>NC_056741.1:1719691653-1719769153 GCF_019279795.1 Protopterus annectens | reverse complement strand
ATATAGCTATAGACAGATATTAGCGAGTGTGTGTGTTTGTGTGTGTGTGTGTGTGTGTGTGTGTGTGTGTGTGTGTGTGTGTGTGTGTGAGTATAAACTCAGAAAAATACACATATAAGAAACAAATGGCTTTGGAAATGAAAGTTTTACACTCATTTATGACTGATTATGCTCACAAATCTTGTTATCTTGTAAATCACTAGAAGGTTTTCCTGTGTAGTGACTGAAAAACAGGCAACATGACCATTTAGTTTTTTTTTTTTTTTTTGTTTGATATATAAAGCTAAAAAGATGAATGGCTTGAGCTGACCTTCATATTTTTTTTCTTGCCAGGAAAATATATTCTGAGATTTTTAGGTACTATGCAGACATTCATCAAGATGGCTGTGGTATGTGAAAATAAACGTTAATATATTAAAACTTAGTGATCTTAAGTAAGTCAAGTGACTTCTGACAACAAGGGTATAAGTGAAGGCAGTGAGAATAGAAGATGAAGCTAGACTGTATAACATTAGAGAGAAAGGGCCTCTGTGCATGGATGCTGCTGTGGTTAGAGTAGAGACTCACTAGATCTACACTGCAACAGGTCAACAGTACTGAGTTAAGTAATGAGAAGTTGAAGTAAGTTAGCTTATCACCGTTTTAAGCAAGACAGTCTGCTAGGTAGATGAAAATGAATGAAATAAAGGCCTAGGTGGAACAGTTGTCAGACTGTTGGACTATATAGGTGGAAAGAGATGATCATATAAAATGTGATCATGAATAGGCCTGGTCATTGCTGCAAGACTCATCTGCCTTAGTTCTGCAAGCTGAGTGAGAAAATAGGGTGGATAACAGGGGTGAGGTGAGAGATAGAGAAACCCACAAGACTATTGCATTTAAGTACTAATTTGAACAGTTTCAACAGTGGAGAGTCAATTATCAGGCAAGGCAACTATCAGAAATAGATGCAGATTGTTGGAAGCAGGGTAAGGGTTATGCAAGATTTCTCATGAGTTGTCTTCAAGCAGTGAATGGGGTTTACTCCATCTATAGGCTCATAAATAGAGCTAGAATTGCAATGTGGCTGGCACAACCTTCTACATTAAGGGTCACATAGAATGGAAGAGTCTACTTTTGCAGGATGTTAGAGGACCTGAGCACTTTGAGCAGGGAGAACATTAATGAGATGGAAATACATTTGATGTATTTTAGGGGGAAATGATGACAGAGAATAGAGATTTCATTTGGTAAAGTGGAGGAGGCTTGAGTAGTTGAGATCCTTAGTGGGAATAGTGAAGGAGATGGTTAGGAAGAATATAGAAATGAGGAAGGTATGGGATAAGGAAAATAGAAAGAATTACAGTGGCATGGAGGGTGAACTAATAGAATCAGAATAAACAGTGAATGGTGGTCTGAAGGAAGTGAATCATTAGGAAAAGGAGCTGGGAAAGCTGCAATGGAAATGTCAGCAGGGATTGGGAAAGTAGGACTATAGTGTTATTACAACAAGGTTGAAGGAAATGAGAGTCAGTTGGAGGAACAGCAGATAAAGATTGAATAGGAAGAAGAGGGACTCTGTGATAAAAACTTGGGAAATATAGTTTGTGCTGCTAATGTAGAGATTCCCTGCGATTCATGAACAATCATGTAGGCTTCACACGAAGCCTACACAATATTTGCGTTAGCGCGATGAGCAGCAGCACTAATCACATATGCATGCTGCTTGTCATGCCATCATGAATATAATTACATGTCCATGGCCAGCAACAATGTTGGAAGCCAGAAAAGTGTGTTAAGCAGCATGAACACACACAGTAAACAAACAGGCTTGTTTTTTGGCAAACCTGTTAATCATCTCCGCATGAATAGTATGAAGAGCTACATTAGAGAAATAATGCATTGCTGTGCACAGGCAGGGGAAGTGTACTGAGTCTACTGTACATATAAATGAAATATAGGAATACAGAAATAAGTAAGAGTGGATGTGAAACAGCAAGAGCAACTACAATACATGGGTTACCAGACAGGAAAAACGCACTGTCGACAATGTGCACAGAAATCAAAGAGATGTATACAGAAAGATGTAAGTGGAGAATAAATGTTCAAATTGTACTAAGATAATTTATTTACATGTGCTTATGTCTCAATGACAATTTTCTAATAATAAAATTATGCAATATGTATCTCATAATATTTAATGGTGGACACATTTCCTGAGAAGGATAGGTAAATAAAAGAAGACACGATATTGTAAGATGTGACAGTTACACAAATTCACATTGTAACAAAGGGGAATTACATGGCATATGAATGTCATTGATATGCTGAGTTGAGATGACAGTTTGAAAGGATGCTACATACATAATGGAATATTTGCATAGTATGGATTTTATCAATACAGCATCTTGGAAAATAGGAATGGCTCTGAAGCCACAATCTCCTTATGCAGAAATTAAACCCAATTCTAAGCATAAAATGAAATGTCGAAGAAGTAATTTAACCTTTCAACAATGGAAAGCACTTACTGAATTAAGGAACGACCGGTCGATTGTTGTTAGACCGGCTGACAAGGGAGGTCCGATTGTGTTATTGGATCTTGAAGATTATTTAAGAAGTATGTATACTATGCTGGGTGATGACACTTTTTATCTGAAGATAGATATGGCAGCAGTAACCAATAAGGTATTTCGAGTGTATGATATGCTGGATGATCTATTGAAGAGTTATATTGTGACTTGGAATTTGTTTAAATATATGAAAGTGAACAATCCATTGATTCCGGTTTTGGAAGGTCTTCCTAAAGTGCATAAGTCCATTCCTGATCCACCTATGCGACCTATCGTCGCAGGACAGGGATGGCTAACTGAACCCTTTTCAATATTCATAGAATATTATTTGAGACCCATTGTTGAGGCTAATCCAGTCATTTTGAAAGATAGTAAACAGTTCCTTTTAGATCTTTATGATTATACAAGAAGCCCGGGTGATAATGATTCTTACATATTAGTTACAATTGACATTAAAAGTCGGTTTACGGTCATACCAAATAGTTTGGGTGTGGTTAGTGTACAACGGTATTTAGATTTGAATTCTGATTTGGATGGTAAAATTATAGATCTGTTAGCATTATTTTTAGAAACTGTACTAGATAATAATGTGTTCATCTTTAATGATGATATTTACATTCAAAAGGATGGCGTGGCTATGGGCACTTTGTGTGCCAATAGCTTCGCCAATATAGTTATTGCTGACTGGGAACATGAGTCCCTTTTTTCTTTAAGGGAGTTTCAACAACATGTGGGATTTTATAGGAGGTTTGTTGACAACCTCTTTTTAATTTGGAGGGGCAATGAAGCCCAATTAGTTGAGTTTATGTCATTAATGAATAATTCAACTGACTTCCTTAAGTTTACCATGTGCTCATCCAGGAGTCATATTTCTTTTTTAGATGTTGACATCGTGAGACTCACGAATGGCTTATTAAATACTTCCATTCATAGAAAAGCATGTTACAGGAACACTTATTGCACAGGAGCAGCATGCATCCTAAATACGTCTTTGACAATGTAATAAAAGGGCAAATTATGAGAGCATCAAGACTTAATCCTTCTGATGATGGGTTTGGCAAGGAACTATTGGACCTCAGATCTAGGTTAGTAGAAAGATGTTATAAAGAGAAAGAGGTCGATAGAGCCATCTCAGTAGTATGTGATTTGAGGAACACTAAGGCACGCCCATATTTTTCAGAAAGGAATGATTATTTAGAAATTAGACAGCCGCACTTGACTACTGAGTTAAATATGCCAATATAGTTTACTAGTGATGTCCAGAATATAAAAAAACATCATTGAAAAACGTTGGGATATGCTCAATATAGATAATGATATTAGAAGTGTGGTGGGTACTAAACCTAAGTTTATATACAAAAATAAAAGAAATTTGAAGCAATTGCTCTGTCATTACCTGATGAGTTTGAATGACACTGAGCCCAATGTTTTTCATTACAATACTATACCCTGTAACCATTGTAATCAATGTAGGTATATTGACACTGATAGTGTTTTTAAACAGCCCATTACAGGCCAGGAGTTTTCTTTTCTGACTGGAACGGATTGTTTGAGTACTAATGTAGTATATTTGGCTAAGTGTTCACTATGCTCAGCGTTCTATATTGGTAAAACCAATAGGCAATTAAGAGAACGTATTAGGGAGCATGTCTATCACATGCACTTAGGTTCTGAACATAATGCTTTAGCCAAACACTGTAAGTTATATGGAGATACACATACTTTTACTTTCCATGTTATGCAGGTTGTAAAACCCAAGTTTAGAGGTGGAGATACAGACAATTTTACACAGGAGAATGAACTTCGTTGGATTGTTCGCTGTAGAACTGATCAGTCTCCTGGTCTAAATGATAAAGTTAATCTTCGACCTGTTTTAAAGAAAAGACGACTACCGAGACCTAAACAGTAAATAGTAACAGCTACTCAGAATTTTGTGGTATGCATTTTATATGTTTTTGCTCAGGGTATAATATCTTTGTGTTTTAGGAATTTTTAAGGTATTTTATGCATTTTGTTATTTAAAGCCCTTGATAGATGAAGCTGACGCTTTGTATTTTTGCTGTTTAGTTTTATCTTACAGTTATTTTTATTAATGTGTGTGATTTTAATATATGTTTAGATGGTATATGTATAATGTCACTTTAATTTTTGATAGAGAATACTGACGTCAGTGATTTAGATTAATTGCTTGTGGTATTTAAAAGCTGTTTTATGTGAAAGTTATAGTCTGAAGAAGCCCTATGGTGAAAGCGCTTACTTTTTGTCACAATAAAGACGTCTTGGTTATATATGGACTTTGACATTTTGTCATAATAATTGGACATTATTTTCTGGATACATTGATACTGCCACTCTGTTCCTGTGCATGAGGACACATTCAAAGTATAACTGGAGTGAACATCTTTCATGCAGAACAGTTAAGTACACAAATGCATACAGTCCCTCAATGCTGGTTTGGAACACTTACCTAACTAGTGAAAAAATCAACATTATAGTGGGATCAGTGTACGTGCCATGGTATAAGTGCATTGTATATTGTAATATTTGTGGTTATGTGAAAGCATTACATCTTGTTTATGATTCAAGGAATATGTGTCCTTGAAATTATTTAGAAATATTTAGCAGTATATACCCAAGGTGTAACCAAGTACAAATGTAGTTCCCTGCTGTTGTCACTGTGATGGCAGAACAACAGTTATGTACAATGTGGATATAATTCTGTATTGAGACACATTTCTTACTTAGTCAAAAAAACACATTACATTATCTATTGTCCTCACTCCTGATGAGGTGTCTCACTACAACTGTAATGGAATGACAATGTATTCAAATGACAGCATCAGTCTTCAATACAGCCTTTCCAAATGAAATTTAGAATATACCGCTGTAACAGAAACAACATCTACAGCAGCTGTACAAAGCAGAAAAAGACAAGAAGCGACACAAGTGCCTATTGAATAACATTCTTGGCTGGGACCATATTCTATATTATTTAATACAGATGGGTCAGTATACTTACACAACTGTGGGATGTCAGCTGTCCTAAACTCATCCTCCCATTGGTTAAGGAAGTCCTTCTTGCAGCACTTCAGGTTATTATAGTGCTGATGACAATCCTTTCCAGTGCGTGGGATGCCATTTGCACTGGAAATAGACTTGGCTAAACTGTTCCAAGCCTCAGTCTTATACTGAGAGACAGCATAGTTCAACTGTAGTAGTCTAAAGCTGTAGCATTTCACAAGCAGTACCTCAAACATCCTGGACTCCTAAACACCCCTCTTCTGTGCTCTAAATTTAGCACCATCCATGCCAGAAGAAGTTAAACAGCAACTCTAAGTATAAATTGCTACCAAATTACACTCTCAAATTTAACAACTACTGTGCAAATATGCATAACTCTGCCAGTTGTGTTTGTGTGATGAAAAGCACAGAGAGGCATTTGCAAACAAAGAGGAAGGTATTTTATCAAACAGCAATGAAGGTTTGAAACATGGCAGTGAGATATGCCATGTGTGATACTCAACCTCTTCATACTTTTTCAGATGGTCAACACTGGCAGGCTCAATGGCTTTGATTGTTCAAATTTGGTGATGAGGTTAAATAGAAAGACTTGGCACATAACATTCTGGAATTACAAGTTAATTGACCAATGCAGGAATCAAACCTAAGGAAGAAATTAAAATGCTATCAAGCTGATTATTTGTCAGTTCTGCAGGAGAACTCCCTTTTAACCATGTTCATTACAGATAAATTGCATTCAGTATGGTATGATATGATATACTTCAGATAGGCCCGTATGTGTGTCAACTTAGGAAGTCCTGTGAAATTCATTCCCATGAAAGAGGCAGTATTACCTTTTGTAAATATATGTCAAATGGATAGTGTTTTATACGTTGAGCAATACAGGATGGGGTCAGACTACAGTATCTGTCAGGCAGGGATGGATAAGAAGTCCCTAGCAATTTTGGGATGAACGAGCTTAACTTGTGAATAAAGTGAACTAAGTGTGGCTTACTGTGACTGGCATCCCTTCAAATTTGTTTTTTCAGTAGATCACTGGAGGATGTTAGACTTCGTAGGATGAGATGAGAGGGCTGTGAATTTCTGCTGATGGACATGCGAGAATGCATTCAATAAAGTGAGTTAAGAGTTGTAAGAAACTATATAATTGGTCAGAGGTGAGGATTCCAAATACCAGAAGCAAGATGTAGACATGGTATTAGAAAAGGGGACTAGGTAAAGACATGTCCTTTGATACAATATTGGTTTTGATAGCAATGGAAATATTGGTACAGAGATTATGAATTTAATTTTACCTTGGGGATAACAATGATAAGAGCAGTGTTAATATGAACTTTGATGATTGCATGCTATTATTGGAGGTTATAGAGAGGGCAGTTCCATTGGTGTTAGGGATATTTAATGAGTCTGGAAAGAAAGTAGGATATAAATGCTACCCTGCAAAATTGATGATAATTAGGATAAGGGATAACATAGTTGGCATGTTATAGTTACCAGTCTCAGGAGGCATGGATAAATATTTGATGGTGAGGACTAGGATGAAGGATATGGGAGATAAAAAACTGGAAATAATTAAGAGGAAGAGTAATAAATTTGTCAGCTAGGGGAAATAGAGAAGGTGTGGGCACTGTGGTATAGGCTAGAGGTGATCAGAGTGTTAATATTACCTGTGATGTTAGTACTTGATGCAACTTGCAGTGAAAGTCGTGGGACAAAATGGGGGGAGAAGTTGCAGAAAAGATGTGACAGAGTTTCAAGGTGGGGCTGAAGAGAAAAAAATGCAGAAAAAACAGTTATAGCCGAGCATGGCAGAAGAGGGAGATCCTGGCTTTAAGAGATGTGAATCTCAGGTAATAGGTTCATAGCTAAGTAGTAGGCTAGCTGCCTCTGTGGGCCATTTTTAAGCCTAGACAATTTCCCCTTTTTGTGCTCAAAATATCCTATCCCATTTGAGTATAAGTTGGCCTTGCCCATCCCATTGTTGATAATTATATATTACCCAAATAAGAATAACTAGATCATATCAAATGTATTTGAGGGAACCAAAGCATGGGATGAAGCATTTAGGAGCACTCTCTATTCATTTCTAGTACATGGAGCAGCCCTGGGTTTCATGGTATCCTCTATGAGATGCACCTGTCCATCCAAACTGTTCTGCTTTTGTTGTAGAAGAGGTTTAGATCCCTAGACTGAGTATTTCTGATGCCATCTGACTTGCTGATGTGTAGCAAAGTAATCGGCAATGGTTTGGAGAATGCCTTGTATGTCAAACACAGGTCAACTTTTAGCAGTCTTTAGGATACTTAGTAATACCTACACAATCTGCTGGACATAAGAAGCCGGAATCTAATGGCCTTTTACCTGCCTATTTCATCTTTGCTTTTTGAGGATACTGAGTATAGTGACAGGGATTTGAATCAGACTATGTTGGGCTTGTTGTTTAGGCCTTGTATCCTTTTATATCTGTGGGTGTTCCAGTTGTTGCATCTGTCTGGACAGATACATGCCAAAGGGGCAATTATATTCAATGACTGGCCTAATGAGGGCTGAATAAAGGGGGCAATGACATCCCTAGATCTAGACACAAACTCTTTGTTTATAAGCTGTGTAATATGGAAGGACTTTCATATAATATGCCATTGAGGCTTATGAAGAGAGGATGATGTAGGACTACAGGGAAATGGTGGGAAGATGAGTAAGGTGGCTTTAGAGGGATAAAACTTGGAGAAGTGAAAAGGAAGAGAATGAAAATATGTAGAAGTTACACAGAAGCAGGTAGTATGGCACAAGGAAGGGGGTAGGGGATTAAAGATGCAATCGATAAGAATAATTGAAAAGGTTTTGGAAAGCAATAGGAATGAAAGAAAAAAGGGGTGGAAATTTGTGTAGGATTTGTAGAAAAACTAGGAATGAGGGGAAGAGTACATTGACAAAGCTTTCACAGGAACATAGATTGAGGAAGGATGATGGCTATTATACAGATCAGTGGTTACTACGGTGAAAGAGGTAGGGAGAAGGCTACAGTGGAGATTAAGAAAGAAGACATAAAGCTCTTGAACAAAGAGGAATTTGGATAGTAGCAGGATTTGGAACCTCTCTTGACATCTAGAAGACGGGAGAGGTAGTAGGAAAATGGACAAGTCCTGACAGAAAGAAACAGATGAATAAAGCAAAGTGAGGTGCTGAGAAAGGATGATTAAAAAAAGAAGAGTCTGAAAGATGAGTAGTCTATTATATTGGTAGGGCGAGTACAAGGTTAGCATTTAAGAGTTTTTCAGAGGTGGTAGAATATACCTATGTGCCTATAGGCAGAGGAGTGTGAACTACTACTAAGTGTCTAAGGTGTGGTAAACCAGAATCAAGAAATCTGTACATGTGGTGGGATTGTGAAGAGGTGCAGAAGGAGATGGAGGGAAAAATGAGAAAAGAATTTATGGGAAAAGGTAGAGGATAGTTGGGTACTCCTTTTACATGTGGCAGGTGAAGAGAAGGAATGAGGGGAAGATGAATAAGATAAATTGTAAAAGAGTATGAAAAATCAGATTATTGAGTCTAGAAGGCCTCAAGGCCCTATCCCTGTATTCTGTCTCCTACATGCTGTTGAGGGGAGATCTATGCCTGACATACAGGACATTGTCAGACCACAGTCTGATGGACCTCCTGCATATCCACAAAACAAAAAGCACCAGAATTACCCATTCTAAAGACAAAACCTTGTATGTAATATAAATAGGACCTACTGGAGAGACAGGTATGTAACCCAGAGAATATTCATTCTTGGAACAGGCTCCCATCCATCTTAAGCATTGTTCCTGTCTAACCCCATTCAAATGTAACTTCAACCATTGGAAGAGGAACATGAAATACATCCCTGATTTGGCACCTATGTCTATAATGGACACAGGTAGCCTGTAAATGTATTATTTATTTATTTATCTGTGTTTTGTTAACCGGGTTAGTCCACTGGGCTGGGAGCCCATTTTCAGTGGAGACCCAAGGAGAAAAGCTCCACAAAAAAATGATAACATAACAATAACAATAACAACGTTTCATTACAAACAATATGAATATAAAATATATAATATATAAGTACAAAAACATTCATGCAGTAACAGATTATACAATTCAGCACAAACTGCATCTATGAACTACAAGAGGTAAATCCTAAAATCAGAAAAATATTGATTTATAAATAGGGTATACAGAGCAGAAGAAATTATCAGAAAACAAATAAGCCCTATAGAACATCATTAATGTCTAGAGCAAGAAGGAAGATGTATTAAATACAAGGGTTAAAGTAGAGAGGAGGGGAGGAGTACTGGAGACACAAACGAGAGTTAAATAAAATAGCTATGTAAAGATAGTGGGGTGGGAAAGTAAAGTACCTAAAGGAAGTAAAAGAAGAGATTTAAGTAAAAAAATTCTGAGGCATTGCTAAGGTACCATAGGACTACTTAATATAGAGCTACGTAAAAATTATGGAGGGATGATTGCTTCAGTCTGACGATTCAGGGAGAATATGTTAGGTAGGGTGGTGACAGGTACAGGATGGAGAGTTAGCAAGATAGTTTTTCAATTCTCTTTTGAAAAGAATCAAAGATTTGATAGAACGTATATTAGTAGGCAGCCTGTTCCAAGTTTGAGATATGGAACATTTATAAAGTAAACTGCCTCTAGTTTTGTTAGGGCTCCCAGGCCCTGCTTGTAAATGTTTCACTTCCCAAGCCCCTGCTTACACTTATCAAGGGTACCAGAACTTGTCAGAGATTTGGTATGCATAGCTAAGCTTAAAAAGGCCCTTGTGGTCATTAGCCTAGTAAACACCTATGAACCTATTAATCTATGAATGTATAAACCTACAAACCTACTAACCTATGAACCTATGAACCTAATAACCTCTGAAACTATTAACCTATGAACCTATAAACCTACAAACCTATGAACCTATGAACCTACTAACCTATGAAACTATTAACCTATGAACCTATTAACCTATTAACTTATTAAACTATGAATCTATTAACATATGAATATATTAACCTATGAACCTATAAACCTATTAATCTAAAAACCTATGAACTTATTAACCTATGAACCCAATAACCTATGCACCTGTGAACCTACTAAACTATTAACTTATGAACCTATGAACCTATGAGCTTCTGAACTTATGAACCTATGAACCTATTAACCTATGAACGCACAGACCTATAAAGCTATGAACCTATTAATCTATGAACCTACAAAACTATGAACCTGTGAACCTATAAACCTACTAACCTATGAACCTATGGACCTGTGAACCTATGAACCTATATACACCTCTGAACTTCTGAACCTATGAACCTATGTAATTCTGAGCCTATGAGCCTATGAACCTATGGAACTATGAACCACTGAACCTATGAACTTATGGACTTATGAACCTATGAACATATTAACTTATAAACCTATCAAACTATGAACCCAAGAACCTAAGAACCAAGGGACCTATGAACCTAAGAACCTGCAAATCTATAAATTTCTGAACCTGTGACCCTATGAAACTGTGAACCTATGAACCTATGAACCAAAGTATGTGGTAGAGCAGTGCAAGCTAACAGAAAGAATCAAAGCACTGAGGAAAGACATCAGGGTTCTATCATTATCATGTTTGCAAAACCAAAGTTGAGATATTTAGAATTTATCAGAAGAAAAATGTAAATGTCTTATATAATTTCATGATTATAGAATACAGAAGAAGCAGAAAGATAAGGTGACCAAAACAGTGGTCTAACCAGTACTATATGGTACAGAAACCTGAGCAGTGAAAGCAGAGCTGTTGAGGAAGATGGAGGTGATGGAGATGAAGTGCATGAGGCAGGGAGTAGTATGCACAAGGTGGGACAGACAAAGAAATAAGGATAATGAAGCAGAAGCTAAAGTAGCTTCAATGAGAGAGAAAGTCAAAGCAAACTGATTATGCACATGTGCAGTAAAGCAGAAGATGATTTGTTGAATATGTTTTGGGAAAAATAGGAAGGAGGCAAGAGTAAAGTACGGTGTGCAGCAAAGACATGGATGGATTTTATTAGGGAAGAGCTGTGACAGATAGGCACAACTATGAATTAAGGTAGGAAAGTGGCAATGAATCGAGAGAGCTAGGTGCAGTAGATGCAACACTCTGACCTCATTTTGAAAATGGAAAAAAAGGGCTGATGAATATTATGATGAAGATGATGGTGACGATGGTAGTAGTGATGATGATGATGATGATGATGATGATGATGATGATGATGATGATGAAGTGGGCAAACTCCAGATAGAAGGAACTTTGTTTAACAAATGAAGTGAGTAAAATTAATAGAATAAGGATAACAATGAAAAGGATTAAATTATCAAATTCGTGTTTATGTTAACTAGATTAGAAATAAACTAATGAGCTAAAGTACGTGCTAGGATGTGGATGTGAAAGAGTCAGGAAGCAGATCAAATTAAGGCCCCCCCCCCCCCACACACACACACACACACACACACACACACACACACACAAAATCATTCTGAAGCCATGCACACAATTGTAGCATGTTGCTATGACTCTGACAGATGTGAGAATTTAGCTGTTTACCACCTCTCATCATAGTAATCACCTTCAAAGGCTTGTTTGGCTTTGGCTAAGGTGTCGGACAAAAATCATAGTGACTTTATTAGAATCATTCATTTTAGTCAGTTGTAAAACTGAGGGATTATTCATTATTTATTTATTTTACATTTGTTGACCGGGAAAATCCGTCTGGATACATGACCATTTTCAGCGGAGGCCCGGGGAGAAAAGCTCCACATTTACAGTTAGTACATTGTTACATAGATAAAAACTGATATTATATTAAACAACTATTATATAGAATTGAAAAAAGAGAAGCCAGAGATACAGGCATTAATAGTTACATTCATAAAAACATGATATAAGGAGGGTATTTAGAAGCAGAACAGATATTTAATTTTAAAAACAATTGGCCTCATATCAGAGGTAATACAGGTCTAAGTTGGTTGAGAGGGAAGAGAAATACAAGGTGGAAATATCAGGAAAAAAGAAGCTGACATGGTAAATTCCATGGGATTCATTTGAGAGAAGAGAAGTGAGAGATTTGAGTTACATCGAGGCGTTAATCCGGGAATGAGCATTGGCATAACCAGTGGGACTTATTTGAAGTATTATTTGGGAAGTATTGGAGTAGACTTTTTTAAAGTGGGATAGAGAGGTAATGGTGGTAATACTGGAGGGAAGGCAGTTCCATGTATTGGCAGTGATGTTAGCAAATAGAGCATCTCCACCTGCATTATTGGATTTGACATTTTGAATAAGTAGCCTGTTTAAGGAGCGTAGGCTATTTAGGTTAGTATATGGAACGACTAGGCCCTTTAGTGCAGGAGTTTTATCAGGGTGGTTAAGTATTTTATATGCCTCGATAAGTTGAGTCTGCTGAAGGAGGTTAGGGAGTTCTATCCATCCAAGGTCTTTTAGGTTATTACAGTGGTGTGTTCTATGTGGCGTACCATTTGCAAATCTGGCAATGTGATTATACGAGCATGAGAGTTTATTTAGCTCAGTTTTATTCAGCTTAGTGAGCATTGGGGATGCGTATAAAAGTGTAGATAATAAATGGATACGGGCAAGAGTTGCTTTTGCCATTGGTGTTAGAAAGGCTTTGATTCTATATAGTGATCCTAGTTTCCTGTTAACTGTTTTAATAGTAAGATTAATATGCATATCATATCTAAGTTTATTGTCTATGGTAACTCCTAGTAGTTTAGTATGGGGGTCAGGTGTTATCATTGTTCCATTGTTTGATTGTATATTACAGGCTGTAAAGGGAAGTTTTTGGTTAGGATGAAAAAGAAGCAGTTTGGTTTTTTTTGGGATTGAGAAGTAGTTGTCTTCCTGTTAGCCAGTTTTCAACAGCTGTAAAGCAGGATTGGGTTTTGGCTAGTAGATTGTCTAGAGATGTGTCCGAGCAGACTAAGGTCGAATCATCAGCATATTGTATACAGGTTGCCTCAGGGATGGCTTTGTGTAGGTCATTAATAAAGACTGAGAAAAGAAGTGGACCCAGTATGGATCCTTGTGGAACACCTATGGTATTCGGTAGGAGATTGGAAAGTTGATTGTGCCAGAGTATAGCTTGTTTCCTATCGGAGAGGTAAGCTTGGAACCAGCCTAAAGTTGGGTTGTCAAGCTGTAAAGTTTTTAGAGTATTATGAAGTAATATATCAATCTGCAGGATGCAGTAAACTCTGTATAGGTTCCGTGCAGAGCCTACCAGGAGTGTTTTCATGTGCACGATACTGCTCCTCATGCGGCATCGCCTCATGAATATTACTGATGTGGAACACGTGTACACGCAGCTTGCATCAGTGTTGCTGGCCACAAAACCGGTAGAGTGAATATGGATCGAACCACCTGACATTTTAGTGGAAGAAATCTGGACAAACACTAAACTTATGGGGGACTAAGGCCAAAAATAGGGACAGATTTACTATAGTATTCTAATAACCGTGGAAAGTAGTTGGAATAAAAGGATTTGTGTTAGCGTGCATTTTCTAAAGGATATGAAGTTTGAAGTATTGACTTTAATCTTCAGTGATTTCTCAGTAAACCACGCATTTTACTAGGAGCAGCCCAAAAATATGATGCAAACATCTGGACATTCTGCAAAAATCTGGACATTCTCCCTCTTGTTTTATTATTATTTTTTGAGTCCAGTGTTTATGCAATGCATTGCTTGGCACAAATGTGTTTAGCTTTGCTCACCTGGTTTGCATGAAGCACAGCAGCACACAAACTGGAGGAATGAATCACCCAGGTTGTAGACAGGACCCAGATAGCCACAAACATAAACCAGATGCATTCAATTATAATATGGTGCATCACGCAAACACAGTAAGTGGCATCGTGATATGATTAACAGCGAGAACCTCACAATAACTACTAACATAAGGGATATCATGTCACTAATGTATGTTTGGAGTGCAGATGGTCTGGGGTTCTAGTACAGGGTATGAAAATTTTGTTTTGTTTGCAAACTATAGCAATGAAATTCAACATACACAATTGTTTTCTCAGTCTTCTTGTGGTAATAGCTGTAAGTGTAGGAGTGATGTAGAAATGGTAATTTTGACTAGCACATGTACACAAGTGCCTGTATATCAAATAATCTTGAAGTTGCAGTGCTTGCCACTGTTGTGCATTGCTTAACGTCACGCAAACATGGTGCACAATAGCCTGCACCCTTATGTACAGTGATTGCATGATGGTAAGTGATGCAAAGTGTTTTAAAATGTTGCAAAACCAAAATGTGTGCTCTCTCAGGAAGGGTGAATTGTGCAATAGATGGGCAAGCATTAGCATATAAAATGCAATTGGCAGGAAATGCTCATTATACATTGACCATGAGCTATGGCAGGCATGTCAGGAGTTGCTGGTGAGGGTGTTTGCTTTCGGGTGCAGAGGTGGGGTGTCCAGGAGTCCAAAGTGTTTGTTGGACTCTTAGTTAATGAGCATGGGCCTCATTTGCTGTAGCAGGATGGTTCAGGTGCAGAATACAAATTGGAAGCCTGGAATAGTATTGCCAGGGTTTTAACCAGTGCTATTCAATGACCTCCACAGGAGGAAACAGATGCCTTCAACCATCGGGGAAATTTAGTACAAAGAACACCCCACAGATGCGAAAGTATCAATTTCAGTGAGTAATTGTAAGTGTTAAAAGATGAATATAGTCAAGACTGGTATACATAATGGTAATCTGTTCTATTTTTTCCACAGCTGCTGCAGAACGATCCTCAACTGTCAGGTCCCATGCTGTATGTTTAGTAAGGATGCGAGAAGCATGTGGTATGTATGCATCAGAAGAGTGCTGTCTAAATAGTGTATTTTAATAATAATAATAATAATAATAATAATAATAATAATAATAATAATAATTTGTATTGTAATTTAGTAGCATTAAAAGTTAAGGACCTCTTAACTCGTATTTAATGCAGTTGTCATAAACTGAGCATGTATATCTCAACTGTAAAAGAAACTATGCATGCCTTAGTGTGTAGCACAAAGCAATGGTGCCATAATTTCAAATAATAGTGAGCATGCATATCTAAACTGTAAAAAGAAAGTGTGCTTACAATAGTCTGTAGGATAAAATAACAGTACAGTATTAGAGAGCAGTCATCAGTTGTAGGTTCAGAATACACACTTCCCAAATATACAATACTGGTAGGTTTTTACCATTATTGGAATGTGACTTCACACCTCTATACCAGTGGCACAAATGGCCTTCTGTAAACTGTAATCAATATAATTGGAACACGCATATGTATATGCACACATCAAGGATTGGTGGCTGCAATCTGTACTACTATAGTGTTCCCCTGTTATGACCTGGGTAGTCATAAAAGAAAGGAAGAAATTTGTTAGGAGTTTGTAGTGTTAAAAGTAAAGGTAACAGAATATAGTTAAATTATTGTATCAATGCTTTGTATGTCATATCTCTTTTTTTATTTTTAATTTTTGTTTTTTTCCACAGCACAGTGGGGTAGGCCTGTCCCATAGGATCTACCTGTCACCACTTCACCGACTACACCATTGTTGCCAGCACATCTGGTGCACAAACAGGTAGCACACCCTCTGCCCCCCTTTACTACCCAGCACCTCAAGTAGTTCTGCCCTAGAGGATGGTCTTGTGGATCCCTGCAGGAGCAGTGGCAGAGGTGGTAAGTTTATCACCCAACAGGAACTGTCAGGGTTGGTGTGCAAGATCGTGCACTGGATTATGGGTGCACACCTAGTCTGGACTGAGTTCCTGCTCTCCATCTTCATTCAGAGTACTCTTCGGAGATGCAGACATCAGGCACTGCAACCAGCAGCACAGTCAGGTGACAGTAATGACAATCCCCTAGGTGAGGAGTAGATTCTCACTGTCAACAACTTCAACATGCATGGGAACTGGATTTCCCAACCTTTCCCCAACCATGGTGTACACCCACTTCTTGTATCCTTCACCATCCCTGTCTCTTTTCTCGTTTGTCTTGTCTGTCTGCAATTGCTTCCTCACAATCCATCTTACCTCACTCAGGCATTCCTACATTCCTTCCCCAACATTTCTCTCTCGCTCTCTCTCCCTCAAAAAAAAAAAAATAATAAAATAAATAAATAAATAAAAATGGGAACCTGTTTCTCACACACACAAAAAAAAAAAACCATCATCACATACATAGCTCTCCATTTTGCACATGTGACTTCATGACATCATGACATACCTGATTTGATCCAATTCCCTATACAAGAGATCGTGTTGTGATCATGCATCTGTCTGGAGCTGACAGTACAAATTCAGCTAAAATGTTGCTGATATGTTTTATTCTTGAAGAAATGGATAGCTATGGTTCTTTTCTTCATCCTTCCTGCACATTCCTTCCCTCCTTTTACTTTGTTCTTCCCCCTGCTTGCTTCCCATTTCATCAATTTCTTGTCTTCCACATTTCTTTTCTTTAAAGAATTATTGTACAATGGTGCACACTGTGCACCAATGTGAAGCAATGGTAAATGGCAGCAGCATAATTAGATATATTCAAAGTATCATACAGACTTCTAAAATTACTACTTCCACCCATATCTGAGCCCAGTGACACCTGCCTTCACCAGCAGTACATTAACAGTTGCTGCCACAGAGTTGTTTAGCTAGCAGATGTACTTAATACATTCAATAGTAACTGACACAGGTTAGCAAAGGTTTTCTGTGCTTGAAGCCCATATCACTACTGTCATATCTTCCTCATAAAATTTGCATGAAGCAGCATTGTGCAATCCCTTGTAATGTTTTATAAAGCATTATTATGCGACACCCATTTTAGTTTTATACAGCAGTAATGTGTGATGGCATGTGATGCTGCACATCGCTTACTATTGATAAGCAAAGCTACTACAAAACTAGTTCAGTTTATTCGCTACTGCTGGATTTGGAACCTGTACCATCTGGCACCAAAAAGGAACTTACCACTGCATTGTCAATATCTGCAGCCAAAGATTCCAGTGCACTTAAGTCTGCCATTTGTATTCTGTCTGTAAAATACACCTTCTACTCAACTGAGGCTTTAACACCATCTGTTAATACAGTGATGCATTCATTTTTGAGCCCAGATGATACTGGGCTTGAATCCAGGAGTATCTAACAGTTTCAGATACTTTTACGTGTAAATCCACATTCTGAAGTGTGATAGTTGGCATGTCTCTAAAATATGGCTAAACGGTACTGGTTTCCAATACAACTGCATATAACACTTATTACTGGTTTTTGTCATAGCTGAGCATTAGTGCAGAATGAGCACCATCCTACAATTATGCTTTAAAGAAAAGAAATGGGAAAGACAGAAAAGTGGTGAAATGGTGAGCAAACAGGGGGAAGAACAAGTGAAAGGAAGGCAGGAATGTGCAGGAAGGATCTAGGAAACAACCATAGCAAAATATTTGCTAAATTTGAATTGTCACCTCTAGAGACAGAGGTGACCAGAACACAATCTACTTTATAGTAAACTGGACTGAATTAAGTGTGTCATGAAGACATATGTGAGAAAGTGAGAGATATGTATGGGATGAGTTCTTTTGGGGGAGGGGGGCAGGTGCCATTTTTTTTTTTTTTGAGAGAGAGAGGAATGTTGGGGAAGGGATGCAGGAATGTCTGAGTAAGATAGACAAGACAAGGATGTCAAGTTGGGTGACAGTGAGAATCAAGTCATCACCCACTATACTATCATCACTGTCACCTCATTGTGGTGCTGGCTGCAGTGTCTGACATCTGCAGCTCCTTGAGCTATTTAATATAATGATGGAGAGCAGTGTCTCCATCTGTCATAGGCATGCACCAGCCATGTGGTGCACAATCCTATGCATTGACACTGGCAGTTCATTGTTAGTGATAAACTCACCACCTCTGCCACTACTCCTGAAGGGAACTACTGGCCTATCCTGCAAGGCAGAACTACCTGAGGTACCAGGTAGTGCAGGGCAGCAGAAGGGGTGCTACCAGGTCACACAGCAGATGTGCTGGGCAGCAGTGCTGTAGTCAGTGAAGTGGGGGCAGGAGGATCTTGTGGGACAGACCTACTCCACTGTGCTATGGAAAAAACAAAAAAATAGTGAAAAAGTTTGGGTGACAAAAAAAAAAAACAGCGAATATTAGTAACTTCATATGTGACATACAAAACATTGATACAGTTACTTAACTCTATTCTGTTACCTTTGCTTTTATGATTACCAACTCCTAACAAATAATGTTTTTACTGTTAAGACTCTCCAGCTCCAAATAGATGCAAAATATACTACAGATTGCAGCAAGCAATCCTTCATGTGTGCATATATTGCACATACGGGTGTTCCAATTATATTGATTACAGTTCATAGCAGGCCAGCGGTACCACTGCTTTAGAGCTCTCACATTACATTGTAATATCAATGAAAACTTAACAGTATTCTATATTTGGGAAGTGTGGATTTTGAAGGCACAACCTAGACTGCTCTGTAAAAATGAACTGTCGTTTTGGTCTCCAGACTAATGCATGCATACTTGCCTATTACAGTTGAAAAATGAATGTTCAGTTTGATACTTCTGCATAATTAACCAACAAAGGCATCTTTATTTTAATGCTAAAATAACAGTACTGTTCTGATGCATACATACCACATTTTTCTCGCATCAGTGCCAATCTAGTGGCATGGGACCACACATTCAGTTCTTGGTCTGTGACTGCTGCAGAAAAAAACAGAACAGAACAGAAGATAATACCATTAAGCATACCAGTCCTGACTACATCCAGATTTTAACTCAAGTAGTCTCTGTAAGTGATACTTACACTTCTGTGGGCTACCCCCAGTCCTACATTCCTCGATCCAATGGTCAAGGTTATCCGTCTTCCTCATCCTAATGTCTCTGAAGTGATTCCTACATTGTTCACCAATGTGTGGGATACTGGTAGCATTGGTCAGAGCCCCGGCCAGACTATTTCATGCCTCTGCCTTGTAATTTGAGCTATGATATTCCATCTGTAAAACCCTGGGCCCATATACCTTAACTAGGAGTCCAACAAACACTTTTAAATCCTGGGCACCCCATCTTTGAGCACAGAATCTCAAAACCTCTCTAGGAACACCTTCCATGACTACCACAGATCAAAAGCAATGTAGAATGATGGTTTCCCACCAGTTGCAGGTATTTTGCTTACTTGCAATGTGCGCTTTCTGGTTTTGCAACATTTGAAAGTGCTGCACATTGCTTACCATTGTGCAGACATGTCAAGTGTGTACTGCCAGAAATGCTCATAGTCAAAGCCATTTGTGCTAAGAGGCATATTGTGCAAACAGTGCTCCCCCAAAAAAACAAACAAAAAAATATATAAAAATGTATGATATACATAGTAGAAAATATTGGTACACATGAGATATGGCTACATTGGTCTGGATCCCAACTCTCACTGCAAAGCACCATCAGAAAACAGGAGAGGGGACTTATTCATCTTTGCTTCACAAAAAGCTTTGCAGCAAATACATGACATAATACCTCACACAACCAAGTGCAACAGAATGCACAATGATATCAAGGCATGATCTGTTATTTGTAAATATATTCTGTTTAACATACCTGGATGTAGTGAACATAGTGATCACACAACCTGTTATGATTATTCCTTGCAAATATTCAGTTCTATCTTACGTTTCTGTGTTTCTTAGTTATTCATTAGTTATCTGACCAATACTTAGAGACATGAAGAGTGTAAGCCAATCTATATAATTTACCCTAAAATGTGTGACGATATTAACTGTGAAAGCTATGCTATGCAGTTGCCATCAAATTAAGGGGATGTTGTATGGCACAAACAAGGATATGTTGCTCTTGTTACTCTCCTTGTTTAACATCCTGCCTGTTTGATCTTGTGAGGGATGTGAAGTCTGAAACTGCTATGCATATCATTATTGTCTAACTTCTCTCGGTTATGATTTCCAATTACAAATGTATGGTGCTAAACTGAGGGTATGCAGTGATCTTTAGTATTTTGGGGAGGTGTCAATGTGCGACTCTTTGAGACCCTAGGCTTACTACTTGATAATGGACACATACTAGTCAAATAACTCTCTGCTGTCACATTACATTAATTTCTGTACAAATCACCAATCTTGTAGTTGCTTACTGTACCAAGTGATGAAATACAAGGACGTGTCATAATATTATTATAGAATACAGTACATGTTCAGGTCTTGCCTTGTAAATGCAGCAGTTGCCACAGAGTTAGATCAGGGCTGACTGTGATGCAAGCAGTACACAGCCAATACTTGAGGAGGTAAAGGCTGTGGTTCTGAGATGAGGCCAGCAGACGTCACAGGGCCCCTGTATTGTGCCCATGTCCACCCTGTAGTGCTCTACAATGTACATGTCATATATGTTGTGATAAGTTGAATTTGGCTTGAAAATACTTCTCTGTCTCAGGCTAGGCCTATTGGCATCAGCATCAGCATTGCCTGCCACCTGCAGCACATTCAAATGGAGTTAAGCATCAGCAACCCCTAACATTCTGTATGTGGAAACTTTCTGTGTCTGTACTTCACTACTTTTGAAATCCACAGGAAAAATCAAGCATGAAGTCTACATGGCTGCTTTATAACTTGTTGAATAGCTCTACCAGTTTGGTTGATTAGCATGCAGTTCAGCTACTTATGCTGTAATTAGCATCTCTGAAACACTGCCTAGACAGATGCATTCCATTAATAATGTACTCCATTATAAAAAGGCAAATGTGTAGCTAGCCAAACTGATGGTGAGGATGCTTGCTACAAGTTCAGAAAAGCAAAATATTTCCAAAGCTGTCTTTACAGAGGAGTACTGAACTCCAGCAGGTATGCTCTCATTTTGTTACCTACATAATGCATATGCTGGAATATATAATTGAATAATGTTAAGCAAAGCCCTTTACACTGTTATCTGTATGCATTAGTGAGAAGTGTACTGATGGCATGGCCATGTTTGTTAAGCCATTTCAGAGGTAAAAATGATTGACAATACATGAAAATAGAAAGCTGTGTGATACATATGTGCAAGTATTTCAGGGACAAGTTATCTGAAACCACTTTTAGTATTTCAAAAATATTTTATTAGCAAAATGGTTCATGTGTCTGTTCTTTTGTCAGGTGGGGAAGCAAAGAAAAGTTACTGTTATGTTACAAACTAGAATGGACTTTTCTTTAGGGGGAGCACAGTTTAGTTACTGCTAGGGCACATACAAGGATATGTTGCCCTTGCTAGTCTCTTTGTTTTGCATCCTGCCTGTTGTTAGTATTTCACATCTGTAGAATGTTTTATGTTTTTTCCAGTGGATACTACTGACTGCCTACCTTAACTGTTTTATCTGGTAACAGTTAATTTGTAGTTATGTGATACTTATGTGTATTATCATTCTGTTGTCTTTTAAGACCAAAAATGTAATTGAGGCACAAGCACCCCTTCAGTGAGGCCAAGAATACTATAATTGTTGATGCGCTTGGTCAACATGGGGCTTTTCGTCTCAGACAATGGCATCCCAATATCCTAGAGAGGCTGAGACTATGACAGCAGATAATTGTAAGCATCAATTTTGTGGGCAGCCACAACTGGACTCATGAGCAGGTGCACCACAGGGTCACTGATGTGATAACCTCTGCACAAAGGTGTGCAGCTGCTGTTGCTCCAGACCAGAGGGTAACTGGGGGTGGTCTTGCAGCAACCACCTCTCACCCCCAATGAGGAATTCATGGCTAATCTTCTACAACAGGAAAACTCACAGCAGAGTTGCCCACAACAACTGATTGATGTGGGCACCACTCCCTTTCAGTCCCAGGAAGACCTTCCAGGAAGGTTTTGTTATATGACCAGTTGAATACTGTTGTATAGTAAAACAATTGAAGTAAAATTAGTTCTGTGCCACACCATTTTTTTTGGGGGGGGGGTTGAAGATTCATACAGTGATAAACTCAGTTTGGAGTTGTCAGCCATACAGCCACATTCTTGTTGAAATTATACTTCATGCAGATAGAGATAAGAACATGTAGTAACCCTGTCTTACTGTTAAATGTGATTATATTGGTCTTACCTCTTGCATAATTTATTTCAGGATCATCAGAAATCCAGTGAAGTATACTTTCTGCAGATGGTAAGCCAAATAAAGTTATTTCAGTACTGCAGATCAATTTATAGAAATATCATAATGTGTCATTTTAGGCTGGTTGTATGTATTGCTGTACTGCTTGTAATATTGGCAGCATATATTGCACCATAATAGTGCAGGTATTAATGTATGCCTGAGTTTCTCCCTTTTTATCACAGGTGATCATGACAGTGTGACTGTGGGACCTGTACCACCTGATGTCAGTGTCACATCAGACACTGATGATGATGGTGGCAAAACTGGGGCACAGTCAGGGAGTGCAGAGGTTGACTCTAACACAGATGTTGACATCTAGCAACCCCCTTATTTTTCTCTGCACACAGCCAGTATGCCTATGCCTACCCAGGCCACTTGGCCCACAGATCTTGGACAGGTGGAGGGTGAGGACATTGAGCAGGGAAGTGTGGCTACAGCAGCTTCAGAGCCTGTTGAGTCTGGCTGTAACCAACGTGTTGGCAAGGTGCCACACAGGAGGGTTTATAGGGGTGCTTGGAAGGTCCTGCTGTCCCTCCTCCACCTAGAACTGTTGTATCTTCCTGTGTCACTCAAAGTATGTTTAGGGCCATCATGGAGGCACAGACTTGTTCAAAAAGACACTACAGACAGATCCTCAGGGTTGTGGTTGTGGTGCAGTCTAACATGAGTGACTGCCTCCACCATGTCTCCGATTCCCTGAATTGGATAAATGATATGTTGGAATGAGGGGTGTCTGTGATGGATCGAGGGGTGTCTGTCAAGAAATGAGCAGTGTCTGTGATATAATGTCTGCTGGAAGAGGAACGGCATACTCATGGGTGTAGGTCAACCACATCTGTTAATAGCCAATGTGGCTGTGGCCAATCATGCTCCCATAGTAGGAGGCAGTATTTCCACTGGTTCATTGGTGAGCGTGCTGTCCACACCCAGGCATGGCAGACCATGGGATCATGGTCCTGTGTGTTCCCATGAAAGAAGCATGTCCAGCAGATATCAGCCATGCTCAGGTAGCAGAATTGCATCTGAACTTGTGTTGTGGATGTGCCAGTGCAACTCCTGGCAGAGTCAGTTCTTGTAATTAGGCATGACAAAGATGAACTGCCACCTCTACCGTGCACAGCTCACACCTGTCCCACATATCAAGATGTAGAGCTAGCACTGAGCTTGGCTGTGCTCTTGCAGACTCCAACACACCAGTTTCACATGGAGGACCCTTACAGACACAGACACACACACACACACACACACACACACACACACACACACACACACACACACACACACACACACACAAACACACAGCCTGCCTGCATACCTTTCTCCCTCACATGCACTCACTGAACTTTTGTGTCAGCCTAGGCCTCCTGCCAACCCCTCAGCACCCTGTGAAAGTGATGATAACTGTGCCATAACCCTGCTTTCTCTCTTTTGGATTCAGTGATACAAAAACTTTGTGTCTGATGCACAGAGTGCATAGTTACATTAACGCCTAGTATATCTGCATTTGTGTTGTTGAAGTGATAATTTTACCAGTAACTTATATTTGCCTTGCCAAATTATACAGTGAATAGCATCATCATATCAGTACTTTCTAGTGTATTCTCTTGTAAGGGTTGTGAAGTCAGGAACTGCAATGTGTGTCATTGCTTTATAACCTTTCTCTTTAATGTTTTCCAGTACATATGTATGGTGCAGATCATAAGATACACCATCACATTCAGATCTCAGGATTGTATGACCGCACTGTAGTCAAACTCATCAGAACAGTAATACAGTATAATGCTCTCTTTTACATGAACCTCACCAGAAAGTTGCAGTAGCTGGACAGAACACAGGACTTTCTCATCAAGGTAACACACAGCCTACTAACCATGATATGCTGTGTGTTGTAGATAAAAAGATATGTCACTGTGATCTGTATGGCAGCGCATTAATTTGCAACAGTTAGTCTAAGCCTCTTAATTTTGGTTTAAGCACTTGGGCTTCAGGCCAGTTGTCTCACATTAAGAAGGTTTGTAGTCTACACTCTTGTGGTAGCAGATGGTAGCCTCTGCCCTTCTGAGCTGGGAGTTGCTGGTTGAATGCTTACTGTGCCTGTTGTTCTAACTATCTTTGTAATGGTTTAAGCACTTGGCCTCCAAACCAGTTATTTTACTTTAGGAAGATTTGTGGTGTAGACTCTCTTGGCAGGAGAGGATAGCCTACACTCTTCTAAGCTGGGAATTGCTGGTTGAAGGCTTATTGTGTCTGTTATTCTAAAAGTGTCTTAGTTCTGGTTTAAGCACTTGGGTTACAACCCACTTATTTCACACTAGGAAGGTTTGTTGTCTATACTCTTGTTGGAGTATTCCACTGAATTGCTGCTCTATTTAAACTTTTTTTTTCTGCTGTTGTGATTGTGATTTTCTGCACTTTGAATTTCTAGTACTTCTGCATTTCATAGCATAGGCTTGATTCAGGCTTTCTGAATCTAGACTGTTTGATATAATTTGATGACTAAAACCACCCTGTTACATTAACAAGACCCCTCTGCATCCTTCTGGCAGAAGTGTATAGCCAAGGACATATCTGAGTTGGGGACTGCTGGAATAAGGCTAAGTCTTGGCCTTTCCCTTTGCTTACATTCTAAACATTGTTTAACTTTGCTTGTTGTATTCCAGTGCAATGTTTGGAAGAGTTTTCACAGAGCTGCTCAGACCCTGCACTTGTGTCCTGTGAGCAACGCAGTTGTGTATTGTAAAACATGCTTCTACCCCTAGCCCTGTATAGACTGGACACTTTTTGTTAGTTTTACAGAAAAACCTGGTCCATCTTCCTTACTCCCCACCAGTTACTACAGTATAGACTTTCCATAATGGATGGTCAGTTTCCCACCATTTTTCCAGGCAACCTGATTGACATGGGCATCCTGAGACAATGTAGCAATTGCCTCATATATACTAGCAACCAGTTACTGCTAAAACAAACTAATACAACATGTGAGAGCTGTATCTATACTATGAATTTGAAATCAATTCTCTCACATAACAACAAACCAGATATCAAACATGTTGTACACAGACTTCACCTCTTGCATATAACAAGCTCACAACACATAAACCCATATATGCAGAGGTACTCAGTAGACACCTACCTAAAGACCAAAGAAGTCCCAAGTACAAACCTACTGCAGACACTGCACGACCAACAGAATACACTACACATAATAATAATACACACAACAGTGTCTCATCAATAATCCCTAAGACAAAACATCTCAAAACCAAAAGTCTTTTTTTTTAAGGTGACTCCATAGGAATATACACAGATGTCCCCTTGCTAGGCTGGACAAGGAGAAGGTCACAGTCTGCTTCCTGTCAGGTGCCAGGGTCTGTCAGATTACGCATGCACTCAAGTCTCTCAACAGCAAGTACCATTATGACTCTGTCATAGTCCATGTTGCAGTGAATGACTCCAAATGTGCCTCCCCCATAGTGGCCTTTTTAGGCAATGTCAGAACAACTAAATTCCCAGACAAACAGAAAATTATGCTGTTTAATGCAAGGATTGTAAATCAGAAATTTCACTCACTGGAAGCACTCCTTACCATGGAAGATGCCCATGTCTGTGCAGTCACAGAGACATGGGTCAAGACCACAGAGAGCTCCCTGGCCATTCAAGGCTACAATGCCTTCCACACATTCAGACTTTCAAATGAGCATGAATTCATTAAAGACAAATACACCTCAAGACTGGTCATATAGTATGACTCCAAGTAACTGTAGGTACTGTAAACCCCCCTTCCATATCATTGTTAGCTATAGGTCCCCCACCATAAACCACAAGAACCACTCTGCCTACATAGACCTACTTGAACCTTTCACTATACAGCCAAACACCTTGGTCATGTGTGATTTCATTATTCTTCCATCAGTTGGGGGTCATATATGAGGACAAACACCCTCACCCTAAGGTTCCTGCACTTTGTTTATACATATTCTCTGTAACAGATGGTTAGCAAGGTGTACACACCTGCAAATTACACCTGTTTGTGCATAGGTAAGCAGTGCACAGACACGGGACACATTGCTCACTTCAGTAAAAATAATACTATATGGCATATACTGTATTTGAACCCAGGAGAATGTGTATGGTGATCTTACACTTACACCTATTCCCATGAGAATGTTGATGAAACAGTTGTCTATGTTGCACTTCATTGGTGTAAACTGCAAAGTCACAGCAGTAAAACAAAGGTTTCACACTCTGTACTAGAACCCAGTAACATCTGTACTCCAGGCTGGGTTTTCACGATAGTCAAGGCATTAATTGAGTGTATCTGGTTACTATTTTTGGCCGTCTGCTTCATAGGTGGTCCACAATGCCTCACACAAACCCATTAAACACAGCCGTTACCCACTATGTTATTTGCACTATGTGGTACATCATGCAAAAGTGCAATGAAAAATAAGATGAATAAGAAAGAAAACCTTAGTAATGGAAACATATAAGTAAAACAAGTGTCTGCTGTCACATGTTAAGGTACTGTCTGTACAAATCCACCAATATTTACTTCATTATTGCACCAAGTTAAGATATACAAGGATATTATATAATATTATTACAGAATACATTCTAGGTTCAAGACTTACCTTGCAAATGCAGTAGTTGAGACAATTTTATTTCAGGCCTAGAATTTCCTTGCGTCTACTCCCATGGTATTGAAATATGCAGGAAAATCAAGAATATCAGTGGCATGTATGCTTTATAGCTTGTTGTATAGCTCCACCATACTAAAAATCACCTGCTTATGTTGTAATTAGCAGCTATGAAAAACATCTGCTACTATCCTGACTATATGAACTCCACTGATGCCCATTAGTGCATAGTGGGCACCTACATACTACTGTCTGCACTGACATTGAAAGTAGGTGAACACAAAGGATCTTATTACTTTTGTCCATGCCTGTGATATCATGCAAACTTGCAGGTCAAAAAGTAGAGGGAAGTTTGCAGACCCTGTAGTAGCACTCAATACTTTGTATACATTAGCCCTACACATACGCATGCTGCAACAGGAATAGTTATGTGACAAATACCAAGGAACCTGCTATTCATTGCTCCATTTCCCATGGCTGCACTAAGCACCACATTGTGCAAACAAGGACAAAAATTAAAATATACATTTTGACTTAATGCTGACAGATACAATATATTTTAACAAACAATAAAGAGGATGACACAGAACTTGTAAATTGTGCACTGCTTGCATGCACTTTTACACTTCATAGACCTACATGTACACCTGTGCAACTGCAACCTGACACACCCCTGATGTCATTATTAACTGTTGCCAATGTTCAACACAAACAGTGTGGAAGTGCCTACACAAAGTGAACATCCCTACATGGTTACAAGTTTTTGGAATTCAGCAATTTTAATGAATTTTGACCTCATGTGCATCTTCACTATGCTGGCAGCCCTGAATCTACATGGTTAGTAACCATGTAGACAGGGAAACTGAAGGGGGACCTAATATTGTGCAGTCAAGGCAGGGTATTACTCAGGTATATATCTTTACAGAGGAATGCAGGTTTTGGATTCTATGTCTCATGGTGTTTACACTTTCAGCTATCTACATTAGTTATGAGTACATTGTTCTTTTGGGGTGGGGTTGCAAAGCTGCATTTATGTTATGGCACTTAATAATGGATTGTTGCTATTGCTAATATAATTCTTTAGCATCCAACATGTCTGAAAATGTCATAATGTGTGTGGGGTTACATGTTAGGGTGTGTTCTGTACAAATGCACTGACATTTACTTGCTCTTGTTTTCATGTAGACTCCTTTGCACGGCTGTATTCAGAAAACTTTTGGTTGCATATCCAACACAAGCACTGAGTCTACACAGCTGCTTTACAGCTTGTTGAATCAATCCACCATGTTGATTTCCTTCATTAACATACCATTCAGATACTTATGGTGCAATTTTCATGCCACAGAAGTTTCTGTGTTTGCCCGTGAGTGCACGCCGCAATGAGGAGTTTACTGAATCTAAAGCTTTCTGCAGTGCATGTGTGCATCACCCTGCAATGCGCACATGGTCAAAATTATTCTGTAGGCTTTATTGAATCCCCCCATTGTCAAAAACATTCCATCTCCAGATGACATAAAAAATCCAGTTTAATTAGTGCTGCCCTTTTCATCTAGAATGCCAGAGAAAGCAACTGTTGCTGTCCGTACTACCTACCCCTTTCACTTTTAATTCTAAAACTACTTCTGCATTAGCTTGCATCCTTTAAAAACTCATGAAAGATCACACTATGATTGAGAACAAATTTAGGTAGTTGCATCAACCAGTGCACAGGATAGCACAAGTCTATTAAATAAGTGTTCCTTAGCACTGTATTTTAAAATATTTATACGTAGAAAGCTTTGAAAAATAGGTAAGTGAAAAGTTATAAGTGAGCATACATTAAATACATTAAAAGTTCTAAATAATGTATTTCTTATGTACTATACACACTAAAAGAAAGGAGGACCTATTCTAGTATAGAGGTCTTCAGAGTAATACACCTTACATAGTCCTATGTTGACTAGATGGTTGTGCTCGGATACTCCTTCCCCTTGGGAAAATAGAATTTAAAATATTACTAACAGATTTTGGGTCAAGTTAAATATGACTACGAAGTCTTACTATTCACTATAATTATATTTCTGTATTGAGTTCTTTGGTTTTGCTGTTTCTACACTTAAGACATGCTCTGAATGAGTTAAGCAGTGTTTTAATTCAAGTCAGCGTAGCTTTCTAGCTCTTGTAGAATTGTAGATTATACTCTGGGATACATTACCTCTTAATTTGTACTGGTGCTTTAACGTAACACGTAGGAAAGAAAGTGTTTCAACTGTTTGCAATGTGTTTTAATAATTTAGGTATCCCAGCCTCTTCCAGGCTAAAGGAGGAAGTGGTTATGCATGGGAGATACGCTGGAAGAGTCACCCAGCTATGGATTTATAATGTATTTTACTTGTTTACGTCCTCTGTGTTAAAGTATTACACCTTAGAAAAGATTAACCTTTTTTATTACCCACAAATGTTAAGATTGTCATGTGGAAGATAGCCTCATGGAATGTCAAAGGCATACAAGCTGAAAGCAAAAGAAAACTTATCCTTCATTCGCTGTTTAAAACCAATCTAGATTGCATCTTGTTACAAGAAACACACTTATTAAGAGAACAATGGAGCTCCATAAAAAGTAAAAGATGGATTAAAGAAATTATAGCAGCGGGGAGTAGAACTAATAAAGTTGGGGTAGCTATCATTATTAAAAACTCCTTTAAACATCCTATTTTAAAACAGGACTTTGACTCTGAGGGCAGATGGTGTTACTTTGTAACTAAATTAGACTACTTAGATAAGCCTATTATGATCCTAAACATATATGCTCCTTGTACGCTACAACATAACTTCATAATGAAATTGTATAACATCCTGCATAAGTTCCCGGAACACTACTATATAATTGGGGGAGATTGGAATTCTATCCAGGACCCAATTCTAGACAGATCTAATAGGGTGTCCGTAAATAATCCACTAGCCTCCTCCGCTATTGCAGATCTTAAATGTGACTTTAATCTATTCGACCCATATTGTAATAATACCGACAACTTTAAGAACAGAGGTTATACCTTTTTTTCTCAATGTCATAAGTCCTGGTCCAGGCTGGACTTTTTTCTAATCTCAGACATTTTTCATAATTTTGCAACTAATATCTGCATTGATCCTAGATCATTCTCTGATCACTCAAAGATTACTTTATCTGTAGAATGGTCCCGCTCTACCCCCCCCAAATTTTTCGGTGAGAGGGTGGAAACTTAACCCTAATTTGCTAGGAAAGTCGGATATTAAGAAAGAAATTAATACCTTATTAGATCAATGTATACTTGCTATTAAGGACTCCAGCACCTCGTTTGATATCTCTTGGGCTACCACTAAGGTCTTGATCAGAGGATTATTAATCAATAAAGCCTCCCATTATAAGAACGAGTTTATCACTAAAGAGAGGACTATACAGGGGGAATTAAAATCCCTTGAAACCCGTATTCAACAGAACTACACACCAGATCTAGAGAAGGAGATTACCCAGCTGCAGTTAAAATTAACATCATTACAGGCGGATAACCTATCATTCTATGAGATAAAAGCCTTAGCTAATTATTCACATTGGGCTCAACTTCCCTCTAGGTTTCTGGCAAGATTGATTAATCAACATAGCAATACCCCCCCTATCTCAAGAATTAAGGTTCATCAAAATTATATTTGTAACACACAAGACATAATAAAGATATTTGAAGATATTTATGAAGAAGTATACAATCCTACCCCAAATCCTATAGACAAACAAGAACTAAACCTTTTCCTTGACAATCTAGTCACACCAAAGATAGATGAACATCATCAATCCTTATTAGCGGCCGATATCACTCAAAGTGATACTATGTCTGCGATTAATAACCTGAAATCCAATAAAGCGCCAGGACCTAGATGGATTCACGGCGGAATTTTATAAAGCGTTTAGCCAGAAATTATCAATCATTCTATGTCACCTATTTAACTTTATTAGTCAGGAAGGTGTTTGGGACCCCCACCTAAATGCATCCCGAACTATTCTAATCCCCAAACCAAATAAAGACAGCTCCAACCCCAATAATTATAGACCTATTTCTATCATTAATATAGATATTAAAATTCTGGCAGCAATTTTAGCCTGTAGATTGAAATCTGGGATTGGTAAAATCATCTCTCCTGAACAATCAGGGTTTATAAACCAGAGACAAACCTTTGACCAAACTCTTACACTAAATGCTATGTCCTCTTTATCATTGATCAAGCGTACCCCCATCTATGCCCTAGCTATTGATGCATCCAAAGCATTTGATAGAATTAGCAAAGAATTCTTGATCTCGGTTCTACAAAAATTTAATTTCCCTACTCAATTTATACACACTCTTAATACCCTTTATAAAAATGCGTATACTACTTTACATATAAACAAATATAGCTCCAAAAGGATAATGATTAATAATGGTATCAGGCAGGGATGCCCTCTATCACCGCTTTTATTTAACCTATATATAGAACCTTTACTTTTATTAATTAAACAGAGAACATTCCACCATATTCCAAGATTATTTAATACTGAAATACCCTTATCAGCTTATGCAGATGACTTGAATATTTACTACTCACTTCCCAACGCTGATATTAACAAAATTAATAATACTTTACAAATTTTCTCCAAATTCTCGAATTATAAGGTGAATTTAGATAAGACAACGATCTTTCCAATTAACATTTACTCGCAATTACCCAGTGAAAGATCTATACCTACTATAAAAGTCAATGACCATTTTCAATACCTAGGAGTATCCTTCCAAACAGATGGAAATATACATCATCAAGGGGACTTCTCTAGATGTTGGGGCGTGATACAAAAGGATATGGAAAGATGGTCTCAACTAAAACTAGCGGTTCTCTCGAAAGTAGCCATTATCAAAATGAACATTCTGCCAAGACTTCTGTATGTTCTAAATGCTACCAACACCCTGATTCATAATAAAGTCTTTAATAAAATTCAATCATTTCTTTCGAAGTTTATATGGCACCCTAGACCCATCAGGATAAGCTATAATAAACTTATATACCCTAAAGAGAAGGGGGGTCTAAGCCTTCCAGATTTTAGACTTTTGTATGAAATAAATAGAAGCAGTAGAATAATTAAGGTGGCAACTTTCAGAGAAGAACCTAATGCTTGGTGCCCAACGTGGGTCAAACTTTATTACAATTATATTAAATCTCTTTACTTTAATCCCATGGCCCTACCTTTCTTAGACATATCTGCCAAAAGAAAGTACAAAATTCAAAATGACCTATGGTCTCAAATCAGGTGTACACAAAACTTGTTTAAATCCCTAGATCTACAGTCTGCTTTTCATTGCCTCCAACCTTTACACCTTAATCCTAACATTAAATTAAACGAGAATTTGGTTAATCTGAATTTGTTTCCACTGATCAAAAATAAAACTGTTCTGGACCTCTTCTCATGCAGGTTGAAACACATTTCTTCTATCAGAAGCAAGTTTAAGCTTTCGATCAACTACACCACTATGATTAGGCAATTAATGGACATCTGCAAGAAGTACTGGAGTGATACAGATATTCCCGATCCTCAAATAGAGTTGTGTAAGGTACTTTGGAATCTACTAACTCGTAAAAAGAAAATGATCTCTCACTCCTACAAGTTAATATCAGAAATTAGATGCACGAAAGAGGCTATCCATTCTGACTTTTGGCTAAAACAAGACCCCTCGATCTCTTCCAAATCCATAGCACAAGCCACTCAAAAATTTTCCAAAGCTATTCCTCTATTAAAGTTCAGATATACCCAACTTATGATTGTAAATAACGCGTATTACACCCCCGCTCTACTAAACAAGATGTACAAGGAAATCCCACCATTTTGCCAATTCTGCCCTATGATGAAAGCAGATATCATCCACATCTTTTGGAGTTGCAAGTGCTCTTACAAACTTTGGTGTGCCCTCAGAGTCAAATTAGAAAAAATGGGCTATGAAAAATCTACCCTGTCTTGGCAATTTGCCCTTCTTCACATACCCCCGGTGGGCATGGACATTAAGAACACGTATTTCCTAATAACAGCCTTTATGTTGGTTAAATACTATATCACCCTAAATTGGAAGGATAGATCAACCCTATCATGGGAAGGACTCAGACAGATAATTGGGAAGTATTTCTCTGCTCATAAATATTTGTGGTATTCCATGAGGCTAAATCCATCACAGAGGGAAGCTTGGAAACTGGTTTATGAAGGTATTTTAACATAATCACTCTGCTTTCGAATCTCCGGACTGGAGGTTCTACATAGTTGGGCTTTGTATATAGTTATTGTATATAGAGAATTTTTGTCTGTACTTATCATTTAGTCATGTTGTAGAGTATGATTTGTTATGTTATGACTAAAAATCAATAAAAAGAATTTAAAAAAAAAAAAAGTTCTAAATAATGCCAATTACTCAAGACATCATATTCTTGTTTTCCAGTTTGCATTTTTAAAATGCATGCATTTCCTCAGAAATTGTCCCAAATGTACTAATTGAAAGATTTATTTTAGTTCCTGCACCCCAAAAGGTTTTTAGATCAGCAGTCCTGTCTATATGTAAGTCAGGTGCAAATCCATAGTATAGGCATAAATTCAGGGTGTTATTAAACATCTTGTGCCTTATTTCTGAGCAATGATCAGAAGTATACATTCTCACGTATGCATAGTAAGTCTGGCTGCATCTCTGGTTATCTATCTTTCAAACAGCACAGCAGCGGCATCTTGTTTGACTGAATGTTTTTTTCTGCACAGCACTATTTTGCTCATTCTCTGAAAATATTGCTTTCCTTTTTTCTTTTTTGTAAAGAACATGTACACAGGCAGAGTATTTTGCATTGCTTCTGTTTATTATCTGGGGTGGACTTCCTAGTAACAGGATTTCTGAAAAGCTTGGTGTTAGACTAATAAGAGAATGGGGAAAAATGCTGTGGTGCTCAAGTGACAGAAAACACTGGACCACAAAATGATGTGATGTGGTACTTTTTATCTAATATAGAGTTTTGCAATACAGTTTCTTGAACTTTGAGATTAGCATGAGCATTTCATTCAGAGTTAATATATTATTGATGCTGAATACAGTGAAACACTATCTACTTGTGCCTAAAAAGGCAGAAAACAGAGCACTGTTTTTTTCTTCGTACCTAAAAGAGATACTTTAAAATGCAAATGTGAGACAGAAGTCTTAAAAGCACCCACAAAACTAACAGTGAAGTGTGTTCTGCATGATATTTAATAGCTGTGGAGAAGAAGAAAATTCCAAAGAAGTGGTATTTTCTGAGATACATATGTATCCCTCCAACATGTTCTATTTATGCTGCAAAAGAGATTAAGATCTCTTGAGTTGGTCTTTATGCCACCACTGCATTGTGTATGTGCAGTAGAGGCTAGGGTCTGTTATGGCTCTGTAGAAAAGACAAAAGTCACTCTTTAGTAGCCTGTCTGATATCAAGTAGAGGGACAAAGCTTTGAGTTGGTCAGTTTATACTGTTATTATTTTGTCTGTTGATTTTCTTAGTGAGAAAACATTGTGGTCATTCAAGTTGTGTTAAGTGTTTGGACAGGTGCATACATGCTCGGCCTAATAAGTGGGACATACAGTGGAATGATTACTTAACTGGAAATAAATGACATACACTTATTAATGAGCTGTGCAATGAAAATGGAGTTTCTTACAATAGTAGATGATGATCACAGGCCACATAGGTTTCCAGGTCCCTAATTATTTGATTGATTTTTAGGGGTGCATGTCCATTTGATAGTTATAGGGGATGTCACACTTGCCAAAGGAGAATATTATGCATTTTTTGTTACTTAATTTAGCTCTGTGGGTATGACACTAACTATTTCATTGGAAAAGACCCTCTTGGAGAATCTTGGTGCCCTCTGCAGAGTTTATTTATTTATTTATTTATTTACATTTTGTTAACTGCGTTATTCCCACTAGACCAACAGCCTCTTTTCACTGGAAATCTGAGTTGGTATTCATACTCACTAGTGGACATCTGGACTGGAAAGCAGGGAACTTCCACTACTCTTTTAAATAGGCGGCATGGGATCTTTTGCATCCAATGAGCAACCACCAACTCAGGAAGTTGGGCCTCAGTTTTGGATGTCATCCGAAGCATGGTACATTCAGCAGTGCAACATCCCCCTTATGCTACACTATAGTGTCAGTACTGGAAAATGAATCCAAGTATCTGGTGTGGAAAGAGAACCCACAGCAATCTACAGCAGAGATGAATATGTGAATTGTTGAGCTATTGAGACTGCTTGCACCAAGTTTACACTCATATGCAAACTTGGTCAGCCATAGACCTTTAGCATTAGCTTTGACCTCCGAAAAGTAAATGCCAAAAAGGAGTGACCTAAGCATTGAATCCTGGGGGTGTACCACTAGTAACAAGTCTTTTTGAGGAGGTAAAGCCACCTGCCCAAATTGTATGGGTTCTATTTGTGATCCAATTTGCTATAAAATGGGTTACTTTAACGTTTAAATGACAGAGTTTCCAGAAAAAAGCCAAAGTGTATCACCATAGATGCCTCACCAGTGTTAGGTCAAACAGCAAATCAATAAAATAAAAACATTAAAAACTTTATTCATACGTGGTTAACCACTAAAATTGTCTCAATGGACTCACAATTCCAAAAATGTATGGATAAGCGCTTTTGGCAAAAACAAGCCTTCTTCAGATCACATTCTATCTCATTCAAGGAGAGTTTTTAAAACCATTCACCCAGGAAGAGGAAACCATTTCTTTGATAGAGATGAAGCAAAAAGAGCTTGAGAAAATGGATTTAACAGATGTCAATTTAATGAAATTGGAAAATCTACAAGATAGACTGTCAGCATGTGAATCCAAACTAAAAGAAATAAAAAGTAGGAAGCTGAAAAGAGACTCTGAGGATTTCAAGAAAGGTCATGTATTTTTTTGGCCCAGAACAGAGAGAGACTGAAATTACAAGACATGTTTTATCCAGGAATGGAGGTAAAGTTTCAATTCCTCAGCCCACGAATGAATCAGAGAATAATTTGAGGGTAGTAGAAGTACGAGCGGATATTCACAAGGTGAAAGAAGTACCCACTAGTATTAACAGAATCGTGAATGGGAGTGTTAGTTTTTCGAATGAAGGAATTACAAATGAGATAGAAGAGATAGACAGTGATGTGGAAGAGAGAATTCAGCCGAATAATGATGACTCATTACAAAAGGATTTTGTTGAACAGAACGGGATATCAATTCCTAAGCAAGGAGTGATACATCAGCCAATTTTACATCAGCTCCCTTTTTTAATACAGACCAAAGGGGCTCACACCTCGAGGTCTTTAAGCAGAGACAGGAAGAAGAGAAGAATACAATAAGAAATAAGACTAGCCATATAGTGGTGAATCTATCTAATGAGAATTTATCGAAAGAGCAGCTTAGTATCTTGGAAAAAGGTTTAAGTTTTATTCCTTTCTTCCACTCACAACCAGGAATGTGACTCAAACACCTTTTTGGGAACAATATGGAAACAGCAATACCAAGTAAGAAATATAAAAAAAACTAGCTCCTTTGTACCATTATGTCATTCCACCGTAGACTTATTTTTGAAAATGTGTGAAAATGATATTTCTTAAAGTAGAGTAAGAGGAAAAAGTCGACACTATGAAAATATGTCAAGGGAGGAACGCTTGGCACTTGTAGAGCTACAAAAGAGAAAAGACATTATTTTTAAACCTGCGGACAAAGGAGGGGCTATTGTTGTACTCAATACTGAGTGTTATATTAAGAAGATGGAAGAGATGCTTAATGACAGGGCCACCTATCAGATGATTAACAAAAGGGAACTTGATGTGCTTATAATGAACATAAGGGATGCACTTTATGAGAAGCTGATGGATCGTACTATAAAGATCTTTATGACTTTTTTGATGTTGAGCAGCCCACTATACTGACAATAAGTGGACTACCAAAAATCCACAAATGCTGTCAGGATTCCCCAATGTGCCCAATAGTAGCTGGCAGAGGGTAGATGACAGAACCGATATCGGTCTATCTAGAAGAAGAGCTGAAACAACTTTTACCAAGAGCTCACACAGTTATTCGGGACACAGCAGACCTTTTGACTAAGCTATACGCAATTAATGAGAGAAGAGACAACTATGGAGAGTTGTTAGTTACAGTAGATGTAAATAGTTTATTTACCTCTATCTCGAATGAATATGGGATAGAGGCAATTTAAGCCTTTTTAAGCAAAAAAGGAAAAGATGCCAGTCTAATATGCTCATTACTGCAAATAGTTTTGGAGAACAATGTCTTTTTAAATGGGAATACATACTATTGGCAAAAGTGGGGGGTTGCCATGGGGACCCCCTGTGCCAATAGTTATGCGAACCTGGTACTGGCACAATGGGAGAAGGAATGGATGTCGCGCATGGACTATTTGTGGAAGGATAACATTGTATAATATAATAGACTTGTGGACGACACTTTCATTTTGTGGAAAGGGGATGAGTTTTCACTGAAGGATTTTATGAGGTTTTTGACCAACACAACTACCTTTTTGAGGTTTGATCTACTCTATTCCAAAAAGGAGATAGAATTTTTGGATGTGAAGATTTTCCTAAATATAGAAGGCATCAACACTTCACTTTATAGAAAACCAATGTGGAGGAACGACATGTTACACTATTCGAGCATGCATCCAAGGCATGTGTTTTGCAATAAAGTGGATAATCAAAGAGTTCATATCTCTAAATTATGTACAGTAGAAGAGGTGTTCAAGGAAGAAGAGAAGAAATTGAATGACAATTTCCTGGAAAGTGGGTATAGAATGTAAGAATTGGAGCTCTGAGAAAATTAACTGTATGCATTACGTATCGCAAAAGGAAAGCCCTATTACTCTAGTCAATTGAGCAACTTGAAAAGAAAAACTAGAACACAAGATAGAGGAAGTACCTTGAAATGTAATATTACATATAGCTCTGACCATGCAAATGTATGTGAAATTATAAGAAAGCATTGGTCGATTTTGATTTTGGATGCGAGAATCAAGGAGATAGTTGGAGAATATCCTAGTTTTACTTTCAAAAACAGAAAAAACTAGAAGAGATTTCTATGTAATAGAAATGGATTTGACACCAGTCGAGAAAAGAATATGAAGGAAAGAGCTCATTATGAAGGAACACGAAAATGTGGCTTCTGTAGTTCTTGTAAAGTTATAGGAACTACAAATTCCTTTACCCATCCGGAAACTAAGAGAACATATAGGTATCATGGGATAGCAAATTGTAATAGTAAGTATGTGATATACATCGCTAATTGTACTTTTTGTCCAGCCTTTTATATAGGCAAGACAAATAGAATGCTAATGCAGAGGATATCTAAACATTTATCCGATATTAAGAAGAAGGTACAGACTAATGCTTTATATATGCACATTTTGAAGAATTTAGATCATTCATTTACACTTATGGTAATCTCTGCAATAAGAGAAACTGCCAAAGGGGGAGTTATTGTGAGCAGAATGGAAGCTGAGGAAGCACGTTGGGTAATGAAACTTAGAGCGCACTGCTATCCTGGTTTAAATGGGAGTGTCCCAATTAAACCTTTTTTGAAGGAAAGGAGGATCAGTACTAAATGCCAATCAAGATGAGCTAATGTGATTGGCTGATGAATGGTTTTAAAAACTCTCCTTGAATGAGATAGAATGTGATCTGAAGAAGGCCTGTTTTTGCTGAAAGTGCTTATCCATACATTTTGGAATTGTGAGTCCGCTGAGACAATTTTAGTGGTTAACCATATATAAATAAAGTTTTTAATGCTTTTATTTTATTGATTTGTGATTGATATAACGCTGGTGAGGCATCTATGGTGATACACTTTGGCTTTTTTCTGGAATTTGCTTTGTTTACCAAGGATATCTTAGGTGAGTATCCTCTCTTGTTTTTTGTGTAAATGGGAGAGTTTATCAAAAACTTGAGTGTCAGATGGTGGTGCATGCCTTTGCGAAGTTGAGATATGTGGTTTGTACTAATTTTCCCTCATTCATTTCTTCAGTAAACTTTTCAAAGGCATCAACCAGTTTAAGGGGACAGGATCTGCCCTAGACAAAACCAAACTGGCTTGGGTCAGAGTTTGTAGGTTACATACGTCCTTATTTATGATCCTCTGTATAGCCTTACATATTAGCCTGGTCAGACGTATGGGTCTGTAATTACCTGGGTCCATTGATACCCCATCTTTGTGCAGTCAGCAGGATGACTGTTATTTTCCTCCAGTCATCATATGAAAAGTGGTTTTGGAGGCTAATATTGAATAGCTTCTCGGGGGTGTCAGGTGTAGACAGGTACTGGTTCAGTTTGTATGTTAGACGATTTGATTGGGGGGGTGTAGATGTGGATATGTGATCTAGGATTGTAGTGGGAGAGAGATGGTGAAGTTAGAGCTAAATGTATTGACTAGTAGTTTGGCTATGTGTGATATCATTTAGCTGTGTGCAGTGCCGGATGGTGTTCTGAGTTTTCGAACACAGTTAAAGAAAGCTTTATGATCATTTTTTGCCTGGGTGGCTATTTGTACCCCTTACATGGCTTTGGTTGATTTGATTGGGATCAAGAGTTCCCTATTATGTTTAAAAAGAGCATTTTTACATCTTGAGAGTTACATTTATTATTGAGAGCAATATGTTTTTTCTTTTATTGTAGAGCCTGCTAACATTAGGGTTCAGCCATAGACGTTTATTTTTAAATCTGGCATGGTATTTACTTCATAGGAGGACAGATGCCATCTATGCGTATTTTCACACATGGACATAATCTGACAATAAATTATTCCATATAGGCATGGGGTCATCAGATTAGAGGGGGATGTTGAATTCAGAAATGTCATCTGTCAGTTTTATTTCATTACCCTTTGCATAATCTCTAAATGCTGAGATATTTGAAGATGCTTCCAGCTTCAGTCTTATGGGGAATGTAACTGATTAATGGCCTATATGAATAGGGAGGAAGTTACATCTGCTGGGGGACACAGCTATCCTATACCGGTAACGACTAAGTCCAGGATTTTGTCTTCCTTAGTAAGGGAGCAGAATGGTCCAAGGAGTATTTATAAAGTCCAGAAATCTCTGATCATACATGTTATGGAAGGTACAAATTTTCCAGTTGATGGAGGGGTAGCTGAAATCTCCTAGGAGAATAGTGTTTGTCCCAATGCATAAGGAATCCTATTATTCAGATAGGAGGTAGAGGCCAAGGGGGACATAGAGAAGGTCCTTAAGTTAGGTATGATGTGATAGAGAGTTTTGTTAATGGCAATTTGGACATATGGTGTATTTATTTATTTATTTTATTTTAGTTTACATTTGTTTACCGGGAAAGTCCAACTGGGATAAGACCCACTTTCAGGTGAGGCCCAGGAAGGAAAGCTCCACATATAGACATAATGCAAAAGTTATACAAGAAATTATACAAAAAATATACAAGACTTAAAATACAGCAGAAATTACATTCTATGCTATTATAGCTAACATTTGTATTATACAAAATAAAATAAACGAGCCTCCGTGAGGCTAAATCAAGTCACAATACTGTGACTTGATTTAGCCTCACAGAGGCTCGTTTATTTTATTTAGTAGCCAGTCCAGTACTTCTTATACAATTATTTGTATTATACAATCATTTGATATAATTCCTTTTTGTAGTGTAGACATTGCAGTTTCGCAAAGTAAGCTGAGGGAGGGTTTGTAAGGGGGAAATTGGATAGAAAAATATGAGGTTCGAGATTATCTATACATGAGAGAGCATAGATTATGAGGTGGTCACTGAAGAAGAAAAATTATGACCAGAAACTATTAAAAGTAGTTGTCCTGGAGTAGTACAGCAACAAAGCCAGGTGTCATTAAAATCATTTTTAAGAATCTTTTGGAATTGGTTGGTATTTGGGTTGGTCCTGATGCTGTGAGGTAGTGAATTCCACCTTGTTGCTATGTGATGAAAAAATGGGGAGTCCCCTGCTGTATTAGTGGATTTGGAAACTTGTAGTAGAGATTTATTTGTTGACAGAAGACTTCGATTTGTGGTATGGGGCTGGACAATATTTAGGAAGGCAGGGATTTTTCAAGTTGATATACTAGTTTGTATGCTAAGGTTAATTGGTTATAGGATAGAAGTTGTGGGGGTTCTAACCAGGAGAGTAGACTAGTTCCAGGTCATTATCTCATTTCACAAGCCTGGAAGTGAGATTTTCTTTTAATTATTATAGAAATACTGCCTCCTTTAGTGCCTTCTTCTAGTCTTGTAGCCCTTAACTCTTGGTAGGTGTTGCAGCCCAGCACTGATGGGTTTCTCTCAATGGTCCTTAACCATGTCTCCATGACAATGCACATATCAGTGCATTCCAGGTTAGGCAGTACTTGTATAGAGTAGAGGGTTTTTTTTAGTCTAATTTATGTCTTTCTGCTATCCAAATTCTATTTTGTTAAGTTGGAAGCTTTTAAAGACTAGCCTCAATACACACTATATGGGTAGACAAGGTTTTAGCCAATATATGAAAGCTTTGGGGAGATAGGTGCAGACCATCGCTAGCAAAGCAGTTAAAGAGTGTCTACTAACCCCTCCTAAGTTGATATATAGAGGAACCCTCTTAAATTAAGCCAGAAGCTAAGCCAATTTTTGAAGTCAATCATACTTTTTTTTGCACTGTGGCATCATTCTCAGTGACGGTAAAATGCTGCTCGAAGCTAGGTTCATACCTGCCTCAGACATGTATTCTGAGAGCTACATCATGTCTCTCTTCATATAGCCCAGGGAAGAATGTCTCAGATAGTTTATTTCAATGTGTTTATATACACATGACCAAGTCATATGTGTGCATTTAGGGCTAAGGCAAGCATTTATGTGTGATGTGGTGATTCCTGGCATCAAAGGGTGAAGTTCCAAGGGCTCACATACCTCTCGACTTCTTAGAGCAAAATATCTGGACAAAGCCTAAAATGATGGGGGGACAAATAGGGACAAATTTTAAATATTGCTCTTACAAACTTAGAAAGTTGATAGAATAATAGGTTTTGCATTAGCATTAATTTTCTGAAGGATGTGGAGTCAAACTCAAATGTTTGTCATTATTTAATTACTTCAATCCTCAGCTATATGCCAGAAAAGTACAGATTTTAGGAGGGACACACCAAAAATATGAGGCAAAAATCTGGACATTCTGCGAAAATCTGGACAGTTGAGAGGTATGCAATGTCTCACTTCTTTGCCATCCCAACATGAGCTTTTGCTTTGCTTCTGACCTTATTTATTCTGTTTTTTTTTCATTCCTTCCATTGTTTTGTTGAACTCCCCCAAAAAGGCCATGTCTGGCTAACCTGTGTTTTGGTACATTCTCTTTTGCATAGTCAAGTGAGTCATAGATCATAGCAAACTCTGCCATCTTACTATCCCTTAACAGACTTAAAAAAAAAAAAAATTAGAACAGTATGACCACAGTAGTTTTGTACGTCTTGGCTAAATTCTTCCTAATTTCACTCTTCTTGGTTCCATGGATTTTAATACACCAGGCAAATATGTCCACCACTGCTTCTTTATCTTTCATAATGTCAAATTCATAACTCCAGTAATACTGTGTACACACTACAGCCTTTGCCACCCTCTTCTTCGCTCTAACTTCAGTATTTCCCAGCATCAATGCCTTTTTCAATCAGTCTTTTCTTTGTATTATGTGGCCAGTACAATTGAGTTGTAGGTTCACTATCGGACCTTCCATTGAATAGTCTGAATTAATTTCCTTTATGTTGAGTTGATATTCATGTAGCTCATGGGATTCTCAAAAGTTCTCTCAACAACAGACCACAAAGGCATTAGTTTTCCTGTTCACATCCTTATTTGATTTCCAACACACGCATTTATCACACTCATATATCGTTACTGGAAAAGGGAAAAACTATAGCTTTGATTGTACAAACCTTGTTTAATTAAGTGATGTCTTTACTCTTTAATATCTTTTACAAATCTGCCATATTTTGACTACCAATAAGGCAGCTTTTAATTTCATGGCTGGAGAAATATTTGAGTCCAGAAAAGAAAATCTCTCTCTCTCTCTGCTTCCAATTCTTCATCATCTATATGAAAAGAATTGACAGATAGATGACATAGCCATGGAACTATGCATTCAGGTTAAGGTATGTTTATCTATGTATACATTGCTTTTTGCCCTTCTTCTTCTTCCCTTGAATAATTCTAACGTCTGCATAGACATAAATTTTCCTTTTTTAAAATTCTGTTCAGAATTGTTTGTTGTCACCTCATGGACAATGTCTTAAACTTCAATCCATATATCCACAGGTAATCTATTCTCCAAAACAAGTGTCTCAGTTTTTTACCAGCACTTCATATTCATATATAATATTGTTGCATTAATAAATATGTGGACTGGAAGTTTTTCCCATTTTATTTAATTTGATAGTAAACCTTGCAATGAGAAAAGGATGATCCAAGCCACTGTAACTCTGATTCTACTTGTCTTCTATTCTTCCTCAGTAGTGTGAAAAGTGCCTGCAGATCTGTGAATCTCATCCTCTTGCACAATTATAACTCATCTCTGATTGCTTTTGCCTATATGGTTTACTTGGCAAAAATATTGGAGTAATTGCCATTACCTTATCCGGTGGAATACAGTCCATCTCATTTCTCTAAGATGATCTACTTCTCTTGGGTTGCTTCATTAAGGTATACTAGCCTCTTTGTCAAAACATGGTAATGGTCCAAAGGGGGAATATAAGCTGTATTAGATATTGCTTAACACAATCCTTTCTTATCAGTATGACTCTTTTCTCATAATTTATTTTGTAAATTTACGTTAAAACAGATCAGAACAGATTTTAATAACAGGATTTCCTGCAAAAGATTAAAACATATCATAGTGAGCCTCCCTTGAATTTACACCAGAAGACCAAAGTTGGTCTATTGACTTGGGCTTTGGGGGAGCTGGCCTTGGTTACCTTCTATCTCTGGACTGGATGTCTGAAGTGAAGTTGTTCACTGCTTGCTGTTATCAGTATGCATATTAATACTCATGCAAACTCTGTAAAAAAACACTTGCAGATGTCATAACCATGGTCAGGGGGAGAGAGATTTTGGTGCATGACAAAAAAAAATCTTACACAGTAGATTTCAACACCTTTCATGATGTTCAACTGTCACCCCTCCACCACCATAGAAATGAATGGGTCAAGGGCTCTCAAATTTGAATAGGTAAGGTCAATAGAATAACCATTGCAGGGGTTATGATGGATAGATAGATAGATAGATAGATAGATAGATAGATAGATAGATAGATAGATAGATAGATAGATAAACAACTAACCATTCAATAAGGATTAATATAATAGCTGTACAACTTTCAGCAATTATTCTGAATGTCTGCCTTCTATGTATCAGTTTAGATACATATATTGTCTCTACAGAAAAGGAAATTGTTTGTAGCTTCTCTTTAAGTAGAGGATATTTCTCAACTTTGCACATGGGTTTTATGCACTGTACTTCTTTCTAAAACAGTCTAGTTATAGGATTTAGAATCTTCTACATTTGGTAAAACATTGGCTCATCTTTTTGAGCTGGGAATTTGATTTCTTCAAGGGCTTTCTACTGATAAAACTGGATTAGATGCTTAAATGAGTTATGTTTTTTGTCCTTTTCAAAATACAAGATAAGACTTAATTTAGACTCTCATGGACCATCCTGATCAATCATCCCATTTGTTCTCCATCATCAAGGAAAGGGTCAGCTGTACTGGTGGTGGTGGGGGGCAAGATTTCGAGAGTTATTAAAAGTGGATTGAGGGTTTGCATCTTTTAGTAATACTGTTCTCATAAACATATGGCTTGTACAACCATTGGCTGCCCTGGTCATCCCCTTACTTCTGCAAAGGAGGTTGCTAGTAAGAAGCACTAACCCCTTCCCTCAAGCTTTCAAAGTGACTTGCCAAGTCTCTACCACAGAAATCACCCATTGCCATCTGCTTCCCAACTGCCCACTACCCTCCTCCCTTCAGAAGAGGCAGACAGGCCATTCCCCTTTCACATTTCTACCTCCTTACCTGTATTCTCCAGGACTGGGGCCACTAATCAAATCCTGCTGCCATGAAACCAGACCAGCCTGCCAAGGATTAATGGTGTGTTCACTGATTTCCTGTACTGAATTTTGATAACTTGCAACAATCCCATTGCTTCTACTTTCTTTTTTCAGAAAGACAAGAGGATTGTTCTACATTCCAGAACTCCTCTGCATTTCAGCTGGAAATGTAGAAATTTTGTTTACTCAGATATCAGCTGCATGTCTTCTCATGTTGCGAAGGATTTCAAAAATTCTGCATTCACTGTAGTTGTTGAATATATTTAGATAAACAGAGAGAGACAGAGAAAGAGAGAGGCACCTCAGTGCTTATAACAGAAACAAAAGGCAATACTGGCAGAAAACATTCTCTCAGATCATGAGGAAAAAAATCTAAAAGTCATCAAAACAACAGAGTATTATTTCAAAAATTGTTTTGGTTTGTTCACCAAGAGCAATTATAGTAAGAAAGTACAACTTAATTTTCATAAAAAATAATATTTTCAAATGGAAATAACTTAGAATTCCTTTTCTTGTTGTAGTTAGCATAATATTAAAACCACCTCACCTGTCAGTAGCTCTTGTATGTTAAGAAAGCATCTATCTCACGTGTATAACATTTGCTTTCATCTTTTCATGTGGACTTGAAGTTCAGTGCTGCTTACTAGCAAGCTGTGTTTCAATCGTTATATGAATTTGTGATTAACTCAGGAACATCAACAACATCATAAAAGTGGTGAAGCTCTACACATTTCACTACGATTTTCAGTCATAGCCTTCGCAAGTAAAGAGCTTGACTCATAAATGACCTCAGTGATGGGAACTCAAGGATTCATAGCCTTGTTTTTAGAGGACACAGTTGCTGTAAAGAAAAGGAAATAGATAAAAGATATTGGTATCTACAGACATCCGTTACAGAAGAAAAAAAGAGTTTTCATTTTTCCTTCCATTGCTTCATGCATTTATGATAGAAAGAAATGTTATACTATGTCATGTTAAAATCATAGCTATAAACTACAAGTCTTTGCATTGCTGACCCTGCTTTGGATAAAATGAAGGTCAGATGACAACTTTCAAGGCTCTGTGTCATTATCTCTCCATGAGTGCTTACAGTAGATATTTCCAGCTGTGAGGCATATATATCTAGAGTTCATTTCTGTGAAACATGATAGAGGCTTATTTGAAATAAACCTTCATAGTAACCTTTAAAATTATTTCTGTTTCATTCATTGCCTACAGGTTTTGAAACTAAAAACTCAGGATTGTGGTTTCCAATGAATAATCTTAAAACTAATGACAAAAACTTTTAGGCTTAATGAAACAAAAATATAATTAAAAAGAGTTTTTAAATAAAGGGTTCTTTGTATTCAGTCCCTGTAAAAAGTAAAAAAATAAGGAAGAAGAGTGAAAACTTTGCAAGAAACACAGACATGCTGATTTCAGAAAGACATTAGAGGTTGGTTTTGCTAATTCTGATAATGAGGTACCAGAAGTAGCAGGAATCAACAAAACCAACTTTGAATGCTTTTCTGAAATCAGCTTGTCTGCATTTTTTTGTAAAGTTTTTCTCTTCTTCCTTATTTTTATTATTAGAATGCTTTTTTAATATTTTTGTTTATTTATTTAGTTAGCTTTTTTTTTTTTATTAAAATTGGCTTTGTGGCTCTATCTGTGGTTTGGTCACTCTCCTCGATGCACTGAGCTACCCAGGGTGCTGAACTATTGTCTTGCATAATTATTGCTTCCCACTAGATGTAGGTTTGCCTACATTGCTGACTTCCCACATAAAATTGAAGCACCCTACTGCTCTAGACCCATGAACAAATTGCTTACATGGGACAGGGAGGAAGCAGATGTCAGGCAGTTTGTATTGTTGGTTTTCTACATTCTCACTGTCAGTGTTCTGAGTCCAGACAAGCTGCAGGCAAGTATTCAATAGTTAAAACTTTTAATAGTAAACCTCTATTAATATATATGCAATGAAGTGTGTGTGTGTGTGTGTGTGTGTGTGTGTGTGTGTGTGTGTGTGTGTGTGTGTGTGTGTGTGTGTGTGGGTGTGTGTGGGTGTGTGTGCATATGTGTGTGTGCATGCATGCATGTGCTCGTGTGAGCGTGCATGCGCGCACGCGTGTGTGTGTGTGTGTGTGTGTGTGTGTGTGTGTGTGTGTGTGTCTGTGTGTGTTTGTGTGTGTGTGTGTGTGCGTGTGTGCACGTGTGTGTGCACATCAAATTATACGTAATTGATATACTGTTATTGAAATCTCCAATGCTATTACTTTTTGAATTATGCTTGTAGCATTAAACATGTTACAACTTACTTTGTTGGACTTATTTTTAGACAATACATTCTTCTTTCTCTCACTCTGGACAGCTACAATCCAAACTGCAGAATATGGTATTGCATCCAAACATATGATCCTTCTTAATTGTTTACATTTTGCTCTGTTGCAGATGAAATAATCAAAAATCACTGTATCAACTTTCTACTATAAAAATTAGAAAATCAAAGTGAACTTATAAAGCCAGAAGAAATACCCTAACCCCGAACTGGAGTGTTCTACATTTTACTCATCTCCTAAATTTCTGTTCTCATCACCACATTTGTAGAAATTCTGGTTGGATATATAATGCTGCAGGGGTTAAAACACCCCTGAAACACTGTATCTTTCCTTCTGTTACCCATTCAGCATCCAAATGTTGACATATGTTAACTTCAGTATGCTAGCTTTGAATAAATGTCATTGGACAAAAAACTACCATCTTGGACTTTTACATAAAGAAGACAGTGTTGTGGACCAACCAGTCTCACCAGTCTTACATTAAAGGAGTGATATGACAAGACAAGGAGATCCATGCTATGACATTTTACATCCCTTTATCTGTGCAGGCTACCTATTTGAAAGTACAAGATAAAGGGTATTTTAGTAGTTCATGAGAGAAGACATCAATGCATGGATCACCGTCTGAAGGGCAGTGATGAAATTTGGTTTTGGATTCTTGCAATATTTTGAGATGAAAATATCATGCCTTTGTGTAGTTGACAGCTGTCCCTTCACTGTAAGTGTACAATCAAGAATCACACATATGATATGGAGGTTAGATAAAAGTTGAAGTATTTCACCACATGTATAATAAAGTGAAAGGAGGACAGACATGATTAACAGACCATTGCATGCACCACCACTGCCACAGCCTTTGGTGGGCTGACTTTACCTATCAGTAAGGTACTGAACAACTGATCATAAGCAGTATCCAAGGTGGTACTGTCAGGCACAGACTCCAGAGAGAAGGGAAGCTAAAGCTGAATATTGTTGTAGTATGATTAATATGAATTGCAGCCATAGGACATACACTCTGAATGACACAAAGCAGGCAGTGACATAAAGCACATGCAAGCTGGGTATGTCCTTATGTCCATAAAATTACAACCTTTTATTGTTTTCCTAAAATACACAAGAGTTTTAATAATCCACCTGGCCACCCTATTGTTTCTGCATGTAAGTATTTTTTGCATGATATTGTTTTTTTGATACATAATCATTTGGTGCTGTTTGTAGTTAAGTTGATATCTTATACTAGAGAATCTGGATTTTTTAGCTAAAATATCAAATTTTGTATAGGACAAGGATATGTATTGGCTCATCATAGATGTTAAGAGTCTCTAAACAAGTATAAAGCATAAACATGCCCCCGGATTCATGAATCCTCTGTGTAAGACTTAATAAGTCTTACTCGGAGGCTGCAGTTGAACGGTATGATGTCAGCATGCCATGAATATGCATGAAGGCACGCTGACTCAACCGTAAGTCTTACACGGACCGTGTAAGAAAGCAGGGGGTGTGTCCAACTGCCAAGCAGTCTAAATGTCCACGCCCCTGCAAGTGTTTAAAATAAAAGCAAATAAACAAGAGTGAGTCTGCTCAAATGTCCCTGCACCCAACACCTCACTGTCTGATATTGTAAACCCCCATCACAGTTCTAAAACGCATAACATTAATTCCCAAAATAGCTGCCCGTATTTGTGCATGTGTGCGCGGGTGTGCCCATTGCTTAGCTACAGTTAGCAATTCTGACATGGAAGAGCATAAGAAAGAATGCTTATGTAAATCACACGCAATAGCATAATGGTAGAGCGTTCACACAAAGAAGAGGCATTCACTGTTTGAGTCCCACCACTCCCTTTCGTATTTATTTTTTAAATCAGTATATGGAATAATACCTAACAAATATGTTTAAATGGGTCCCCTACTATTTACCGAAACGCCAAACCGCCGACACATAAATCACCGACACCAAACGACCGACAACAAAAAGTACCGACAACGCAAAACACCGAACACCATAACACCGACACACTACACGTAAACAACACAGTACACTACAGGACATATCCACTAGCCCTAACCCAAACCCTAACCCTAAGGTCCGACACTACCGCACACTCTCCCTACCTGCACCCTAACCCTAACTCACTTACCCACCCCTAACCCCAAGCTCCGACACTACCGCACACTCTCCCTACCTGCACCCTAACCCTAACTCACTTACCCACCCCTAACCCCAAGCTCCGACACTACTGCACACTTTCCCTACCTGCACCCTAACCCTAACTCACTTACCCACCCCTAACCCCAAGCTCCGACACTACCGCACACTCACCTATCACACACCCTAACCCTACATCCCTCACTATTGCACACTTACCTGTCCGCTCCCTACTCTTAAATCCCTCACTATCGCATACTTACCAGGTCGCGCTTACACATTCCCCTTGTCGGTCTTCCGGCTGTCGGGATTCCAGCGTGTCGGTCAACTGCGTTGTCGGTCCTTTCGCATTCCTCTTCCGCGTGTCGGTGAATCGGCGTTTCGGTAAATAGTAGGGGACCCGTTTAAACATAACTAAAAAGCAGTTAAATGGCCAATGTATCAGTGAACAAAATAAATATTTTAAAGGATCCCAATATAAAATTGCCTGCAGATAAGCAGCACTTCACCCAGCGCAGTAGAGTTGCCCATAGTTCAATAGCGCTTCAGCCAGTGCAATAGAGTTGCCCATAGTTAAATAGCGCTTTAACTAGCGCAATGTGTTTGTGCGGACGTGCACACCGCGCCAACCAGGGCACCGTAAGGCAACAGCGGCAACGTAGAGGAAAGCTGCTTAAATGCAGCCACACCCCCTAGCCTGTCTGGACAGTATGAAAATAAAATGAATGACAAGGCTCGAACCCAGAACTCTGTGCATAAGAAGCAAGGTACAGAACCACTAAGCTATGACAACATAGAGGAAGCAGCCACTGTTAACATTCATATACTTACAAATGGTAGTTTAACCATTACTAAGCAGGTCTGCAGTCAGCCGAGAATTTTAGAAAATGGCCAATCACAAAAAAGTGCGGGAAATGTGGCATATTTAAGCCCCACAGGCGGGAATACACGCCATAACTGATTGTAGCTCACATCTGCAGTTAGAATGTCTGGTGTTGGAGAGGGAACATGCTTCCAAGCACAACGTTGGGGCATCGAGGAGTCGAAATACATGGTTTGGCTCCTTGTCCACCGTCATGAGTAGTTCAAAGGGACAGAGTACAAGGCAGAGGCTTGGAACCGGTTAGCTCGTGACATCACCAGTGCCACAGGCGCTCCTCGGACTGGTAAGCAGGTCTGTCACCACCATGCAGACCTGAAGAGACGAAAGCAGGACTGCCTGAACCAATGGATACAGGAGGCCCGTGGGATGCGGGATGCCCCACATGCCCCACAACTGAGTATGTAGCCATGGAATGCAGTATGTAAGAATAGATAATGGAGTATGTATAACAAATAGGTATGTCTCAATATCCCTTCATTTACTTTACACCTGCAGGTGACCGTGCTGTGAATCAGCAAGCCTATGCCGCCAGGCAGGTTAGTGATTATTCTGCATGTATTGTTATATAAAATATGGGAGAGAGCATGAAAGAAAGTGTTGTAGTCCAATAATACAGCCATAAAATTGCCTGAATAAGTCCTCTGCATGTACTGTCAGATAAAAATGTCAGAGAGGCAGAAAAAGAGTGTAGTAACCCATTAAGAAAGGCAACATATGTCTGGAATAATATCTCTGCAGGCACTGTCATATAAAATAAGTGAGTGAGCCTGAAAAAAGAGTGTTCTAACCTATTAATAAAGGTATAATATGTCTTGAACATGTCTGCCATATACACCTTTAAAACAAATAAAGGAGTGAGCCTATGGAAAAGTGTGTAATGTCATTAATAAAGGTCTAAAACCCGGAGTGTGTCTGAGTCACAGAGTATGAAATGTTGTTGGACCCTTGCATTATACAAACAGTACTGTTTGAAAAGGTGCTGGCAACACAGAGTTGTGCAGTCCCATATAAAGTGGGTGATGGAAGTGCTAGTAGCTGTGAAACATATATAAAGTCCACAACAGTCAGATACTGGCTGGCATGAATAAGTAAATCTGGCACATGTGTAGCATGTTATCTTTCCCCAGAAATGTGAGTGTGTGTCAAGAAATGCAGGGTTCTGTACAAATCAAAGTGAAAATGTCATGTGAAAACATCCCAGATATGTAGATAAAGAAATATAAATGCAATCAAGAAATATGTAGCAGTAACATCTGCATCCTGGACAGTTAGTATATCAGATGTAGGTCAGGCATACATTGAGCTAGCCAAACCCATTACACAACCTAATGTATGGTGGTAAGTGTAATAATACATGTAGGGGATATACACTTGCAGTCACTAGGAATGTAGTGTAGATGAAAAGGTAATTATAAGATGTTAACCGAGGTTTTTTTCTACACCCTACTGTATGTGCATAAACCATGCAATTCCACACCTGAATGGGTATGTGTAATCTTAAATATTTGTTGGGACATATGTCCTATTGTTCTATAAATATTTGCATTCAAGTTGTTGCATGTGCCCTGTTTAAACACCACGATCATGGTGGCCTGTTGCTACCAAACATCCCTGCATGCTGTTTGAATATCCACTGTGGTTCAGTATACTTGCTGTTCAAATGTTGTAACCTTGGTGTGTTGGGTTAATGGGAATATTACTGCATGCTGTTACAACTAATCTGGAATGCTGTTTTTCTTATGTTGTAATTAAACACACCTAATCACAGAACGTATGGGAAGGCCGGTCCCAGTGGACCCACCTGTCCCTCCTCAGCTGGCGAGTGCACCAGGCACCAGCAGGTCCGGTGCCCAGCCCGGGCTCCCCTCCTCCATTGGTCCTGTGCCACCTTCAGGTGGAAGCACTGCAGGGGATGGGGCTCATCCCCCCCGTGCAAGCGTGGGCAGAGAAGGGCCATCTATCACCCTTCAAAGGGTCCGGGTTGTGGTGCGTAGTGAGATCCAGCGTTCAGTCGCTGATCCCCTATGCCAGCTTGAGGCGAGAGTGGTGGGTCTCATGGGTGAGCCTGCCCATCCTACACAGCCCCCAGCACAGCCACCCTCGGGGCTGTGAAGGTTCAGTGGTGACTGCCCATTGGTGGGGATCTCAGTTCCACTGTTACCATCTGTGGGCTCATGGGCTTGCGATTTCCAAACATCTGACCCCGTCAATTGTGTTCACCCACCCCATGTGTCATACACCACCCCTGTATGCGTCTTGTCTGTCTTGTCTGTTTACCTTCCCAACCTACCTCCCCGGACATACCTACTTCGTCTACCTAACTTCCCACTCTCACCTGAAAAAAAAAGGGCAATCTGTACCTACAAACAAATTACGTCCCATACATAGCTGCCCATTTCACACACATGTCCAATGGACATGTAAGCTGATAATTAGAATTGGCAGTACAACATACTTTGTTGTCCTCACTCCTCTCCCAGGAGTGGAATGTTTCAAATTTCACTCCAAATTCATTGCCTATGCACAGCTGTTGCTGTTAAAGAAATGGGCAGCTATGGACCTTGCCTACACCCGTCCTGCACATCCTGAGCTTGTTTACCTACTGTCTGTCCCTCTTTGTGCCCTTTTTTTCACCACTTTCCTATCTCCCCATTTTCTTTTTTTTAAAAGAAATTAGTGCAGGGGTTAGTGGGAGTAAGCACTTTTAAGCGGTAGTAAGCGGGTTTAAGCGAGTGTGCGCTTAGCTAAACATCACTAAGTGTCACGCAGACCCGCGCAAACCCACTTACAACTGCTTAAAAGTGCCTTGGTCACTCTATGGCAGGGCCCTTGTTCTGCTGAGCAGCAAAAGAAACAACCTCTGCCAGTCTCAAACTCCAGACCATTGACACAATAGACTGCATGAATTACCACTAAGACACAACAGATATGCAAATAACTTGGTTCCAAAATAAATATATCATGCATTACAATGAGGGAATGTAAATGGAAATTAGGAATGGTATAACACAAATCATTTTCTGTGGGTCTTTACCAGCAGTGGTTGTGGAATTGCATGACATGACTGTGAAAGGAGAACCAGCCATCCTAGCAGGGAATAATGTTACAGTAGCAACTTACAAACACCACACAGTATCAGACCAGGATAAATACTGGCCACAGGAATACAGTGCAATAACCACACTTGTATGGCAGTTAATTGTGTAAGTGAGAAAAAAGTACATACTCCCATGTATCCTGTGTTAGCATTTGGTGGGGTCCGTACATGTCTACACTGAGATGTGTGTACTGGAAGCAGCAACATTCAGGTTTGAGTACAACATGCATATAACTGGCTACAACCCTAGCATCAGATAGGAGACATATACCAACCTTCAGACTGGCACAACAGTGTCCAGAGCAAACAAGCATGGGCCCCACCTTGGAAATCTGAAAGGACTACGCCTACCTAACCTAGCATTTTATAGCAGTGGGCTGAAATCACAGTGAGTAATGCAATCACCAAACAGCAAGCTGCATGCAATTACTGAATGGTGGGCAGCAATTGGTGCAGAGGCTGTCACATGCACAAGTGCAGATACCTAGAAAAGCAGACTGTACCTGCAGTCCACACATGCAATTATATCATTGCAGGTGCTGTGAGATAGAGAGTGAGAGAGAGAGAGAGAGAGACACGGACACAGACACAGACTGAGACAGAGACAGAACAGAGTGAGAAACTGAGACAGAAAGTTAAATAAAGGGCGAAAACCCAAAACAAACCACCAATAAAAAAAAAAAAAAAACTACAAAACCGTAACACACAGAGCAGGGAAATACAAAGGTAAGGTATGTAACTCACATGTATGTGTTGGCATGTTGTAGATGTTCCTGAAGAGTACTCTACACACTGCAAATCATCCATGTGTGGCAGCAGTATGTATTTATCTGTATCTGCACATGTGCATAGGGCAAGGGACATACTGCAACTGTTAGTGAAGGGTGGACAGATATCTGTCAGTGAAGGTTGATATGTGCATATATCCATGTAGGTCGTGGTGTGTGGCCTAGAAAACAGCATGCAGTGCTCAGGAGCAGCCTTAGGTCAACTGGTGCCCTAGGCAAAAGGGCTCCACGGCACCACCTACCACACTTCCTGGTGCCCCCATCCTTGTCTTACTACACCACATAAATAGTGGAAAAGCACCCCTGCTAGAGGGGCACCCTAGGCGGCAGCCCAGTTGGCCTATGCCTAAGGCCAGCTATAGTAGTGTTGATATATGTCATGTGGTGGTTAAATGCTGTGGTACAGATTTGTCAGATCTGCTGTGTTACAGCCAGTGAGGCCTGCTAATGCTACAAGGGCTGAGGACACCCACATGCATTCTGCACAACACTGTGCATTTTAATCACATACCTGTACATCCCACAACTGTCACATAAGTGATATCCCCATCATGAAAGGTGGACTGTACATGTGCCTATATGTACATCCATGTGTACAGCAATGGATGTGTACATGTATGTGTATAGATATGCATATATATAATATATATATATATGTATATATATATATATATATATATATATATATATATATATATATATATATATATATATATATATATATATATATATATATATAGAGTGAGAGAGAGACAGAGAGACATGCGGTCATATGTACCGGAACAGGTGTGTGGTGACCAAGGCATGGACTGTAGACAAGTGTTGATACTGCAGTGCCATTCCACCTTCCCAAAACAGTGTACCCATTAACTACCACATAGGTAGAGATCTACCTAACAGTGAAGGTGTGATAAGGGAACATGGGACACAGGTGGACAGTAGCCTCCGCTTTGATGAAGTCAGTGCCACACTACACCTGTAATCTGTCTGTGTGGTATGTGTCATGACAACAGGTGTGTCATCAATGGAAGTATTGGGTAGAGTTCCCCTCTACTCATCACAATGCCCTGTGTGGTATGTACTTCACATGACAACTACACCAGGTGAACAGGCCACAGACATACCTCCCAAAGGGTAATACTGGCTGCAAACAGATGCCCTATGCAGACTGACTCACAAAAGCACAACTACACTGTATTCCATACTGGCCACACAGTGGTGACCTCTGCCGGACATACAGAGGTATGTCACACCCATAGCTGGGTGACAACCACCATGGCAACATATCGCAATCCCTCCGGGATACACGCTCTAGGGCCCTAAACCTTGTCAGCTCACTAAACAGCACATGCTGGAGGGATAGGTTCCCATCTCAGAGATATGCCATACACTGGAATAGACCACATAGCAATAGCAAACAAGGCTCCTCCTTAGCAGTCGTTATAAATACCCCTGATGATTGTGTGGGAGATTGGTAATACACCCCAGGAAACACCTCTGTGGTTCTGGTTGGTGAGGGCAAGTGAAATCAAAGTACGTGTGTGTCAAAGGCCAGGGTAGCATATGGCTAGGCTGCCGTAGGCCTTAGGGCCAATAGCATATTACCTACCTATGACACTATGCACTCACACATGTACTTAATGCAATAGCTGCTATGTGAGGTTGAAATGTGTGCAAAGTCTGTAAAGGTGTGATAGCTTAGTGTGATGTTGTATCTGACATGGTAGTGCCTATCCTAGCTGTGAGGACAGCAACTGATGTGTAATGTACTGTTAGGCAGACCTAGTAGTACAGCATATGATGTGACGTAGTTCTCCATCGATGAATGTGGTGTCTCATTGTAGGCTAAAGCAATACATGTATGCTTAATGAGTGGTACTGCTGGTGAATCCATCACCAGTATAAACTGTAGTACTACCTGAAGCTGTAGGCCTAAACAGCACAGTATGGTGAGTGTTCACATTGCTTGGAAACACTGTCATGTGTGTTTCCTGTAGTCTGCACAGAGGACAGAATGCAGGCATAAGGGTGTATAAGTAGTGGCACACACTACCGTATGGTACACAGGTAATGCTCATCTGTGTTGGCATACAGTGGTGCATTGTATGTTTGTCTGATGTGTGTGTAACTATGCCTGTACAATGGCTGCAATCATATGTGTGTTACAGGGTAAACATGTGTATCCAGCAACATATATACTCTGTTACAGCAGTATGCCACCTATAGTAACAACTGTAAACATCTGTTAGGCAGGGCTATGGCATCAATGACTAGGGTGGTTGATTGGTACTACTGTACCTGTACTTTACATCCATTGCAATGGATGACATCTCTGTTTGTGTATTGATGTGATATACACCCCTGTCTTGAGGTTGTGCAATGTGTCCCAAACAGTGTGTCGGGTACTGTTGTATAGTGGTGTGATATATAGAGTGTGCCAGGCAGTGTTAGTTAGTTGTGGCCTGAGAACCAATAAGTGGTATTGAATGTGTGTAACCTCTGACAGACAATAGGATGGTATATATGTCAGTAAAGTGATATCTGTGGGTAAAGGTGTAAAGTGTGCCACAGGACACTCTCACACATATTGTTCATATCTTTTTCAGCCAGATGGCCCACCAACACAACTCAGCGTTCACAGCGGATGAGGAAGAGGTGATACTGCAATGCCTATTGCAGCAGTACACAATGCTGTTCTCCAGAAGCAGCCAGCACCAGCAGGAGCGGACTGCACTGTGGCAGGAACTTGTTCGCCAGGTAAATGACATAAGCATGCATAACTAGACATATGAGCAGGTACGGCATCACTGCAGTGATTTAATTAGACAAGTCTGGCGGCGTGCGTCTGATATCCAAAGACAGCAGCTTGCCACAGGTGGTGGGGTGGCCATTCATCCCCCCCTCACCAGAGTGGAAGAGCTGCTCCTAAGCGTGGTGGCTCCTGGACAACAGCTACATCAACCTCTGACATGTGTTGTAATGGAGGCCAGAGCCACCCAGCACATCCACCTGGAACAAGCAGGTAACATGCCCTATCTGTAGACTACAGTTAACTGTGTATTGTTAGATTATGTCTACGTGAGATGTGTACTGTGTGTTTAGCAGTTCCGCTGCCTAATGTTGTGCAATACGGATAGTTTGAATAATACCTCTACACCTGTCACTGTTGACTGTTGTTGTACTGCAGTTTAGCATACCCACTGTATTAATGCCACAGTTGTGGCCACTGACAAACTCTCTCATATTCTCATAGGTCCCTCTGGTGTGATGGCAGGGAAGCCGATCCATGCTGGTAAGTGTGTTATACCTGCAATGTTGGTAATGAAATATGCATGTCATGGGTGAGGTGTAGGCCATGTACACGTAACACACTTACGCATAATGTATGCCATGCATGTTTGCTGTGAGAAGTTGCACAGCTCAGTAATGTCAGTAGCTGCCTCAATGACATGCAATACATAGAGCATGACAAACAGTTGTGGCAACCCCGTACTGCACATTGGATAGGCATAGTTGCAACACATGTACACAATATAACACATTTATCACATGCAGTACACAAGTACACAAGTCATGCTACATATGGCATAACCAGACACCCGCTCTAAGGTCACACTTCAGTATCCCACATGTCATCCACACACACATGATGTACCTTGGGGTAGAGGCCTATCACGGGGCTGTGCAACACTCAACACATAACACAGTCATGTTAAGCAATGGTCCCTATTGGGAACCTCATACACCCATGTACAAAGTGGCTGTGTAATAGTGAACGTAGCCATGGCACTGCAGTTCAGGTACAGCATTCTAGGCAGTGGTCTGTCACACAGTAGTAGCCGTGAGTGACCACAAGATGCATGATGATGATGATGATGGCACATGGTACTACACCCCATCCAGTTATAGTGACCACAGTACTACACATAGCGGTTTTTGCTGTGCACCTCATTGTTCTGTATGTGCAAACATATGCAGCTATACACACTATGCATAGCATGCTGTGTGTGTGATTACATATGCCAGTCTACACATTTTGCACAGCAGTTGCCATCTGTACAAAGAGTCACATATATGTCCTGGAATGCTATTGGGTGTATAGGTCACATGACACACATTGAGTATGTGTGGTGTTTAATGTTGCAGTCATGTAGCATGTCATGTCATGGCTCGCACCGACATATCTGCAATATGTCCCACACTCACCATAACCACTGTACAATGTCCATGTCGAGCATTGGGATTCCTTCACATCTACATGCACCACTCATCCCATGTCTGTACATTGCATGCATTTGCTACACCTGTGCCCACTATTATGTGCTATGGACACAGACACTGTCATCAGACATGGCAATCTATGTGTCACACAGATAACACATGCAGCCATGGTATGTATACCATTGAGTGATGGTGCACATTACATTGCAGAGCAGATAATGTACACATTGTGTTCCAGGGTGTAGCCAATCACTGAACAACTACACACATGCATCAAAGCCATGTATAATGTCATTAGATAGGGCTGTCTACACTTGCCCTGCATGGAGTTGAGCAACACATGGTCTGCATGCTGACACGTGTGTGGTGACTGTTTGCCTTATGATACTGTCACCCACCATCACCCACTATTGTGTATGTGTTGGATTGCTGGTGTGTGTGTGTGTATATGCTGTGGTGAGCAGTGTATTTCTGTGCATGTGTGCATGTGTACATGTGTGCATGTGTGCATGTGTGCATGTGTATGTGTTCATGTGTTCATGCGTGCATGTGTTCATATGTTCATGTGTGCATGTGTGCATGTGTGCTAACATCATGTACAGATTGTAAAGTGTGTTTCCTGTCTTTCTTCTACAGGTGCTGAGTTAGGGGTGGCTGAATGCAGCAGGGAATCTGATGTCACCGCCACTAATAGTGGAGATGATGAGACGTATTGTGGCACAGGAAGGTCTGACAGGGTCTGTCATTGGTCCATCAATCGACATTACACAGCTGTCAACCCCATCTAAGCGCACACTCATACTGCCAATACATCCCTCGTCACCAATGGCCTTAGCTGAGGGACAGCATACAGTTGGCATTGACCAGGAGAGTGTGGTACCTATGGCACATGGATCCCCTCACAGCAGCCATAGCAGGATTACTGGAATGGTACCACATAGGCGGATGTCCAGGGGTTCTTGGGGGAGCACCACTGGTCGTATTGTCCCTGGCAGATGTGCCCCCTGGAGGTATTACAACCTCCAATATATTCTGGGCTGTAATACAGGCACAGGCACGTATGGAATGGTACACCCAACAGGGACTAAGGGTGCAGAGGGCCCATTACACTTCTATCAATGACAGCATCTGTGACTTTGCCGGTGCCATCCGGAATTACACCGAGGTCATTGACAGCCATTGGAGGGAGACATTAGATGTCCTCCACAATGTGTTAGCCATGAGCCAGAACCATGCGGGATGGATAAGAAGCTGACATGGACACATGCCAGCAACAGCATCAGCTGGCAGTCGACGCGGATGGACCACGGATCACAGCCGCTCCCGTAGTGGCAGTACCAAATTGACCATCCTACTAGACCACATGCACATGGCACTGGCCAGTCCCAGCAGGGACATGGGTCCAGTCCTCATACCTCTGCCTCTGATGATAGCACCCAGTCAGGGTCGGTGCCTGATAATGCCCGTAGCACCTCTGCTAGGCACAGGTACTGTGTCCATGGCCGGAGACAGTGATCTGTACAGCCTAGCAGGTACAGTCTGTGGTTGTCCCACAACCACCCGTATATGGCAGCCACATGGTGGAGTTGTGTGCATACAGACACACACACATTTACCATACAACTAGGGCTCACACATACACATACAAATTACATCAACACTGGCCCATGCAGTACTGTTGTCCCTCACACACACACACACACACACACACACACACACACACACACACACACACACACACACACACACACACACACAGACATGCTGATTGGATGGGTCAATGTCAGGCTATGGCAAACCTACAACACACCCTTTGCATATGATGACACCTGTGCCACCTCCTGTCATCTGTAACATTGATGCAGGAACAGGCTAACATGGTTCTGATGCACAGGGTGACATTATAGCAGTGTAGCAATAGTAGCAAGTTGCCAACAGGAAAGTGTAATGATATCCTTGTAGGTATATCTGAGCAGGCATTATGCATCACAGCTGCGATAGTCATTGTAGCATTGTTTACACCAGTGTTAGGTCTGAGTATGTATTGTCCACCCATGTGCCACTTGGCTGAAGTGTACAATGTTGCCAGCATATGTTAGTGAGTGGACAGTATGTGTGTGATGTGTGCATTACAAATTAGCTTGTGTACATCTGTGAACATGGTGTGTGCACACTGTCTGCATGTACGTGCATAGTGGACACGTGGGATGTGCGACATACCCTGTTCTACACATTATTAACATCTCATGGTATCTTTCGATGGCCAGTATGCATTCTACTACAGATGTGTACTAACATGGGTACACATGTGTGTATGACATGGATTGGCACTATGCTGTGGGTGATACTGTTGATATCTGTCAGTGATCTGCAGTCTGGTAGTAACAGCATGATTATAACCAATTAGATGATGTCCTGACAAATGACTCACAGTTGTAGGGAACTCAGTAATAGTTGGATCCTTCCAGTACTATACTATAACAGTAACCAGTGGTATTGCCTGCCACACATTCCTGGGACCACACCTATGTGGCATATAGCCCTCTTAGGTACATGCAAACACACTAGGGATATGTCCATCCACATCTGGAAATGCATGCATTGGCCTACACTGCATTCCCTGGATTGGACGCATATCCTACACAAGGGTATCATACAGACAGATACCTGTTGTCCAATACATGCTGTATAGCAGTAAGCCGTCTATGGCATAGTCATCCACATTTACTATACATACTATCCCGACAGTACCACATAGGTGGTAGCCTTGAGCATGTATGTTGGGTACCAATGTGTACAGACAGACATGTGTTATGTCATATGTCCCTTGGTATCCACATATCCATAGGTATTGTGGGGTCCCTCAGTGTTTCACATAACACATTAGGGGCCTGCATGCATATTCACAGGGCTGGTGTACACCTATAATGACTGTCCATTATTGCCAGTCGTTGCTGTGTATGAACATGTCTGACATATACCTCGGCAATTACCCTCACTCACAGTACTCTATAGTACGTGTCATGGGTGTGTGTGGCAGAGATGTCCATGGCCACGGATCACTAAGTTGACCGGGCTTGACGCATACATACATATGTGACCTATGATCTGAGAAGCAGCGGCATAATCTGTCGAAAGTTACAAATGTATTCATGTAGTATGCAGGCTTCACACCTATGTTCTGATTGAGGTCACATGTACACAAATTTATTTGACACGCAGATACCTGAAGTGTGCAAAGCACATACTGTTTGAAACATATGTCATACCGTAGTAAAAGTAAAACCCACACTGCACTGACCACCTGAAGACACACACTCAGCATTTGCAGAACTCAACCCCCTACCTAATTATGTTATGAAACGAGATAGGAGAGATACACATTAACACGGCATGCTATATGCAATATTGGGTGGTTTCTGTTCTCCTTGAACATTTGTAGGATGCTGACATCATTGAACTTTCCAAAGAGGGATGTACCTCTCTTAATGTGTTTTCCCAGTCTCCAAAAAGGCTACTCCTCTCAAAGAAAACCACACACATACACACACTTGGTGGTTGCAGGACTCAAATCTCTATCTAACTATGTTATGATACTAGAAAAATATGCATTAACACGGCGTGCTATAAGAATTACTGGGGGGGGGGGTTTGTTCTCCTTGAATATTTGTAGGATGCTGACATCATCAGACTTTCCAAAGGGGGATGTACCTCTTTTAATGTGTTTTGCCAGTCTCAAAAAAGGCTACTCCTCTCAAAGGAAATCACACACATAAACACACCCCCCCCCACACACACTTGGTGTTTGCAGGAGTCCAACCCCTAACTAGCTATGTTATGATATTATAGAAATAGCATTAACATGGCACGCTACATGCATTACTGGGTGGCTGCTGTTCTTCTTGAATATTTGTACGATGCTGACATCATCAGACTTTCCATAGAGGGGTGTACCTCTTTTAATGTGTTTTCCCAGTCTCCAAAAATGCGACTCCTCTCAAAGGAAAACCCGCCCCCCACACACATGTCGTTTGCAGAACTCAAACCCCTATCAAACTATGTTATGATACTTGAAAAATACAAATTAACACTGTGAGCTATAAGCATTAATGGGTGTTTTTTGTTCTCCTTGAATATTTGTAGGATGCTGACATCATCAGACTTTCCAAAGAGGGATGTACCTCTTTTAATGTGTTTTCCCAGTCTCCAAAAAGGCTACTTCTCTCAAGAGAAATAACACACATACACAACCCCCCACACACACTTGGCAATTGCAGGACTCAAATCCCTATCCAACTATGTTATGATGCTAGAGAGATACACATTAACACAGCGCACTTTAAGCATTACTGTGTGGTTTCTGTTCTCCTTGAATATTTGTAGGATGCTGACCTCATAAGACTTTCCAAAGAGGGATGTACCTCCTTTAATGTGTTTTCCCAGTCTCCAAAAAGGCTACTTTTCTCAAAGGAAATCGCACACATACACTTGGCATTTGCAAGACTCAAACCTCTACCGAAATATGTAATGATACTAAAGAAATATGCATTAACACGGCATGCTATAAGCATCAGTGGGGGGTTTTTATTCCCCTTGAATATTTGTAGGATGCTGACATCATCAGGCTTTCCAAACAGGAATGTACCTCTTTTAAAGTGTTTTCCAGTCTCCAAAAAGGCTACTTTTTTCAAAGGAAATCACACACATACACCCTCCCCCACCACACACACTTAGCATTTACAGGACTCAAAACACTGTCTAACTATGATATTAAAGAGATACGCATTAACACAGCGCGCTATAAACATTATTGAGTGATTTCCGTTCTCCGTGAGTATTTGTAGGATGCTGACATCATCAGAATTTCCAAAGAGTGGTGTATCTCTTTTAATGAGTTTTCCCAGTCTCCAAAAAGTCTACTCCTCTCAAAGGAAATCACACACATATACACACTTGGCGTTTGTTGGACTCAAACCCCTACCTAACTATGTTATGATACTAAAGAAGTATGTATTAACACAGCAAGCTACAGACATTACTGAGTGGCTATAGTTCTCCTTGAATATTTGTAGGATGCTGACATCATCACACTTTCCAAAGAGGAATGTACCTCTTTTAATGTGTTTTCCCAGTCTCCAAAAAGGCTACTTCTCTCAAAGGAAATCACACACATACACAAACACTTGGTGTTTGCAGGACTCAAACTCGTACCTAATTAGATTATGATATTAGGGAAATACACATTAACACGGCACGCTATAAGCATCATTGGTTGATTTCTGTTCTCCTTGAATATTTGTAGGATGCTGACATCATCAGTTTTCCAACGAGGGATGTACCTCTTTTAATGTGTTTTCCCATTCTCCAAAAAGGCTACCCCTCTCAAAGGAAATCACGCACATGCACTGCACACACACTTGGTGTTGGCATGACTCAAACTCTTACATAACTATGCCATGATACTAGACAAATACACATTAACACAGCGAGCTATAAGCATTACTGGGTGGTTTCTGTTCTCCTTGAATATTTGTAGGATGCTGACATCATCAGCCTTTCCATAAGAGGGATGCACCTCTTTTAATGTGCTTTCCCAGTCCCCAAAAAGGCTACTCCTCTCAAAGGAAATTACACCCATACGCACCCCCTACACACACTTGGCATTTGCAGAACTCAAACTCCTCCCAAACTTTGTTATGAAACTAGAATGATACGCTTTATCACGGCAGACTATAAGCATTACTGGGTGGTTTTTGTTCTCCTTGAATATTTGTAGGATGCTGACATCATCAGACTTTCCAAAGAGGGATGTACCTCTTTTAATGTGCTTTCCCAGTCTCCAAAAAGGCTACTCCTCTCAAAGAGAAATCACACACATACACCCCCACTACACACACACACGGCATTTGTAGGACTCAAATCCCTACATAACTATGTTGTGATACTAGAGAAATACGCATTAACATGGCATGCTATAAGCATTACTTGGTGGTTTCTATTCTTGAATATTTGTATGATGCTGACATCATCAGACTTTCCAAAAAGGGATGTACCTCTTTTAATGTGTTTTCCCAGTCTCCAAAAAGGCTACTCCTCTCAAAGGAAATCACACACATACACCCCCCCCCACCCCACAAATTAACTCGGCATGCTATAAGCATTACTGGGTGGTTTCTGTTCTCCTTGAATATTTGTAGGATGCTGACATCATCAGACTTTCCAAAGAGGGATGTATTTCTTTTAATGTGTTTTCCCAGTCTCCAAAAAGGCTATTCCTCTCAAAGAAAATCACACACCTACACCCCTCCCCCACAAACACTTGGTGCTTGCAAGACTCAATCCCCTATCTAATTATGTTACGATACTAGAAAGATGCACATTAACATGATGCACTTCGAGCATTACTTTGTGGCTTTTGTTCTCCTTGAATATTTGTAGGATGCTGACATCATCAGACTTTCCAAAGAGGGATGTACTTCCTTTAATGTGTTTTCCCATCTCCAAAAACGCTACTCTTCTCAAGACAAATCACACACATACACTTGGCGGTTGCAGTACTGAAACCACTACATATCTATGTTGTGATATTAAAGAGATATACATTAACACAGCGCGCTATAAACATTACTGGGCATTTTCTCTTCTCCTTGAATATTTGTAGGATGCTGACATCATCAGACTTTCTAAAGAGGGTTGTACCTCTTTTAATGTGTTTTCCCAGTCTCCAAAAAGGCTACTCCTCTCAAAGAAAATCACACACATACCCCCCCCCACACACTTGGCATTTACAAGTCTCAAACCCCTATCTAAATATGTTATGATACTAGAGAGATATGCATTAAAACGGCACCCTATAAGCATTATTGGGTGGTTTCTGTTCTCCTTGAATATTTGTAGGATGCTGACATAATCAAACTTTCCAAAGAGGGATGTACCTCTTTTAATATGTTTTCCAGTCTCCAAAAAGGCTACTTTTTTCAAAGGAAATCACACACACTTGGTATTTACAAGACTCAAACCCCTATTTAGCTATAATATTAGGGAAATACGCATTTACACGGCATGCTATAAGCATTGTTGAGTGGTTTTTGTTCTCCGTGAATATTTGTAGGATGCTGACATCATCAGACTTTCTAAAGAGGGTTGTACCTCTTTTAATGTGTTTTCCCAGTCTCCAAAAAGGCTACTCCTCTCAAAGAAAATCACACACATACCCACCCACACACACTTGGCATTTCCAAGTCTCAAACCCCTATCTAAATATGTTATGATACTAGAGAAATATGCATTAAAACGGCACCCTATAAGCATTATTGGGTGGTTTCTGTTCTCCTTGAGTATTTGTAGGATGCTGACATAATCAAACTTTCCAAAGAGGGATGTACCTCTTTTAATGTGTTTTCCAGTCTCCAAAAAGGCTACTTTTTCAAAGGAAATCACACACACTTGGTATTTACAAGACTCAAACCCCTATTTAGCTATAATATTAGGGAAGATATGCATTTACACTGCACGCTACAAGCATTGCTGAGTGGTATTTGTTCTCCGTGTATATTGGTAGGATGCTGACATCATCAGACTTTCCAAAGAGTGATGTACCTCTTTTAATGTGTTTTCCCAGTCTCCAAAAAGGCTACTTCCCTGAAAGGAAATCACAAACATACACCTCTCACACAATACACTTGGTGTTTGCAGAATTCAAACCCCTACCTAACTATGTTATGATATTACAGAAATACGCATTAAAACGGCACGCTATAAGCATTATTGGGTGGTTTCTGTTCTCCTTGAATATTTGTAGGATGCTGACATAAATAGACTTTCCAAAGAGGGATGTACCTCTTTTAATGTGTTTTTCAGTCTCCAAAAAGGCTACTTTTTTCAAAGGAAATCACACACCCTTGGTATTTTCAAGACTCAAACCCCTATCTAGCTATAATATTAGGCAGATATACATTTACAAGGCACGCTATAAGCACTGTTGAGTGGTTTTTGTTCTCCGTGAGTATTTGTGGGATGCTGACATCATCAGACTTTCCAAAGAGGGATGTACCTCTTTTAATGTGTTTTCCCAGTCTCCAAAAAGGCTTCTCTTCTCAAAGGAAATCACACACATACACCCCTCCACACACTTGGTGTTTGCAGGACTCAGACCCCTATCTAACTATGTTATGATATCAGAAAGATACGCATTAACACAGCATGCTATAAGCATTACTGGGTGGTTTCTGTTCTCCTTGAATATTTGTAGGATGCTGACATCATCAGACTTTCCAAAGAGGGATGTGCCTCTTTTAATGTGTTTTCCCAGTCTCCAAAAAGGCTACTCCTCTCAAAGGAAATCACACACATACAACCCCACACACACTTGGTGCATGCAGGACTCAAACCCCTACCTAATTAGGTTATGATATCAGGGAAATATGCATAAACATGGCGCGCTATAAGCATCATTGGTTGATTTCTGTTCTCCTTGAATATTTGTAGGATGCTGACATCATCAGACTTTCCAAAGAGGGATGTACCTCTTTTAATGTGTTTTCCCAGTCTCCAAAAAGGCTACTTCTCTGAAAGGAAATCACACACATACACCTCACACACAATACACTTGGTGTTTGCAGAATTCAAACCCCTACCTAATTATGTTATGATATTACAGAAATACGCATTAAAACGGCACGCTATAAGCATTATTGGGTGGTTTTTGTTCTCCTTGAATATTTGTAGGATGCTGACATCATCAGACTTTACAAAGTGGGATGTACCTCTTTTAATGTGTTTTCCCATTCTCCTAAAAGGCTACCCCTCTCAAAGGAAATCACACACATACCCCCACTTAGCATTTGCAAATCTCAAACCCCTATCTAAATATGTTATGATACTAGAGAGATATGCATTAACACGGCACGTTATAAGCATTACTGGGTGCTTTCTATTCTCCTTGAATATTTGTAGGATGCTGACATCATCAGACTTTCCAAACAGGGATGTACCTCTTTTAATGTGTTTTCCCAGTCTCCAAAAAGCCTACTCCTCTCAAAGGAGATCACACACATACACCCCCCCCACACACACTTGGTGTTTGCAGGACTCAAAGCCCTACCTAATTAGGTCATGATAGTAGAGAGATACACATTAACACAGCGTACTATAAGCATCATTGGTTGATTGCTGTTCTCCTTGAATATTTGTAGGATGCTGACATCATCAGACTTTCCAAAGAGGGATGTACCTCTTTTAATGTGCTTTCCCAGTCTCCAAAAAGGCTACTCCTCTCAAAGAGAAATCACACACATACACCCCCCACACACACACACACTTGGCATTTGTAGGACTCAAATCCTTATCGAACTATGTTGTGATACTAGAGAAATACGCATTAACACGGCACGCTATAAGCATTACTTGGTGGTTTCTATTCTCCTTGAATATTTGTAGGATGCTGACATCATCAGACTTTCCAAAGAGGGATGTACCTCTTTTAATGTGTTTTCCCAGTCTCTAAAAAGGCTACTCCTCTCAAAGGAAATCACACACATACAACCCCCCTACACAGTAACTCGGCGCGCTATAAGCATTACTGGGTGGTTTCTGTTCTCCTTGAATATTTGTAGGATGCTGACATCATCAGACTTTCCAAAGAGGAATGTACTTCTTTTAATGTGTTTTCCCATCTCCAAAAACGCTACTCTTCTCAAAGAAAATCACACACATATACTTGGCGTTTGCAGGACTCAAACCACTACTTATCTATGTTATGATGCTAAAAAGATAACAATAACACAGCACGCTATAAACATTACTGGGTGCTTTTTTTTCTCCTTGAATATTTGTAGGATGCTGACATCATCAGACTTTCCAAAGAGGGATGTACCTCTTTTAATGTGTTTTCCCATTCTCAAAAAAGGCTACCCCTCTCAAAGGAAATCACGCACATGCACCGCATACACACTTGGTGTTGGCATGACTCAAACTCTTACCTAACTATGTCATAATACGAGATAAATACACATTAACACAGCGCGTTATACGCATTACTGGATGATTTCTGTTCTCCTTGAATATTTGTAGGATGCTGACATCATCAGCTTTTCCATAAGTGGGATGTACCTCTTTTAATGTGCTTTCCCAGTCTCCAAAAAGGCTACTCCTCTCAAAGGAAATTACACCCATACACACCCCCTACACACACTTGGCATTTGCAGAACTCAAACTCCTACCAAACTTTGTTATGATACTAGAATGATACACTTTACCACGGCACACTATAAGCATTACTGGGTGGTTTTTGTTCTCCTTGAATATTTGTAGGATGCTGACATCATCAGACTTTCCAAAGAGGGATGTACCTATTTTAATGTGCTTTCCCAGTCTCCGAAAAGGCTACTCCTCTCAAGAGAAATCACACACATACACCCCCCCACACACACACACACACTTGGCGTTTGTAGGACTCAAATCCCTACATAACTATGTTATGATACTAGAGAAATACGCATTAACACGGCATGCTATAAGCATTACTTGGTGGTTTTTATTCTTGAATATTTGTATGATGCTGACATCATCAGACTTTTCAAAAAGGGATGTACCTCTTTTAATGTGTTTTCCCAGACTCCAAAAAGGCTACTCCTCTCAAAGGAAATCAGACACATACACCCCCCCCACTACACATTAACTCGGCATGCTATAAGCATTACTGGGTGGTTTCTGTTCTCCTTGAATATTTGTATGATGCTGACATCATCAGACTTTCCAAAAAGGGATGTACCTCTTTTAATGTGTTTTTCCAGTCTCCAAAAAGGCTACTCCTCTCAAAGGAAATCACACACATACACCCCCCCACTACACATTAACTTGGCGTGCTATAAGCATTACTGGGTGGTTTCTGTTCTCCTTGAATATTTGTAGGATGCTGACATCATCAGACTTTCCAAAGAGGGATGTATTTCTTTTAATGTGTTTTCCCAGTCTCCAAAAAGGCTATTCCTCTCTAAGAAAATCACACACCTACACCCCTCCCCCACAAACACTTGGTGCTTGCAAGACTCAAACCCCTATCTAATTATGTTATGATACTAGAAAGATGCACATTAACATGATGCACTTCGAGCATGACTTTGTGGCTTTTGTTCTCCTTGAATATTTGTAGGATGCTGACATCATCAGACTTTCCAAAGAGGGATGTACTTCTTTTAATGTGTTTTCCCATCTCCAAAAACGCTACTCTTCTCAAGAAAAATCACACACATACACTTGGTGGTTGCAGTACTGAAACCACTACATATCTATGTTGTGATATTAAAGAGATATACATTAACACAGCGCGCTATAAACATTACTGGGCATTTTCTCTTCTCCTTGAATATTTGTATGATGCTGACTTCATCAGACTTTCTAAAGAGGGTTGTACCTCTTTTACTGTGTTTTCCCAGTCTCCAAAAAGGCTACTCCTCTCAAAGAAAATCACACACATACCCCCCCACACACACTTGGCATTTACAAGTCTCAAACCCCTTTCTAAATATGTTATGATACAAGAGAGATATGCATTAAAACGGCACCCTATAAGCATTATTGGGTGGTTTCTGTTCTCCTTGAATATTTGTAGGATGTTGACATAATCAAACTTTCCAAAGAGGGATGTACCTCTTTTAATGTGTTTTCCAGTCTCCAAAAAGGCTACTTTTTTCAAAGGAAATCATACATACTTGGTATTTACAAGACTCAAACCCCTATTTAGCTATAATATTAGGGAGATACGCATTTACACGGCACACTATAAGCATTGTGGAGTGGTTTTTGTTCTCCGTGAATATTTGTAGGATGCTGACATCATCAGACTTTCTAAAGAGGGTTGTACCTCTTTTAATGTGTTTTCCCAGTCTCCAAAAAGGCTACTTCTCTGAAAGGAAATCACACACATACACCTCTCACACAATACACTTGGTGTTTGCAGAATTCAAACCCCTACCTAACTATGTTATGATATTACAGAAATATGCATTAAAACGGCATGCTATAAGCATTGTTGGGTGGTTTCTGTTCTCCTTGAATATTTGTAAGATGCTGACATAATCAGACTTTCCAAAGAGGGATGTACCTCTTTTAATGTGTTTTCCAGTCTCCAAAAAGGCTACTTTTTTCAAAGGAAATCACACACCCTTGGTATTTACAAGACTCAAACCCCTATCTAGCTATAATATTAGGCAGATATGCATTTACAAGGCACGCTATAAGCACTGTTGAGTGGTTTTTGTTCTGCGTGAGTATTTGTGGGATGCTGACATCATCAGACTTTCCAAAGAGGGATGTACCTCTTTTAATGTGTTTTCCCAGTCTCCAAAAAGGCTTCTCTTCTCAAAGGAAATGACACACATACACCCCCCCCCCCACCACACACACACACACACACTTGGTGTTTGCAGGACTCAGACCCCTATCTAACTATGTTATGATATTAGAAAGATACGCATTAACACAGCATGCTATAAGCATTACTGGGTGGTTTCTGTTCTCCTTGAATATTTGTAGGATGCTGACATGATCAGACTTTCCAAAGAGGGATGTGCCTCTTTTAATATGTTTTCCCAGTCTCCAAAAAGGCTACTCCTCTCAAAGGAAATCACACACACTTGGTGTTTGCAGGACTCAAACCCCTACCTAATTAGGTTATTATATCAAGGAGATACGCATAAACATGGCGCGCTATAAGCATCATTGGTTGATTTCTGTTCTCCTTGAATATTTGTAGGATGCTGACATCATCAGACTTTCCAAAGAGGGATGTACCTCTTTTAATGTGTTTTCTCAGTCTCCAAAAAGGCTACTTCTCTGAAAGGAAATCACACACATACACCTCACACACAATACACTTGGTGTTTGCAGAATTCAAACCCCTACCTAAATATGTTATGATATTACAGGAATACGCATTAAAACGGCACGCTATAAGCATTATTGGTTGGTTTTTGTTCTCCTTGAATATTTGTAGAATGCTGACATCATCAGACTTTCCAAAGAGGGATGTACCTCTTTTAATGTGTTTTCCCATTCTCCAAAAAGGCTACCCCTCTCAAAGGAAACCACACACATACCCCCCCACACACACACTTAGCATTTGCAAATCTCAAACCCCTATCTAAATATGTTATGATACTAAAAAAACGTAACTAACTGCAGCAAAAAAGCAAAGGCTCCGTATGGAAAAACGTAAACCAACAGCTGATATCAGATCCAAACTGGAGTCACCACATGGAAGATCCAAATAAGTAAAAAGTCTTTTATTGTTCCATAAAAACACGTTCCATAAAAACACAAGCGCTTTCACGTAGGTAAACTACGCTTCTTCAGGTGTAAATGTCTAAAGAAAATCAAACTTCTTTTATACACAGCCTTTTAGCGCGAAAACCTAAACTCAAACTAGTGATTAGACACTGTTATAATTAACCAATGATGTTCTTAAATCGGCAATGGTTAGAAAATAATGAAACATGAACAATTAATAAGTTCATAAAAACCCAAGCCCTTCTAAAAAACACATTGAATGCAAAGCTGCAAACATTTGTAATAACACACCAATCCAATATTGCACAAAAAGCGCTAAAGACATTTAAAGCGTTGCAACCATGTACGGCATTGAAAACTAGAACCCCAGCACATTAAACTAACAGTATAACAGAATTACTGTAGGGTTAAAATGACTTTATATCTGTAACTCCTACACATTTAATGTCCATTTTTATATCAAGATAAGTAAAGCTACTAAAAACTTACATTGCTTTTAATACAAAAGTGCTAGCGATGTATATTTTCACTAACATCTAAAACACAAAATTGGCTAGTCCATGTATTGAACCCAGTATTTGCCGCTTTAAAACTCATACACTCTGTAACTTAATAATTAAAACAAATTCACCAGCTGACAAGCTGTATTGATTGTGAAAAACACTGCTCTGAAACCCATGGAAACAGTAAACGGAAGACGGAATAAACGTCTTACTAGGTTCCAAAAGTTTTCCAATATAAAATGTGCAAATCTTCACAAAATATCAATGTATTAAATGAAATTTAAGCCTTATAAAAGACTGTCAGTAACAATGACCATATAACTAATGTGTATAAACACAAGCTTTCAAAGAACATGCCGCCAGTCCAACATTATAAGACTTTTTACATAATGAAATATCTTAACTTACTCAACTCCTTCACATAATGCGATAAACATAATTATTTAAAGGTGCCGCTTCGCAAAACAATAAAGCACTATCTATAGCTAACAGGCTGTGATAAAGGTAAAAATGCAGTGTAAAGGAATCCATATAAACAGCGGACGAAAATTACAAAAGGCATTGCCCAAATTCCAAAGTGTTTCCTTGAGACTAAACATCCAAATCATCTCACCTCTGGATCATAAAATGTCAAGATGCACAATGAACAATTATTCAGCATAAAACCATGACAATATGTATAGTATCAGCTTAAACATTAAAAAGACTATGTAAAATTGCTTGTCATATATCTAGTGTGTACTAATGTAGACTCACAAAAAATGTATAACCAGTCCGACAATATGAAGCATCTTCCATCATAAAATGCCTTCAGTGATTCAACCCCTCCATGTGACGATCATACAAACATAATCAAACAGAAATGTCTCGTCACAAAACAATAATACAATAGAACAGTGTATGTGAAAGGACTAAGTCCAATCATAGAACATGAACCGTCTGGCATCATCTAATTATTAAAAGAACTAACTTCAAGACTATCTCACTCCATGAACTGCGCAGAATCATGGCATACAAAAATTCTCTTACTCAAAAAATTGGAATATTACTATGACAAACTATTTAAATGAAATATATTTATGTATAATAGCTGATATAATGAGGAGCTATTAGTGTGCATATGAATACTATAAATAATAAAAATACTTATATCCAACCTATATAAAATATGTAATAAATGTAAATGAACTGATATATTAATAATATTTATAAATAATATAAAATCTTTTTAAAGACATAAATTAACATATTAAATTTTATGTTTGATATAAATGTATGATAATGTAAATACTTCTATTTTGAATATGATCGATTATAACAATAAAACTATCTAAACATAATTGAAAATATGAAATTTACCATTATATTAATATTTCTTCCTATTATTCAGAACAGGTTTAACTGATACAGATTGATTAATCCCAGGAAATATATGGGCTTTCAAAGTCAAAATCCATTTCAACTCTCTGATAGCTAACTGATTAATATCTTGAAGTTAGTTCTTTTAATAATTAGATGATGCCAGACGGTTCATGTTCTATGATTGGACTTAGTCCTTTCACATACACTGTTCTATTGTATTATTGTTTTGTGACGAGACATTTCTGTTTGATTATGTTTGTATGATCGTCACATGGAGGGGTTGAATCACTGAAGGCATTTTATGATGGAAGATGCTTCATATTGTCGGACTGGTTATACATTTTTTGTGAGTCTACGTTAGTACACACTAGATATATGACAAGCAATTTTACATAGTCTTTTTAATGTTTAAGCTGATACTATACATATTGTCATGGTTTTATGCTAATAATTGTTCATTGTGCATCTTGACATTTTATGATCCAGAGGTGAGATGATTTGGATGTTTAGTCTCAAGGAAACACTTTGGAATTTGGGCGATGCCTTTTGTAATTTTCGTCCGCTGTTTATATGGATTCCTTAACACAGCATTTTTACCTTTATCACAGCCTGTTAGCTATAGATAGTGCTTTATTGTTTTGCAAAGCGGCACCTTTAAATAATTATGTTTATCGCATTATGTGAAGGAGTTGAGTAAGTTAAGATATTTCATTATGTAAAAAGTCTTATAATGTTGGACTGGCGGCATGTTCTTTGAAAGCTTGTGTTTATACACATTAGTTATATGGTCATTGTTACTGACAGTCTTTTATAAGGCTTAAATTTCATTTAATACATTGATATTTTGTGAAGATTTGCACATTTTATATTGGAAAACTTTGGAACCTAATGAGACGTTCATTCTGTCTTTCATTTACTGTTTCCATGGTTTTTAGAGTAGTGTTTTTTACATTCAATACAGCTTGTCAGCTGGTGAATTTGTTTTAATTATCAAGTCACAGAGTGTATGAGTTTTAAAGTGGTAAATACTGGTTTCAATACATGGACTAGCTAATTTTGTGTTTTAGATGTTAGTGAAAATATACATTGCAAGCACTTTTGCATTAAAAGCAATGCCAGTTTTGACTAGCTTTATTTATCTTGATATAAAAATGGACTTCAAGTGTGTAGGTGTTACAGATATAAAGTCATTATAACCCTACAGTAATTTTGTTATACTGTTAGTTTAATGTGCTGGGGTTCTAGTTTTCAATGTCAGACATGGTTGCAATGCTTTAAATGTCTTTAGCTTTTGTGCAATATTGGATTGGTGTGTTATTACAAATGTTTGCAGCTTTGCATTCAATGTGTTTTTTAGAAGGGCTTGGGTTTTTATGAACTTATTAATTGTTCATGTTTCATTATTTTCTAACCATTGCCGATTTAAGAACATCATTGGTTAATTATAACAGTGTCTAATCACTGGTTTGAGTTTAGGTTTTCGCGCTAAAAGGCTGTGTATAAAAGAAGTTTGATTTTCTTTAGACATTTACACCTGAAGAAGCGTAGTTTACCTACGTGAAAGCGCTTGTGTTTTTATGGAACGTGTTTTTATGGAACAATAAAAGACTTTTTACTTATTTGGATCTTCCATGTGGTGACTCCAGTTTGGATCTGATATCAGCTGTTGGTTTACGTTTTTCCATACGGAGCCTTTGCTTTTTTGCTGCAGTTAGTTATGTTTTTTTGCTTGTTTTTGGTGCTGTCAGCAATTTTGACTCATGGAACATACTGACATTGAACTTGATTTTAATCCAGAGACGAGGACATCTGCTTCATCGGCTTGGGATATTCTCAAGCATTGTACTGAGAATCCTTTATTTACTCTGGAACTGACCAACCAAGTTAATGTTTCTTCACAACCTTCTAACGGTGAGAGTGTTATTGAATTTAATAAACTTTCTAGACTACTTCAAGATGATTTATATCAACTACAGAGGTATGCGTGGCAGAGATTGCACCTAGAGGCTTGTATTCATTTTAAAATCATTCCCAGGGGCATGCGTATTTTTTGTATGCCTTCCTATGGTGATTCTCATCCCTTGCTTTTGAGAAAATGGCAAGATCTGAATATACAGCTTGGGTTCAGCTATATCAACTTGCTGCTTGAATACTTCTCTCCAATTGAAGCTGATTTAAGGAAGAAGATAGAGGTACAACATAAAGCTATTTTAGAAAGTTTTTCAACAGATTATTTTGCTAAAAGGCTTGATAATATTTGGACTCAGGTCCATTCTTTTAGTGAACGTTTGAAATTGGTAAAACAGAGGAAAATTATAAGAGATGCTAATGATTTTGCCACAGGTCAGGTTTTCCTTTGGCCTAGAAATGGGAATCCTCACCCACAAGGAGCATCTAAAGTGAACATTTCTAACAATAACACTGAATCAGAACTTCCTATCAATGTGACTCTGAACACTGTTTCTTCTGATGTTCCATCATCAGTACCTTCAACTAGTATTTTTAAGAACAGTGCAGTGGAATCGAATATTCAACCTTTTCATTTATTAAATGACCAAAGAGACATGAACTGTTCTAGTGACACACCCCCGCCCAACCAACAAGCGGCTTCAGCATTTCTTTTAGCAGGAGCTAAACCTAAAGATTCAGCCCCTGCCACCAATGCTTTTTTACCATTTCCAGTAAAGCAACAACTGGAGTGGAGGGGTCGCTCTCACAGCAGAGGGCCCAGAAAAAGTAAAGGATCCGGAGAAAGGTACACTGTAACAAGGAAACAAAGAAATTGAATTCTTTAGTGTATAACACTTCTGAACATATATTATCTGAATCAGACATTTCCCTCTTGGAAAAAGGTCTCAATTTTATACCTTCTCGGACCAGTTCTCTAAATGAGGTCCTTGTGGACTTAAGACTGTTTTGCCGCAATGTTTCTCTTAAAATGTTTTTTAAGAATAATAATGCGTTAAGTACCAATGACATTAGGCATTTCTTTAGAGCTAAAAGCAGCTTTACACCATGCATGCCACATAATGTTGAGAGTTTCCTGAAAATCTGTGAAACTGATTTTTATGATTGGTTTACTTCTCATAAAAAAAGATGCTGCTTCTTTAATATGACAAAAGCAGAACAAGATTCTTTATCTGCTTTAAAGAAAAACACTGACATCATTGTTAAGCCAGCTGACAAGGGGGGAGCGGTAGTCATTATGAATTTTTCAGATTATGATACCACCATGATCGATCTGTTATCAGAAGATACTGTGTATGAAAAAATTACTTCCATAGCTTATCAGAAAATCATTAAAACTGTACATTCTGATCTCTATGACCTTTTGATGGGGGCAGAAAACACT
>NC_056741.1:1719584846-1719691153 GCF_019279795.1 Protopterus annectens | reverse complement strand
CAAAGAAAATCACACGTATACACACCCCCTAGGTGCTTGCAAGACTCAAACCCCTATCTAACTATGTTACGATACTAGAAAGATGCACTTTAACACGGTACACCTCAAGCATTACTTTGTGGCTTTTGTTCTCCTTGAATATTTGTAGGATGCTGACATCATCAGACTTTCCAAAGAGGGATGTACTTCTTTTAATGTGTTTTCCCATCTCCAAAAACGCTACTCTTCTCAAGAAAAATCACACACATACACTTGGCGTTTGCAGTACTGAAACCACTACATATCTATGTTGTGATATTAAAGAGATATACATTAACACGGCGCGCTATAAACATTACTGGGTATTTTCTCTTCTCCTTGAATATTTGTAGGATGCAGACATCATCAGACTTTCTAAAGAGGGTTGTACCTCTTTTAACGTATTTTCCCAGTCTCCAAAAAGGCTACTCCTCTCAAAGAAAAACCCTACACATACCCCCCACACACACTTGGCATTTACAAGTCTCAAATCCCTATCTAAATATGTTATGATACTAGAGAGATATGCATTAACACGGCACATTATAAGCATTACTGGGTGCTTTTTGTTCTCCTTGAATATTTGTAGGATGCTGACATCATCATCAGACTTTCCAAAGAGGGATGTATCTCTTTTAATGTGTTTTCCCAGTCTCCAAAAAGGCTACTTCTCTGAAAGGAAACCACACACATACACCTCTCACACAATACACTTGGTGTTTGCAGAATTCAAACCCCTACTTAGCTTTGTTATGATATTAGAGAAATACACATTAACACAGCATGCTATAAGCATTACTGGGTGGTTTTTGTTCTCCTTGAATATTTGTAGGATGCTAACATCATCAGACTTTCCAAAGAGGGATGTACTTGTTTTAATGTGCTTTCCCAGTCTCCAAAACAGCTACTTCTCTCAAAGAAGGTCATTTACATACAGCCCCCAACACATACTTGGCGTTTGTAAGACTCAAACCCCTACCTAATTATGTTACGGTACTAACGAGATACGCATTAACATGGCATGCTATAAGCATTACTGGGCAATTTTTCTTCTCCTTGAATATTTGTAGGATGCTGACATCATCAGACTTTCCAAAGAGGGATGTACCTCTTTTAATGTGTTTTCCCAGTCTCCAAAAAGGCTACTCTTCTCAAAGGAAATAACACAGATACACCCCTCCCCACACACACACTTGGCATTTGCAGGACTCAGACCCCTACCTAACTATGTTATGATATTAGAAAGATACGCATTAACACAGCATGCTATAAGCATTACTGGGTGGTTTCTGTTCTCCTTGAATATTTGTAGGATGCTGACATCATCAGACTTTCCAAAGAGGGATGTACCTCTTTTAATGTGTTTTCCCAGTCTCCAAAAAGGCTACTCCTCTCAAAGGAAATCACACACATACACCCCCACACACACTTGGTGTTTGCAGGACTCAAACCACTAACTAATTAGGGAGATACACATTAACATGGCGCGCTATAAGCATCATTGGTTGATTTCTGTTCTCCTTGAATATTTGTAGGATGTTGACATCATCAGACTTTCCAAAGAGGGATGTACCTCTTTTAATGTGTTTTCCCAGTCTCAAAAAAGGCTACCCCTCTCAAAGGAAATCACGCACATGCACCGCACACACACTTGGTGTTGGCATGACTCAAACTCTTACCTAAATATGTCATGATAATAGATAAATACACATTAACACAGCACGCTATAAGCAATTCTGGGTGGTTTCTGTTCTCCTTGAATATTTGTAGGATGCTGACATCATCAGCCTTTCCATAAGAGGGATGTACCTCTTTTAATGTGCTTTCCCAGTCTCCAAAAAGGCTACTCCTCTCAAAGGAAATTACACCCATACACGCCCCCTACACACACTTGGCTTTCCAGAACTCAAACTCCTACCAAACTTTGTTATGATACTAGAATGATATGCTTTACCACGGTACACTATAAGCATTACTGGGTGGTTTTTGTTCTCCTTGAATATTTGTAGGATGCAGACATCATCAGACTTTCCAAAGAGGGATGTACCACTTTTAATGTGCTTTCCCAGTCTCCAAAATGGCTACTCCATTCAAAGAGAAATCTGTCACATACACAACCCCCCACACACACACTTGGCATTTGTAGGACTCAAATCCCTACATAACTATGTTGTGATACTAGAGAAATACGCATTAACACGGCATGCTATAAGCATTACTTGGTGGTTTCTATTCTTGAATATTTGTATGATGCTGACATCATCAGACTTTCCACAAAGAGATGTACCTCTTTTAATGTGTTTTACCAGTCTCCAAAAAGGCTACTCCTCTCAAAGGAAATCACACACATACACCCCCCCCACTACACATTAACTCGGCATGCTATAAGCATTACTGGGTGGTTTCTGTTCTCCTTGAATATTTGTAGGATGCTGACATCATCAGACTTTCCAAAGAGGGATGTATTTCTTTTAATGTGTTTTCCCAGTCTCCAAAAAGGCTATTCCTCTCAAAGAAAATCACACGTATACACCCCCCCCACACACACACATACACTTGGTGCTTGCAGGACTCAAACCCCTATCTAACTATGTTACGATACTAGAAAGATGCACATTAACATGGTGCACTTAAAGCATTACTTTGTGGCTTTTGTTCTCCTTGAATATTTGTAGGATGCTGACATCATCAGACTTTCCAAAGAGGGATGTACTTCTTTTAATGTGTTTTCCCATCTCCAAAAACGCTACTCTTCTCGAGAAAAATCACACACATACATTTGGCATTTGCAGTACTGAAACCACTACATATCTATGTTGTGATATTAAAGAGATATACATTAACACGGCGCGCTATAAACATTACTGTGTATTTTTTCTTCTCCTTGAATATTTGTAGGATGCTGACATCATCAGACTTTCTAAAGAGGGTTGTACCTCTTTTAATGTGTTTTCCCAGTCTCCAAAAAGGCTACTCCTCTCAAAGAAAATCACACACATACCCCCCACACACACTTGGCATTTACAAGTCTCAAACCCCTATCTTAATATGTTATGATACTAGAGAGATATGCATTAACACGGCACATTATAAGCATCACTGGGTGCTTTTTGTTCTCCTTGTATATTTGTAGGATGGTGACATCAACAGACTTTCCAAAGAGGGATGTACCTCTTTTAATGAGTTTTCCCAGACTCCAAAAAGGCTACTTCTCTGAAAGGAAACCACACACATTCAACTCTCACACAATACACTTGGTGTTTGCAGAATTCAAACCCCTACCGAACTATGTTATGATATTAGAAAAATACGCATTAAAACGGCACGCTATAAGCATTATTGTGTGGTTTCTGTTCTCCTTGAATATTTGTAGGATGCTGACATAATCAGACTTTCCAAAGATGGATGTACCTCTTTTAATGTGTTTTCCAGTCTCCAAAAATGCTACTTTTTTCAAAGGAAATCACACACACTTGGTATTTACTAGACTCAATCCTCTATCTAGCTATAATCTTAGGGAGATACGCATTTACACAGTTCGCTATAAGAATTGTTGAATGGTTTTTGTTCTCCGTGAATATTTGTAGGATGCTGACATCATCAGACTTTCCAAAGAGTGATGTACCTCTTTTAATGTGTTTTCCCAGTCTCCAAAAAGGCTACTTCTCTGAATGGAAATCACACACATACACCTCTCACACAATACACTTGGTGTTTGCAGAATTCAAACCCCTACCTATGTTATGATATTACAGAAATACACATTAAAATGGCACGCTATAAGCATTATTGGGTGGTTTCTGTTCTCCTTGAATATTTGTAGGATGCTGACATAATCAGACTTTCCAAAGAGGGATGTACCTCTTTTAATGTGTTTTCCAGTCTCCAAAAAGGCAACTTTTTTCAAAGGAAATCACACACACTTGGTATTTACAAGATTCAAACCCCTATCTCGCTATAATATTAGGGAGATACGCATTTACACGGTGCGCTATAAACATTGCTGAGTGGTTTTTGTTCTCTGTGAGTATTTGTATGATGCTGACATCATCAGACTTTCCAAAGAGTGATGTACCTCTTTTAATGTGTTTTCCCAGTCTCCAAAAAGGTTACTCCTCTCAAAGGAAATTACACACATACACCCCCCCAACACACACTTGGTGTTTGCTGGATTCAAACCCCTACTTAACTATGTTATGATACTAAAGAAACACGCATTAGCACGGCAAGCTGCAGGCATTACAGGGGGGGGGGTGGGGGTCTTTGGTTCTCCTTGAATATTTGTAGGATGCTGACATCATCAGACTTTCCAAAGTGGGATGTACCTCTTTTAATGTGTTTTCCCATTCTCCAGAAAGGCTACACCTCTCAGAGGAAATCACACATATACACCCCCATACATACACTTAGCATTTGCAAATCTCAAACCCCTATCTAAATATGTTATGATACTAGAGAGATATGCATTAACATGGCACGTTATAAGAATTACTGGGTGCTTTCTATTCTCCTTGAATATTTGTAGGATGCTGACATCATCAGACTTTCCAAACAGGGATGTACCTCTTTTAATGTGTTTTCCCAGTCTACAAAAAGGCTACTCCTCTCAAAGGAAATCACACACATACACCCCCCCCCCCCACTACACATTAACTCGGTGCGCTATAAGCATTACTGGGTGGTTTCTGTTCTCCTTGAATATTTGTAGGATGCTGACATCATCAGACTTTCAAAAGAGGGATGTATTTCTTTTAATGTGTTTTCCCAGTCTCCAAAAAGCCTACTCCTCTCAAAGAAAATCACACACATACACCCCCCACACACACTTGGTGTTTGCAGGACTCAAACCCCTATCTAATTAGGTTATGATAATACAGACATACACATTAACACAGCGTACTATAAGCATCATCAATGGATTGCTGTTCTCCTTGAATACTTATGGGATGCTGACATCATCAGACTTTCCAAAGAGGGATGTACCTCTTTTAATGTGCTTTCCCAGTCTCCAAAAAGGCTACTCCTCTCAAAGAGAAATCACACACATACCCCCCCCCCCCCACACACACTTGGCATTTGTAGGACTCAAATCCTTATCGAACGATGTTGTGATACTAGAGAAATATGCATTAACACGGCACGCTATAAGCATTACTTGGTGGTTTCTATTCTCCTTGAATATTTGTAAGATGCTGGCATCTTCAGTCTTTCCAAAGAGGGATGTGCCTCTTTTAATGTGTTTTCCCAGTCTCTAAAAAGGCTACTCCTCTCAAAGGAAATCACACACATACACACCCCCTACACATTAACTCGGCGTGCTATAAGCATTACTGGGTGGTTTCTGTTCTCCTTGAATATTTGTAGGATGCTGACATCATCAGACTTTCCAAAGAGGAATGTACTTCTTTTAATGTGTTTTCCCGTCTCCAAAAATGCTACTTTTCTCAAAGAGAATCACACACATATACTTGTCACTTGCAGGACTCAAACCACTACTTATCTATGTTATGATACTAAAGAGATACACATTAACACGGCACGCTATAAACATTACTGAGTGCTTTTTTTTCTCCTTGAATATTTGTAGGATGCTGACATTGTTAGACTTTCTAAAGAGGGATATACCTCTTTTAATCTGTTTTCCCAGTCTCCAAAAAGGCTACTTCTCTGAAAAGAAATCACACACATACACCCCTCACACAGTACACTTGGTGTTTGCAGAACTCAAACCCCTACCTAGCCTTGTTATGATATTAGAGAAATACGCATTAACACAGCACGCTATAAGCATTACTGGGTGGTTTTTGTTCTCCTTGAATATTTGTAGGATGCTGACATCATCAGACTTTCCAAAGAGGGATGTACCTGTTTTAATGTGCTTTCCCAGTCTCCAAAACGGCTGCTTCTCTCAAAGAAGGTCATTTACATACACCCCCCCCTACACATACTTGGCGTTTGCAAAACTAAAACCCCTACCTAATTATGCTACGGTACTAACGAGATACGTATTAACATGGCATGCTATAAGCATTACTGGGTAATTTCTCTTCTCCTTGAATATTTGTAGGATGCTGACATCATCAGACTTTCCAAAGAGGGATGTACCTCTTTTAATGTGTTTTCCCAGTCTCCAAAAAGGCTACTCTTCTCAAAGGAAATCACACACATACACCCCCCCCCCACCCACACACACACTTGGCGTTTGCAGGACTCAGACCCCTACCAAACTTTGTTATGATACTAGAATGATACGCTTTACCACGGCAGACTATAAGCATTACTGGGTGTTTTTTGTTCACCTTGAATATTTGTAGGATGCTGACATCATCAGACTTTCCAAAGAGGGATGTACCTCTTTTAATGTGCTTTCCCAGTCTCCAAAAAGGCTACTCCTCTCAAAGAGAAATCAGTCACATACACCGCCCCCAACACACACACTTGGCATTTGTAGGACTCAAATCCCTACATAACTATGTTGTGATACTAGAGAAATACGCATTAACACGGCATGCTATAAGTATTATTTGGTGGTTTCTATTCTTGAATATTTGTATGATGCTGACATCATCAGATGTTCCACAAAGAGATGTACCTCTTTTTATGTGTTTTACCAGTCTCCAAAAAGGCTACTCCTCTCAAAGGAAATCACACACCTACAACCCCCCACTACACATTAACTCGGCATGCTATAAGCATTACTGGGTGGTTTCTGTTCTCCTTGAATATTTGCAGGATGCTGACATCATCAGACTTTCCAATGAGGGATGTATTTCTTTTAATGTGTTTTCCCAGTCTCCAAAAAGGCTATTCCTCTCAAAGAAAATCACATGTATACACACCCCCCCCCCCCACACACATACACTTCGTGCTTGCAGGACTCAAACCCCTCTCTAACTATGTTACGATACTAGAAAGATGCACATTAACATGGTGCGCTTAAAGCATTACGTTGTGGCTTTTGTTCTCCTTGAATATTTGTAGGATGCTGACATCATCAGACTTTCCAAAGAGGGATGTACTTCTTTTAATGTGTTTTCCCATCTCCAAAAATGCTACTCTTCTCAAGAAAAATCACACACATACATTTGCCGTTTGCAGTACTGAAACCACTACATATCTATGTTGTGATATTAAAGAGATATACATTAACATGGCGCGCTATAAACATTACTAGGTATTTTCTCTTCTCCTTGAATATGTGTAGGATGCTGACATCATCAGACTTTCTAAAGAGGGTTGTACCTCTTTTAATGTGTTTTTCCAGTCTCCAAAAGGCTACTCCTCTCAAAGAAAATCACACACATACTCCCCCCCACACACACACTTTGCATTTACAAGTCTCAAACCCCTATCTTAATATGTTATGATACTAGAGAGATATGCATTAACACGGCACATTATAAGCATTACTGGGTGCTTTTTGTTCACCTTGAATAGACTCAATCCTCTATCTAGCTATAATCTTAGGGAGATACACATTTACACAGTGCGCTATAAGAATTGTTGAGTGGTTTTTGTTCTCCGTGAATATTTGTAGGATGCTGACATCATCAGACTTTCCAAAGATTGATGTACCTCTTTTAATGTGTTTTCCCAGTTTCCAAAAAGGCTACTTCTCTGAAAGGAAATCACACACATACACCTCTCACACAATACACTTGGTGTTTGCAGAATTCAAACCCCTACCTAACTATGTTATGATATTACAGAAATACGCATTAAAATGGCACGCTATAAGCATTATTGGGTGGTTTCTGTTCTCCTTGAATATTTGTAGGATGCTGACATAATCAGACTTTCCAAAGAGGGATGTACCTCTTTTAATGTGTTTTCCAGTCTCCAAAAAGGCTACTTTTTTCAAAGGAAATCACACACACTTGGTATTTACAAGACTCAAACCCCTATCTAGCTATAATATTTGGGAGATACGCATTTACACGGTGCGTTATAAGCATTGTTGAGTGTTTTTTGTTCTCCGTGAGTATTTGTATGATGCTGACATCATCAGACTTTCCAAAGAGTGGTGTACCTCTTTTAATGTGCTTTCCCAGTCTCCAAAAAAGCTACTCCTCTCAAAGGAAATTACACACATACACCCCCCCCCCCGACACACACTTGGTGTTTGTTGGACTCAAACCCCTACTTAACTATGTTATGATACTAAAGAAACATGCATTAGCACGGCAAGCTGCAGGCATTACAGGGGGGTCTTTGGTTCTCCTTGAATATTTGTAGGATGCTGACATCATCAGATTTTCCAAAGTGGGATGTACCTCTTTTAATGTGTTTTCCCATTCTCCAAAAAGGCTACTCCTCTCAGAGGAAATCACACACATACCCCCCCATACACACATTTAGCATTTGCAAATCTCAAACCCCTATCTAAATATGTTATGATACTAGAGAGATATGCATTAACACAGCGTACTATAAGCATCATTAATGGAATGCTGTTCTCCTTGAATATTTGTAGGATGCTGACATCATCAGACTTTCCAAAGAGGGATGTACCTCTTTTAATGTGCTTTCCCAGTCTCCAAAAAGGCTACTCCTCTCAAAGAGAAATCACACACATACACCCCCCCACACACACACACACACACTTGGCATTTGTAGGACTCAAATCCTTATCGAACTATGTTGTGATACTAGAGAAATACGCATTAACACGGCACGCTATAAGCATTACTTGGTGGTTTCTATTCTCCTTGAATATTTGTAGGATGCTGACATCATCAGACTTTCCAAAGAGGGATGTACCTCTTTTAATGTGTTTTCCCAGTCTCTAAAAAGGCTACTCCTCTCAAAGGAAATCACACACATACACCCCCCCTACACATTAACTCGGCGCGCTATAAGCATTACTGGGTGGTTTCTGTTCTCCTTGAATATTTGTAGGATGCTGACATCATCAGACTTTCCAAAGAGGAATGTACTTCTTTTAATGTGTTTTCCCGTCTCCAAAAACGCTACTCTTCTCAAAGAAAATCACACACATATACTTGGCGTTTGCAGGACTCAAACCACTACTTATCTATGTTATGATACTAAAAAGATACACATTATCATGGCACGCTATAAACATTACTGAGTGTTTTTTTTTTCTCCTTGAATATTTGTAGGATGCTGACATCATTAGACTTTCTAAAGAGGGATGTACCTCTTTTAATGTGTTTTCCCAGTCTCCAAAAAGGCTACTTCTCTGAAAAGAAATCACACACATACACCCCTCACACAGTACACTTGATGTTTGCAGAACTCAAACTCCTATCTAGCCTTTTTATGATATTAGAGAAATACGCATTAACACAGCACGATATAAGCATTACTGGGTGGTTTTTGTTCTCCTTGAATATTTGTAGGATGCTGACATCATCAGACTTTCCAAAGAGGGATGTACCTGTTTTAATGTGCTTTCCCAGTCAACAAAACAGCTGCTTCTCTCAAAGAAGGTCATTTATGTATAAACACATACTTGGCATTTGCAAGACTCAAACCCCTACTTAAATATGCTACGGTACTAACGAGATGCGCATTAACATGGCATGCTATGAGCATTACTGGGTATTTTCTCTTCTCCTTGAATATTTGTAGGATGCTGACATCATCAGACTTTCCAAAGAGGGGTGTACCTCTTTTAATGTGTTTTCCCAGTCTCCAAAAAGGCTACTCTTCTCAAAGGAAATCACACACATACACCCCCCCACACACACACACTTGGCGTTTGCAGGACTCAGACCCCTACTTAACTATGTTATGATATTAGAAAAATACGCATTAACACAGCATGCTATAAGCATTACTGGGTGGTTTGTGTTCTCCTTGAATATTTGTAGGATGCTGACATCATCAGACTTTCCAAAGAGGGATGTACCTCTTTTAATGTGTTTTCCCAGTCTCCAAAAAGGCTACTCCTCTCAAAGGAAATCATACACATACACCCCCACACACATTTGGTGTTTGCAGGACTCACACCCCTATCTAATTAGATTATGATATTATGGAGATATGCATTAACATGGCGCGCTATAAGCATCATTGGTTGTTTTCTGTTCTCCTTGAATATTTGTAGGATGCTGACATCATCAGACTTTCCAAAGAGGGATGTACCTCTTTTAATGTGTTTTCCCATTCTCAAAAAAGGCTACCCCTCTCAAAGGAAATCACGCACATGCACCGCACACACACTTGGTGTTGGCATGACTCAAACTCTTACCTAACTATGTCATGATACTAGATAAATACACATTAACACAGCGCGCTATAAGCATTACTGGGTGGTTTCTGTTCTCCTTAAATATTTGTAGGATGCTGACATCATCAGCCTTTCCATAAGAGGGATGTACCTCTTTTAATGTGCTTTCCCAGTCTCCAAAAAGGCTACTCCTCTCAAAGGAAATTACACCCATACACGCCCCCTACACACTCTTGGCATTTGCAGAACTCAAACTCCTACCAAACTTTGTTATGATACTAGAATGATACGCTTTACCACGGCACACTATAAGCATTACTGGGTGGTTTTTGTTCTCCTTGAATATTTGTAGGATGCTGACATCATCAGACTTTCCAAAGAGGGATGTACCTCTTTTAATGTGCTTTCTCAGTCTCCAAAAAGGCTACTCCTCTCAAGAGAAATCACACATATACACCCCCCCACACACAAACTTGGCATTTGTAGGACTCAAATCCCTACATAACTATGTTGTGATACTAGAGAAATACGCATTAACACAGCATGCTATAAGCATTATTTGGTGGTTTCTATACTTGAATATTTGTATGATGCTGACATCATCAGACTTTTCAAAAAGGGATGTACCTCTTTTAATGTGTTTTCCCAGTCTCCAAAAAGGCTACTCCTCTCAAAGGAAATCACACACATACACCCCCCCAACTACACATTAACTCAGCATGCTATAAGCATTACTGGGTGGTTTTTGTTCTCCTTGAATATTTGTAGGATGCTGACATCATCAGACTTTCCAAAGAGGGATGTACCTCTTTTAATGTGCTTTCTCAGTCTCCAAAAAGGCTACTCCTCTCAAGAGAAATCACACACATACACCCCCCCACACACAAACTTGGCATTTGTAGGACTCAAATCCCTACATAACTATGTTGTGATACTAGAGAAATACGCATTAACACAGCATGCTATAAGCATTATTTGGTGGTTTCTATTCTTGAATATTTGTATGATGCTGACATCATCAGACTTTTCAAAAATGGATGTACCTCTTTTAATGTGTTTTCCCAGTCTCCAAAAAGGCTACTCCTCTCAAAGGAAATCACACACATACACCCCCCCAACTACACATTAACTCAGCATGCTATAAGCATTACTGGGTGGTTTCTGTTCTCCTTGAATATTTGTAGGATGCTGACATCATCAGACTTTCCAAAGAGGGATGTATTTCTTTTAATGTGTTTTCCCAGTCTCCAAAAAGGCTATTCCTCTCAAAGAAAATAACACGTATACACCCCCCCACCCACACACACACACACACACACTTGGTGCTTGCAGGACTCAAACACCTATCTAACTATGTTATGATACTAGAAAGATGCACATTAACATTGTACACTTCAAGCATTATTTTGTGGCTTTTGTTCTCCTTGAATATTTGTAGGATGCTGACATCATCAGACTTTCCAAAGAGGGATGTACTTCTTTTAATGTGTTTTCCCATCTCCAAAAACGCTACTCTTCTCAAGAAAAATCACACACATACACTTGGCGTTTGCAGTACTGAAACCACTACATATCTATGTTGTGATATTAAAGAGATATACATTAACACGGCGCGCTATTAACATTACTGGTTATTTTCCCTTCTCCTTGAATATTTGTAGGATGCTGACATCATCAGACTTTCTAAAGAGGGTTGTACCTCTTTTTATGTGTTTTCCCAGTCTCCAAAAAGGCTACTCCTCTCAAAGAAAATCACACACATATCCCCCCACACACACTTGACATTTACAAGTCTCAAACCCCTATCTAAATATGTTATGATCCTAGAGAGATATGCATTAACACGGCACATTATAAGCATTACTGGGTGCTTTTTGTTCTCCTTGAATATTTGTAGGATGCTGACATCATCAGACTTTCCAAAGAGGGATGTACCTCTTTTAATGTGTTTTCCCAGTCTCCAAAAAGGCTACTTCTCTGAAAGGAAACCACACACATACACCTCTCACACAATACACTTGGTGTTTGCAGAATTCAAACCCCTACCTAATTATGTTATGATATTAGAGAAATACGCATTAAATCGGCACGCTATAAGTATTATTGGGTGGTTTCTGTTCTCCTGGAATATTTGCAGGATGCTGACATAATCAGATTTTCCAAAGAGGGATGTACCTCTTTTAATGTGTTTTCCAGTCTCCAAAAAAGGCTACTTTTTTCAAAGGAAATCACACACACTTGGAATTTACTAGACTCAAACCCCTATCTAGCCATAATTTTAGGGAGATACACATTTACACGGTGTGCTATAAGCACTGTTGAGTGGTTTTTGTTTTCCGTGAATATTTGTAGGATTCTGACATCATCAGACTTTCCAAAGAGTGATGTACCTCTTTTAATGTGTTTTCCCAGTCTCCAAAAAGGCTACTTCTCTGAAAGGAAATCACACACATACACCTCTCACGCAATACACTTGGTGTTTGCAGAATTCAAACCCCTACCTAACTATGTTATGATATTACAGAAATACGCATTAAAATGGCACGCTATATGCATTATTGGGTGGTTTCTGTTCTCCTTGAATATTTGTAGAATGCTGACATAATCAGACTTTCCAAAGAGGGATGTACCTCTTTTAATGTGTTTTCTAGTCTACAAAAAGGCTACTTTTTTCAAAGGAAATCACACGCTGGTATTTACAAGACTCAAACCCCTACCTAGCTATAATATTAGGGAGATATGCATTTACACAGCCTGCTATAAGCATTGTTGAGTGGTTTTTGTTCTCCGTGAGTATTTGTGGGATGCTGACATCATCAGACTTTCCAAAGAGTGATGTACCTCTTTTAATGTGTTTTCCCAGTCTCCAAAAAGGCTACTCCTCTCAAAGGAAATTACACACATACACCCCCCCCCCGTCATACACTTGGTGTTTGTTGGACTCAAACCCCTACTTAACTATGTTATGATACTAAAGAAAAAATGTAAAATAAAATAAATTTTACATTTTTTTACTGCTGTATTTGTGTCTGAGGAATACTTTACAAGTATATTTGCTGATACGCCGTGTGTAGGTTTGACCTGAGGGAGTATTCACTAGCATATGTAACTCATTATCCTAGTGTGTTCTTTACTCCAACGCTCAGTTATTTACTGATAATATTCACTGGCGTTTCTCCTTATATGACGAAACAACCTCCTACTGTTTATGCATAAGGTTTGCAGAAAGTTTTTTGATGCTTTATATGCTGTATATGACGAAACAACCTACTACTGTTTGTGCATGAGGTTTACAGAAGGTATTGATGCTTTTGCTGCACCTACTACTAGGTTGTAGCTCCCTGATACCAGTGTTGTTTTAAAGTGTTACTTATTTTCAGGTGCTCCCTTGCCTAAAGCTTTATACTTTTTGTAGTGCCTGGTCTGCTTTTACCAAGCTGTTTTCGCCTGTTGTGAGTAGTTCCTCACTTAGACCTTTTTAGGCTTGTTTGTTTTTTAGACTTGTTTGCCTTTTAGGCTAGATTACTCGGTTCCCTGAACCTGATAAATTCGCCGCTATTTACACTGCGCCACTCACGTGGAGCTCTCCCATGTGTTCAGCTGGCATCTTCGTTACATTAACAACGCCTTAGGTAAGACCCAGCAAAGGCACTTCGTCCTGAAAAGGCACTGCTGCTTCATTATTTTTTATCATTTTCACTGCAGTTAATCTGCCCATGATTGCTGACAGCAGCAATTATACAGTTAAACTCCTTACTGGCAGACAACGCCACTACTGCATTTCGCGTTTTCTGCTGCAGTAATCCCTAGGGTGTCTTACTTCTCTACCCTCCCTCCCATAGTAACTTCTAAATTATTTACTGTGATTCCGCTTCTAGTCTATACCTTTTATTTTGTCCTCCAAATGTATCGACTAAGCATTACCTTAATTCTTTTTAGTTTACACCCTAATAGTGGCCTCTACCTGCCGTTTTTTGTATAGTGCAACACCAACTGGGAATTAAATGATCATGCCCTTGTTGTTGCCTGCTGCCCTCTTTAAAGATACATTGCCTACTCCCCAGGCATATCTAGATTAACCTAGCTAATTTATCCCATGATATTGTATTTAGTACCTGGTCTGTCTACTATTATTGTCTCTTAGTATGGATTTACAGAATTGTTTTTAACTGTTTTGCATTTGCCAACCTGCTTCTAAGACAGAGAACTAACATACTTGCTGTTTTAATGTGTTGTCTAGTTTCCTGTATTTAGATTGGTTAATATCTGCTACAAGACTACCACTGTTACTTATTGCTGTTTTATGCCATTTAACTGAATACATATGCTAATACTGTCCCTCTTTTTCACTTTCTTTACCCTGCCTTTCTTCTTTTTTCCCCAAAGTTCTAAACTCTAGCTCTACTGACTCCTGCCCTAAGCTACTGCTAACTGGTGTCTGGCAAACCTGGCCTTTCCTACAGTCAAATATAGGCTACTCCGCCTGCCTCACATCATGCTATTCAACTGGGAATAGAAAGTACGTCTGGACTTGCAGTAATTTTGATTTTGTTTGGCTCCTATTAGGACTCCCTACAAGGGATTAAGGTTACCTATGCTCCAGCCTCCAACAGCCAGCTACCTCTAATTCTTTGCCCCCCCCCTTTTTTTGCATTCCCTTCTTATTTACTGCCTCTATTCTCCTTAACTTGTTCACTCAGCCTCCTCTCTGCCCTACCTCAGTTACAACCACCTGTCCCTATCTTTCTACCTGCACTATATAGTAGGATACCCCTCTCTTCTAGTGACCTCTTTGCAGCTACTCTTGGCTCTAACCTAGCCCTTCTCTGGCTGTAAAGCTTTTACTTGCCCTTATCCGCTGCTGTGCTTTCTTCTCTTTACCTTACTGTTTATCTGTTCCTCCCTCTATTCCATACTGTTATCTTATCCTATTCCTGCCTTTCACTTCCATACCTGTCTCACTCCTGCTCGCTTACTTCTATATGCTTTACACTGGCTTTATATTAGCTTCTGCTATTTAACTTACTAGTGTTACTGGTCTTGTTCTTACCCTTTCCTGCTAGACTCTCACCTATCCTATGTTACTTTCCTGCTATTTCTGATTGTCTCCTTTCTCATCCGACCTTCTGTGGTATCTACCCGCTCCGTTCGCCCTGCGGGCTCACTCCGCTCCCCTCCCTACCCACAATTCCCACCCACCCCCAGGGGTCCTAGTCTTATAGCTCTACGGCCACACCCCTATCCCTCCTATCCTATCCCTCTCCCTCCCGCCAAATTGTTACCAGCCCTTAACACACCCCTTCCACTTCTCTTTCTTTGCCCTATTACCTTAATTCTTATATTACCTTTCTCCTTTTCTTATACTTCTCTCTCTACCCCTCCTCTTTCTTCTCCAGTCATATCATTCTTTATTCCCTATAGAATCCAATAGGCATTCACCAACATTTTTAACAGATATACTACCCCCTCTCTTGCTTACCACACACATTCTCTCTCCTTTTACATTCCTCTTTCCTCCTCACTTCTCAGATTACTGAATTATGACTCCCTACCTATCAACTATGCCTATACTCTCAGTCTTACTCTTGACCACCCTTCTCTCAACGTACCATCTCACCTTCTTTGAAATTTCACTTAACATCTATCATAACTCCTCACAAAACACACTTCTACTATATTCACTTTCACATCATACTCTAATGTTAATTCCACCCTAGCTACCATCTATCTAAATTCCACAGGCTATATCACCTTACCTACCTCTTACAATCAGACAAAAACAAAACTTCTAACATTTCTAAAGAGCAACTATTTAACTAAACTAGTTAATCCTACCTTACAAGATGGTGACATCCACCCCAACCCTGGCCCTATCTCCCTCCCAAAACTGCTCATGTAACCTCAATAATAACTTCCTCATAGGACACCTTAACATTCAAAGTATAAATAAGAAAATACCCTACATCCATGCCCTCTTAGATATCCACTCTTTTGACATTCTATGCCTCTCTGAAACCTGGCTAAACCCAAGCACAAAAGACTCTGAGATTATACCCCAAGGTTATAATATAGTAAGACATGACTGCTTAAAATGTAAAGGTGGTGGAGTAGCAATTCTTTCAAAAATCACCTTAACATCTCTACTCAATCAGCATGTCCAAACCAAGATAGCAAAATAGAAGCCATCATTATTAAACTCCAACTTAATGCCAAAAGCCCTTTACTTTATATGCTTGTATCTTCCTCCAGGTAATAACATTCCAATATTAGAAGACTTTCTTAGCTGGGTTTCTACCACCTACCCCCAAGAAACCATAATTCTTGGCGACGTTAACATAGATTGGAACACTATTAATGCTGAGAATCCCTCCTCTCATATTAACCTACATGGTTTCACCCAAACTATTACCTCAACTACAAGAGTCAATAAGCCCAGTAAGAGAGAGAGTATATTAGACTGGATACTCACAAATAAAGTCAACAAACAGTATAAAGTAGGTACTATGCCAGATGATATTAGTGACCACTCCCTAACCTACATTACTAGACAAAAGTCAGAATGTGTTAACCTGCCAAATACAAGGCTAATTTGCTCTTTCAAGCATTTTAATATAGACCTTTTTCAAGCTGAACTGAGAGCATGCAATTGGAATTGCTTAAAATCACTTCCCCTGGAGGAGGCAGTCTTATTCTTTAATACTACCTTCTTATCCATACTTGATACACATGCTCCAGAACGTTCTATTAGAGTAAAGACTAAAACAGCCCCATGGCTTACCAACGATACTAAAAAACTCATTCATACTAGAAACAAAGCATGGACTAAATGGAGATGCCATAGACAAAACCCTGATTTAGTTCATTTCCGCCAGCTTAGAAATCTGGCTAAGAAATCAATAATCTCTGACAAGAAAACATTCTACTGTGAACTTCAGGAAACTCATCTTAACAATTCTAAACAATTCTGGTCATCAGTAAATAGACTTCTTTCCCCAGGAATTGCTAAAACTCCTTCCCCACTAAATGCTGACCCAGAAACCCCTCTCCAGACTGCTAATGCATTCAACTATTTTTTCTCTGAAACTATTCAATCCCTAGCCAAACAAATGAACACCAACAACTCTTATACTCCAACTAATACATCTAACTCCTCCTACAACTTATCTCTAAAACCTATATCTACTTCTTTCATCTACAGACTCATTCACAAACTGAAACCTTGTACCCCTTCTGCAGACAAGCTCCCTTCTCTTTTCCTTCAGAAAGCTGCCAAAGAAATTGCATACCCTATATCCTTACTTATAAACAGAACTATCCAAGAGGGAACCATCCCTGACATCTGGAAAGTCTCCTATATTATCACACTACATAAAGTGGTAACTCCCTTGACTTTTCCAACTTTAGACCAATTGGCCTTCTCTCACCCCTAGCAAAAATCATGGAAAATGTATTCATCAGCAACTTGTGCACTATCTCTCTCTTCACAACATAATAGCAAACTGTCAGCATGGCTTTAGACCTCACCACAGTACCATCACTGCCCTTCTTTCCTTTGTAGATACTATCAGCAAGAATCGAAACAACAATATTCTCTCTTCCGCTCTTTTCATTGATCTCTCTAAAGCTTTCGACATGGTCAGCCACTCTCTCTTAATTAACATTCTTGAATCTCTCTCTTGTGATAAATTTGCCATTAATTGGTTTAGATCTTATCTTAACAACAGACAACAAGCAGTACTATGGGAAAACCATATCTCATCACTCTTGCCCATTTCCATCGGAGTTCCCCAGGGCTCCATTCTTGGTCCACTTCTGTTGTCCCTCTTTATTAACGATCTTCAGACTGCAATCCCACAAGCAACCTGCATACAATATGCAGACGATTCGACCCTTATCTGTTCTGCACCATCCACTACAGAACTGATCTCACTGACCCAAAATATCTTTAATACTGTAGAAACATGGTTTTCTAGACGGTTTCTCCTACTAAATGCCAAAAAAAAAAACTCCTCCTCTTCTCCCTCACCACTCGGTCCCCCCCTTTAAACTTTACCATTACCTCAAATAATGGTACTATCATCTCACCTGATCCAACTACAAAACTTTTAGGAATAACCATTGATAATAAGATCTCCTTCGATCAGCACATTAACAACAACATCAAGTTAGTTAACAGAAAAATAGGATCCCTATATCGTATCAAACCTTTTCTAACCCCAGCAACTAGAACCAAGATTGCACAATCTCATCTTTTATCAACTCTCCTATATGCCTCCCTATTTATACAAACCTTAAGAAAATTAATCTTAACAAACTTGCAACTTGCTGTAACAACATTGCTCACTTCGCCACTAGTAACCCCTTTAGGACCCACCATTGTATAAACCTAAAACAACTAGGCTGGCTTGAATTCCAAAACTACCTTATAATTCCTCAACTCACTATTGCCCATAATATATTACACCTACCTGACAACACCCCAATACTCTCTCAACTTTTAATCCCTTACAACAATCTTAACTCACTTCGCTCCTCTAGTAAACTCATGACAAGATCTATAAAAGCAAACAACACAGCAGGTGATTCTCTATTCACTAACACAATAGGTAGAAGTTGGAATCTCTTACCTAGTGACATAACTCTGTCTACATCCCTGCTGTACATCTGACTAACCATCTTCTCTTACTCTGTTTCTCCTCCACTCTTTTCATCTCTACCTTATTCAGTTCTGTTCCTATTATTTTTAGAGATTTAAGTATGTACATTTTTGTATAATTGTTGCTATTTAAGAACTGCATATTTTAAATTTGATTCGCTTTGAAAGTATCTTTCATTCTCTTTGTTTTTGTAATTTCTGATTTAGCTATATCTTAGAGTAGTCAATTTTTATGTAATGTACTTAGTATATAGTGGAGCTTTTCTCCTCGGGCCTCTGCTGAAAATGGACATGTATCCAGCCAGACTAGCCCGGTCAACAAATGTAAAATAAAATAAATAAATAAAAAAAATATGCATTAGCACGGCAAGCTGCAGGCATTATGGGGGGAGGAGGGCTTCGGTTCTCCTTGAATATTTGTAGGATGCTGACATCATCAGACTTTCCAAAGTGGGATGTACCTCTTTTAATGTGTTTTCCCATTCTCCAAAAAGGCTACCCCTCTCAAAGGAAATCACACACATACCCCCCACACACACACTTAGCATTTGCAAATCTCAAACCCCTATCTAAATATGTTATGATACTAGAGAGATATGCATTAACAAGGCACGTTATAAGCATTACTGGGTGCTTTCTATTCTCCTTGAATATTTGTAGAATGCTGACATCATCAGACTTTCCAAACAGGGATGTACCTCTTTTAATGTGTTTTCCCAGTCTCCAAAAAGGCTACTCCTCTCAAAGGAAATCACACACATACACCCCCCCAACTACACATTAACTCAGCATGCTATAAGCATTACTGGGTGGTTTTTGTTCTCCTTGAATATTTGTAGGATGCTGACATCATCAGACTTTCCAAAGAGGGATGTACCTCTTTTAATGTGCTTTCTCAGTCTCCAAAAAGGCTACTCCTCTCAAGAGAAATCACACACATACACCCCCCCACACACAAACTTGGCATTTGTAGGACTCAAATCCCTACATAACTATGTTGTGATACTAGAGAAATACGCATTAACACAGCATGCTATAAGCATTATTTGGTGGTTTCTATTCTTGAATATTTGTATGATGCTGACATCATCAGACTTTTCAAAAATGGATGTACCTCTTTTAATGTGTTTTCCCAGTCTCCAAAAAGGCTACTCCTCTCAAAGGAAATCACACACATACACCCCCCCAACTACACATTAACTCAGCATGCCATAAGCATTACTGGGTGGTTTCTGTTCTCCTTGAATATTTGTAGGATGCTGACATCATCAGACTTTCCAAAGAGGGATGTATTTCTTTTAATGTGTTTTCCCAGTCTCCAAAAAGGCTATTCCTCTCAAAGAAAATCACACGTATACACCCCCCCCCACACACACACACACACACACTTGGTGCTTGCAGGACTCAAACACCTATCTAACTATGTTACGATACTAGAAAGATGCACATTAACATTGTACACTTCAAGCATTATTTTGTGGCTTTTGTTCTCCTTGAATATTTGTAGGATGCTGACATCATCAGACTTTCCAAAGAGGGATGTACTTCTTTTAATGTGTTTTCCCATCTCCAAAAACGCTACTCTTCTCAAGAAAAATCACACACATACACTTGGCGTTTGCAGTACTGAAAACTCTACATATCTATGTTGTGATATTAAAGAGATATACATTAACACGGCGCGCTATAAACATTACTGGGTATTTTCTCTTCTCCTTGAATATTTGTAGGATGCTGACATCATCAGACTTTCTAAAGAGGGTTGCACCTCTTTTAATGTGTTTTCCCAGTCTCCAAAAAGGCTACTACTCTCAAAGGAAATCACACACATACCCCCCCACACACACTTGACATTTACAAGTCTCAAACCCCTATCTAAATATGTTATGATACTAGAGAGATATGCATTAACACGGCACATTGTAAGCATTACTGGGTGCTTTTTGTTCTCCTTGAATATTTGTAGGATGCTGACATCATCAGACTTTCCAAAGAGGGATGTACCTCTTTTAATGTGTTTTCCCAGTCTCCAAAAAGGCTACTTCTCTGAAAGGAAACCACACACATACACCTCTCACACAATACACTTGGTGTTTGCAGAATTCAAACCCCTACCTAATTATGTTATGATATTAGAGAAATACGCATTAAATCGGCACGCTATAAGTATTATTGGGTGGTTTCTGTTCTCCTGGAATATTTGCAGGATGCTGACATAATCAGATTTTCCAAAGAGGGATGTACCTCTTTTAATGTGTTTTCCAGTCTCCAAAAAAGGCTACTTTTTTCAAAGGAAATCACACACACTTGGAATTTACTAGACTCAAACCCCTATCTAGCCATAATTTTAGGGAGATACACATTTACACGGTGTGCTATAAGCACTGTTGAGTGGTTTTTGTTTTCCGTGAATATTTGTAGGATTCTGACATCATCAGACTTTCCAAAGAGTGATGTACCTCTTTTAATGTGTTTTCCCAGTCTCCAAAAAGGCTACTTCTCTGAAAGGAAATCACACACATACACCTCTCACGCAATACACTTGGTGTTTGCAGAATTCAAACCCCTACCTAACTATGTTATGATATTACAGAAATACGCATTAAAATGGCACGCTATATGCATTATTGGGTGGTTTCTGTTCTCCTTGAATATTTGTAGAATGCTGACATAATCAGACTTTCCAAAGAGGGATGTACCTCTTTTAATGTGTTTTCTAGTCTACAAAAAGGCTACTTTTTTCAAAGGAAATCACACGCACTGGGTATTTACAAGACTCAAACCCCTACCTAGCTATAATATTAGGGAGATATGCATTTACACAGCCTGCTATAAGCATTGTTGAGTGGTTTTTGTTCTCCGTGAGTATTTGTGGGATGCTGACATCATCAGACTTTCCAAAGAGTGATGTACCTCTTTTAATGTGTTTTCCCAGTCTCCAAAAAGGCTACTCCTCTCAAAGGAAATTACACACATACACCCCCCCCCCGTCATACACTTGGTGTTTGTTGGACTCAAACCCCTACTTAACTATGTTATGATACTAAAGAAAAAATGTAAAATAAAATAAATTTTACATTTTTTTACTGCTGTATTTGTGTCTGAGGAATACTTTACAAGTATATTTGCTGATACGCCGTGTGTAGGTTTGACCTGAGGGAGTATTCACTAGCATATGTAACTCATTATCCTAGTGTGTTCTTTACTCCAACGCTCAGTTATTTACTGATAATATTCACTGGCGTTTCTCCTTATATGACGAAACAACCTCCTACTGTTTATGCATAAGGTTTGCAGAAAGTTTTTTGATGCTTTATATGCTGTATATGACGAAACAACCTACTACTGTTTGTGCATGAGGTTTACAGAAGGTATTGATGCTTTTGCTGCACCTACTACTAGGTTGTAGCTCCCTGATACCAGTGTTGTTTTAAAGCGTTACTTATTTTCAGGTGCTCCCTTGCCTAAAGCTTTATACTTTTTTTGTAGTGCCTGGTCTGCTTTTACCAAGCGCTGTTTTCGCCTGTTGTGAGTAGTTCCTCACTTAGACCTTTTTAGGCTTGTTTGTTTTTTAGACTTGTTTGCCTTTTAGGCTAGATTACTCGGTTCCCTGAACCTGATAAATTCGCCGCTATTTACACTGCGCCACTCACGTGGAGCTCTCCCATGTGTTCAGCTGGCATCTTCGTTACATTAACAACGCCTTAGGTAAGACCCAGCAAAGGCAGTTCGTCCTGAAAAAGGCACTGCTGCTTCATTATTTTTTATCATTTTCACTGCAGTTAATCTGCCCATGATTGCTGACAGCAGCAATTATACAGTTAAACTCCTTACTGGCAGACAACGCGCACTACTGCATTTCGCACTTTTCTGCTGCAGTAATCCCTAGGGTGTCTTACTTCTCTACCCTCCCTCCCATAGTAACTTCTAAATTATTTACTGTGATTCCCGTTTCTAGTCTATACCTTTTATTTTGTCCTCCAAATGTATCGACTAAGCATTACCTTAATTCTTTTTTAGTTTACACCCTAATAGTGGCCTCTCTACCTGCCGTTTTTTGTATAGTGCAACACCAACTGGGAATTAAATGATCATGCCCTTGTTGTTGCCTGCTGCCCTCTTTAAAGATACATTGCCTACTCCCCAGGCATATCTAGATTAACCTAGCTAATTTATCCTGCGTATATTGTATTTAGTACCTGGTCTGTCTACTATTATTGTCTCTTAGTATGGATTTACAGAATTGTTTTTAACTGTTTTGCATTTGCCAACCTGCTTCTAAGACAGAGAACTAACATACTTGCTGTTTTAATGTGTTGTCTAGTTTCCTGTATTTAGATTGGTTAATATCTGCTACAAGACTACCACTGTTACTTATTGCTGTTTTTATGCCATTTAACTGAATACATATGCTAATACTGTCCCTCTTTTTCACTTTCTTTACCCTGCCTTTCTTCTTTTTTCCCCAAAGTTCTAAACTCTAGCTCTACTGACTCCTGCCCTAAGCTACTGCTAACTGGTGTCTGGCAAACCTGGCCTTTCCTACAGTCAAATATAGGCTACTCCGCCTGCCTCACATCATGCTATTCAACTGGGAATAGAAAGTACGTCTGGACTTGCAGTAATTTTGATTTTGTTTGGCTCCTATTAGGACTCCCTACAAGGGATTAAGGTTACCTATGCTCCAGCCTCCAACAGCCAGCTACCTCTAATTCTTTGCCCCCCCCCCTTTTTTTGCATTCCCTTCTTATTTACTGCCTCTATTCTCCTTAACTTGTTCACTCAGCCTCCTCTCTGCCCTACCTCAGTTACAACCACCTGTCCCTATCTTTCTACCTGCACTATATAGTAGGATACCCCTCTCTTCTAGTGACCTCTTTGCAGCTACTCTTGGCTCTAACCTAGCCCTTCTCTGGCTGTAAAGCTTTTACTTGCCCTTATCCGCTGCTGTGCTTTCTTCTCTTTACCTTACTGTTTATCTGTTCCTCCCTCTATTCCATACTGTTATCTTATCCTATTCCTGCCTTTCACTTCCATACCTGTCTCACTCCTGCTCGCTTACTTCTATATGCTTTACACTGGCTTTATATTAGCTTCTGCTATTTAACTTACTAGTGTTACTGGTCTTGTTCTTACCCTTTCCTGCTAGACTCTCACCTATCCTATGTTACTTTCCTGCTATTTCTGATTGTCTCCTTTCTCATCCGACCTTCTGTGGTATCTACCCGCTCCGTTAAGGCTCACTCACTCCCTCCCTACCCACAATTCCCACCCACCCCCAGGGGTCCTAGTCTTATAGCTCTACGGCCACACCCCTATCCCTCCTATCCTATCCCTCTCCCTCCCGCCAAATTGTTACCAGCCCTTAACACACCCCTTCCACTCCCCCCCTTCTCTTTCTTTGCCCTATTACCTTAATTCTTATATTACCTTTCTCCTTTTCTTATACTTCTCTCTCTACCCCTCCTCTTTCTTCTCCAGTCATATCATTCTTTATTCCCTATAGAATCCAATAGGCATTCACCAACATTTTTAACAGATATACTACCCCCTCTCTTGCTTACCACACACATTCTCTCTCCTTTTTACATTCCTCTTTCCTCCTCACTTCTCAGATTACTGAATTATGACTCCCTACCTATCAACTATGCCTATACTCTCAGTCTTACTCTTGACCACCCTTCTCTCAACGTACCATCTCACCTTCTTTGAAATTTCACTTAACATCTATCATAACTCCTCACAAAAACACACTTCTACTATATTCACTTTCACATCATACTCTAATGTTAATTCCACCCCTAGCTACCATCTATCTAAATTCCACAGGCTATATCACCTTACCTACCTCTTACAATCAGACAAAAAAACAAAACTTCTAACATTTCTAAAGAGCAACTATTTAACTAAACTAGTTAATCCTACCTTACAAGATGGTGACATCCACCCCAACCCTGGCCCTATCTCCCCTCCTCCCCAAAACTGCTCATCTAACCTCAATAATAACTTCCTCATAGGACACCTTAACATTCAAAGTATAAATAAGAAAATACCCTACATCCATGCCCTCTTAGATATCCACTCTTTTGACATTCTATGCCTCTCTGAAACCTGGCTAAACCCAAGCACAAAAGACTCTGAGATTATACCCCAAGGTTATAATATAGTAAGACATGACTGCTTAAAATGTAAAGGTGGTGGAGTAGCAATTCTTTTCAAAAATCACCTTAACATCTCTACTCAATCAGCATGTCCAAACCAAGATAGCAAAATAGAAGCCATCATTATTAAACTCCAACTTAATGCCAAAAAAGCCCTTTACTTTATATGCTTGTATCTTCCTCCAGGTAATAACATTCCAATATTAGAAGACTTTCTTAGCTGGGTTTCTACCACCTACCCCCAAGAAACCATAATTCTTGGCGACGTTAACATAGATTGGAACACTATTAATGCTGAGAATCCCTCCTCTCATATTAACCTACATGGTTTCACCCAAACTATTACCTCAACTACAAGAGTCAATAAGCCCAGTAAGAGAGAGAGTATATTAGACTGGATACTCACAAATAAAGTCAACAAACAGTATAAAGTAGGTACTATGCCAGATGATATTAGTGACCACTCCCTAACCTACATTACTAGACAAAAGTCAGAATGTGTTAACCTGCCAAATACAAGGCTAATTTGCTCTTTCAAGCATTTTAATATAGACCTTTTTCAAGCTGAACTGAGAGCATGCAATTGGAATTGCTTAAAATCACTTCCCCTGGAGGAGGCAGTCTTATTCTTTAATACTACCTTCTTATCCATACTTGATACACATGCTCCAGAACGTTCTATTAGAGTAAAGACTAAAACAGCCCCATGGCTTACCAACGATACTAAAAAACTCATTCATACTAGAAACAAAGCATGGACTAAATGGAGATGCCATAGACAAAACCCTGATTTAGTTCATTTCCGCCAGCTTAGAAATCTGGCTAAGAAATCAATAATCTCTGACAAGAAAACATTCTACTGTGAACTTCAGGAAACTCATCTTAACAATTCTAAACAATTCTGGTCATCAGTAAATAGACTTCTTTCCCCAGGAATTGCTAAAACTCCTTCCCCACTAAATGCTGACCCAGAACCCCGGGTCTAGACTGATAATGCATTCAACTATTTTTTCTCTGAAACTATTCAATCCCTAGCCAAACAAATGAACACCAACAACTCTTATACTCCAACTAATACATCTAACTCCTCCTACAACTTATCTCTAAAACCTATATCTACTTCTTTCATCTACAGACTCATTCACAAACTGAAACCTTGTACCCCTTCTGCAGACAAGCTCCCTTCTCTTTTCCTTCAGAAAGCTGCCAAAGAAATTGCATACCCTATATCCTTACTTATAAACAGAACTATCCAAGAGGGAACCATCCCTGACATCTGGAAAGTCTCCTATATTATCACACTACATAAAGTGGTAACTCCCTTGACTTTTCCAACTTTAGACCAATTGGCCTTCTCTCACCCCTAGCAAAAATCATGGAAAAATGTATTCATCAGCAACTTGTGCACTATCTCTCTCTTCACAACATAATAGCAAACTGTCAGCATGGCTTTAGACCTCACCACAGTACCATCACTGCCCTTCTTTCCTTTGTAGATACTATCAGCAAGAATCGAAACAACAATATTCTCTCTTCCGCTCTTTTCATTGATCTCTCTAAAGCTTTCGACATGGTCAGCCACTCTCTCTTAATTAACATTCTTGAATCTCTCTCTTGTGATAAATTTGCCATTAATTGGTTTAGATCTTATCTTAACAACAGACAACAAGCAGTACTATGGGAAAACCATATCTCATCACTCTTGCCCATTTCCATCGGAGTTCCCCAGGGCTCCATTCTTGGTCCACTTCTGTTGTCCCTCTTTATTAACGATCTTCAGACTGCAATCCCACAAGCAACCTGCATACAATATGCAGACGATTCGACCCTTATCTGTTCTGCACCATCCACTACAGAACTGATCTCACTGACCCAAAATATCTTTAATACTGTAGAAACATGGTTTTCTAGACGGTTTCTCCTACTAAATGCCAAAAAAACAAAACTCCTCCTCTTCTCCCTCACCACTCGGTCCCCCCCTTTAAACTTTACCATTACCTCAAATAATGGTACTATCATCTCACCTGATCCAACTACAAAACTTTTAGGAATAACCATTGACAATAATCTCTCCTTCGATCAGCACATTAACAACAACATCAAGTTAGTTAACAGAAAAATAGGATCCCTATATCGTATCAAACCTTTTCTAACCCCAGCAACTAGAACCAAGATTGCACAATCTCATCTTTTATCAACTCTCCTATATGCCTCCCCTATTTATACAAACCTTAAGAAAATTAATCTTAACAAACTTGCAACTTGCTGTAACAACATTGCTCACTTCGCCACTAGTAACCCCTTTAGGACCCACCATTGTATAAACCTAAAACAACTAGGCTGGCTTGAATTCCAAAACTACCTTATAATTCCTCAACTCACTATTGCCCATAATATATTACACCTACCTGACAACACCCCAATACTCTCTCAACTTTTAATCCCTTACAACAATCTTAACTCACTTCGCTCCTCTAGTAAACTCATGACAAGATCTATAAAAGCAAACAACACAGCAGGTGATTCTCTATTCACTAACACAATAGGTAGAAGTTGGAATCTCTTACCTAGTGACATAACTCTGTCTACATCCCTGCTGTACATCTGACTAACCATCTTCTCTTACTCTGTTTCTCCTCCACTCTTTTCATCTCTACCTTATTCAGTTCTGTTCCTATTATTTTTAGAGATTTAAGTATGTACATTTTTTGTATAATTGTTGCTATTTAAGAACTGCATATTTTAAATTTGATTCGCTTTGAAAGTATCTTTCATTCTCTTTGTTTTTGTAATTTCTGATTTAGCTATATCTTAGAGTAGTCAATTTTTATGTAATGTACTTAGTATATAGTGGAGCTTTTCTCCTCGGGCCTCTGCTGAAAATGGACATGTATCCAGCCAGACTAGCCCGGTCAACAAATGTAAAATAAAATAAATAAATAAAAAAAATATGCATTAGCACGGCAAGCTGCAGGCATTATGGGGGGAGGAGGGCTTCGGTTCTCCTTGAATATTTGTAGGATGCTGACATCATCAGACTTTCCAAAGTGGGATGTACCTCTTTTAATGTGTTTTCCCATTCTCCAAAAAGGCTACCCCTCTCAAAGGAAATCACACACATACCCCCCACACACACACTTAGCATTTGCAAATCTCAAACCCCTATCTAAATATGTTATGATACTAGAGAGATATGCATTAACACAGCACGTTATAAGCATTACTGGGTGCTTTCTATTCTCCTTGAATATTTGTAGGATGCTGACATCATCAGACTTTCCAAACAGGGATGTACCTCTTTTAATGTGTTTTCCCAGTCTCCAAAAAGGCTACTCCTCTCAAAGGAAATCACACACATACACCCCCCCCCTACACATTAACTCGGCACGCTATAAGCATTACTGGGTGGTTTCTGTTCTCCTTGAATATTTGTAGGATGCTGACATCATCAGACTTTCCAAAGAGGGATGTATTTCTTTTAATGTGTTTTCCCAGTCTCCAAAAAGCCTACTCCTCTCAAAGAAAATCACACATATACACCCCCCCACACACACACACTTGGTGTTTGCAGGACTCAAACCCCTACCTAATTAGGTTATGATAGTAGAAAGATACCCGTTAACATGGCGTGCTATAAGCATCATTGGTTGATTGCTCTTCTCCTTGAATATTTGTAGGATGCTGACATCATCAGACTTTCCAAAGAAGGATGTACCTCTTTTAATGTGCTTTCCCAGTCTCCAAAAAGGCTACTCCTCTCAAAGAGAAATCACACACATACACCCCCCCCACACACACACACTTGGCATTTGTAGGATTCAAATCCTTATCGAACTATGTTGGGATACTTGATAAATACACATTAACACGGCACGCTATAAGCATTACTTGGTGGTTTCTATTCTCCTTGAATATTTGTAGGATGCTGACATCATTAGACTTTCCAAAGAGGGATGTACCTCTTTTAATGTGTTTTCCCAGTCTCTAAAAAGGCTACTCCTCTCAAAGGAAATCACACACATAAACCCCCCCCTACACATTAACTCGGCGCGCTATAAGCATTACTGGGTGGTTTCTGTTCTCCTTGAATATTTGTAGGATGCTGACATCATCAGACTTTCCAAAGAGGAATGTACTTCTTTTAATGTGTTTTCCCGTCTCCAAAAATGCTACTCTTCTCAAAGAAAATCACACGCATACACTTGGCGTTTGCAGGACTCAAGCCACTACCTATCTATGTTATGATACTAAAGAGATACACATTAACACGGCACGCTATAAACATTACTGGGTACTTTTTTTTCTCCTTGAATATTTGTAGGATGCTGACATCATTAGACTTTCTAAAGAGGGATGTACCTCTTTTAATGTGTTTTCCCAGTCTCCAAAAAGGCTACTTCTCTGAAAAGAAATCACACACATACACCCCTCACACAATACACTTGGTGTTTGCAGAACTCAAACCCCTACCTAGCCTTGTTATGATATTAGAGAAATACGCATTAACACAGCACGCTATAAGCATTACTGGGTGGTTTTTGTTCTCCTTGAATATTTGTAGGATGCTGACATCATCAGACTTTCCAAAGAGGGATGTACCTGTTTTAATGTGCTTTCCCAGTCTCCAAAATGGCTGCTCCTCTCAAAGAAAGTCATTCATATACACCCCCCAACACATACTTGGCGTTTGCAAGACTCAAACCCCTACCTAATTATGTTACGGTACTAACGAGATACGCATTAGCATGGCATGTTATAAGCATTACTGCGTAATTTCTCTTCTCCTTGAATATTTGTAGGATGCTGACATCATCAGACTTTCCAAAGAGGGATGTACCTCTTTTAATGTGTTTTCCCAGTCTCCAAAAATGCTACTCTTCTCAAAGGAAATCACACACATACACCCCTCCCACACACACACATACTTGGCGTTTGCAGGACTCAGACCCCTACCTAACTATGTTATGATATTAGAAAAATACGCATTAACACAGCATGCTATAAGCATTACTGGGTGGTTTCTGTTCTCCTTGAATATTTGTAGGATGCTGACATCATTAGAGTGTCCAAAGAGGGAAGTGCCTCTTTTAATGTGTTTTCCCAGTCTCCAAAAAGGCTACTCCTCTAAAAAGAAATAACACACATATCCCCTCCCCACACAGACTTAGCATTTGCAAGACTCAAACCCCTACTTAACTATGTTATGATACTAGAGAGATATGCATCAACATGGCGCTATAAGCATTACTGGGTGGTTTTTGTTCTCCTTGAATATTTTTAGGATGCTGACATCATCAGACTTTCCAAAGAGGTATGTACCTCTTTTAATGTGTTTTCCCAGTCTCCAAAAAGGCTAGTCCTCTCAAAAGAAATCACACACATACACCCACCACACACACACCTGGCATTTGTAGGACTCAACCCCCTACCTAACTATGTTATAATACTAGAGAAATACACATTAACACAGCGCATTTTAAGCATTACTGGGTAGTTCGTGTTCTCCTTGAATATTTGTAGGATGTAGACATCATCAGACTTTCCAAAGAGGGATGTACCTCTTTTAATGTGTTTTCCCAGTCTCCAAAAAGGCTACTCCTCTTAAAGGAAATCACACACATACACCCCCCATGCACACTTGGCATTTGCAGGACTCAAACTCATACCTCATTATGTTATGATACTAGAAAAATACACATTAACATGGCACACTATAAGCATTACTGGGTGGTTTCTCTTCTCCTTTAATATTTGTAGGATGCTGACATCATCAGACTTTCCAAAGAGGGATGTACCTCTTTTAATGTGTTTTCCCAGTCTCCAAAAAGGCTACTCTTCTCAAAGGAAACCTCACACCTACACTGCCCCCTCACACACTTGTTGTTTGGAAGATTCAAACCCCTACTTAACTATGTTAGGATACTAAAGATATATGCATTAACACAGTGCGCTATAAGCATTACTTGGTAGCGTTTGTTCTCTTTAAATATTTGTAGGATGCTGACATCATCAGACTTTCCAAAGAGGGATGTACCTCTTTTAATGTGTTTTCCTAGTCTCCAAAAAGGCTACTCCTCTCAAAGGAAATCACACACACATACATCCCCCCCACACATACGGTGTTTGCAGGACTCAAACGCCTACCTAACTATGTTATGATACTATAGAAATATGCATTAACACGGTGCGCTATAAGCATTACTGGGTGTTTTTTGTTCTCCTTGAATACTTGTAGGATGCTGACATCATCTGACTTTCCAAAGAGGGATGTACCTCTTTTAATGTGTTTCCCCAGTCTCCAAAATGGCTACTCCTCTCAAAGGAAATCACACACATACACCCCCCCGCACACACACTTGGCATTTGCAGAACGCAAGCCCCTACTTAACTATGTTATGATACTTGAGAGATACGCATTAACACGGCGCGCTATAAGCATTACTGGGTGGTTTCTGTTCTCCTTGAATATTTGTAGGATGCTGACATCATCAGACTTTCCAAAGATGGATGTACCTCTTTTAATGTGTTTTCCCAGTCTGCAGAAAGGCTACTCAAATCACACACATACCACCCCCCCCCCAGGCTACTCAAATCACACACATACCATACCAAACTATTCAGGTGCAGGGTCTGTTTGTTCTGTAGTGCATGCATGACACATATTGGGAAACAATATAATCCAATTGCTGCCATGCTTTCGACTTTGGGGGGAGATGTTCAGCCATTCTACATGTGATATCTCCTGGCATGATGTCAGGGACTATCGTCAGTGGGAGGTGGGTATCTATACATGGGCCTGTCTGACAGGATGTCGGCAATGTCAGTAAGGTACAGTTGGCCCTGACTCAGCACATATATGCGTGTACATTACTATTTATTACATAGCTGAAGGACATGTCATGATTCTCAGTCTGGACTCCTTCTCAGCTACTCTTTACAAAACACCGACAAACCTGAGCACTAATCCCGGTTATACTCTTTTACACACTTAACACCCTATTGATCCTTTGTGATCAGGCTACAGAGTATGTCATCATAATACACTGGCATGTCCAGGGGTCAGTTTCATGTGTACTCTCCAGTCCAGCTAGTGAATATTGTGGTTATGACACAATGTCACATCTGCCTCATGTACACAGACAACCCTCTCCTCCTCACAACGCACTCACATATATGTGGGAGATGTAACAAAATTGACATACAGGATGCTGAGCTCTTTCGCCCCATGACTAGCATAGTCTATCAGGTGGAGAGGGTGACCACACACACCACATATCAGTCTCAAATACACAGATAGTGACAGCAAACAAACCACATTATCACACATACACATATTCAGAGGCTCTACATACACTCTGCCTAAGCAGCAGAGACCTCCAAAGCAGACATACATACAACTGCTACCCCACTACAATGCCCACATGTCACACAGTTCACAATGTCAGTGTGCCACACAGTCACTGCCCTTTGGGCTAAACAACACACCTGATACACTTGTTATAGGTGACACTTAATGTCAAACACACTGTCGTCCCACTCACCAGGCCAAACAAGGAAATAGTCACTTTGAGCTGTCTCTCAGGTGCCAGGATCCACCACATAACACATGCACTCAGGTCACTCCAAAGCAAGTCCAGGACTGGCTCCATCATTGTCCATGCTGGTGCGTACAACCTCAGATGTTCCTCCCTGGACCACATGACATGAAACATAGAGGAACTCTGTGATCATGTAGCCCAGCCCAGTATTACCCTGACCTTGTCTAGCATCTTACACTCACCAAGTATGATGTCACAGTATACCAACAAACTGATCACGTTTAACAGTTGGCTAACATATTGGTGTTATTCAAAGGGGATACAGTGTCTGTCACCCTGGGGTGACATGCTCGACATGCCACGTAACTTCCCTATGGACTGCTTGCACCTGTCACCCTTGGACTTTTGAATACTGGCTAGGGCACTTGCTGCCACCATACTGCCCTATTTAAGCAGGGTTCAAAGGACAGAACCACCTCCATAGACATTACAGAGTACACGACACTGAGGGTAATGCTGCTCAACACCAGATGTATTACCCTCAAATTGTGCACACGCAGGAATCTCCTCAGTATGGAGGTTAGCAATATCTGTGCACTAACAGACACATGGTTCAGGCTCCCACATGCACACCAGCACTACCAGGTTGTATTTCGTACCATGCTTTCTGACCACATAACTCGGAATGGCTAACACTAATAGGGGGAGTATCCATATACATCACAGATACACATACCTCTGGGTTGGTAGCACTGCACAATGCATCACAGGCCATACATATGCACCTAACATTGTGCAAATCTGCCTTTTAGTTTGTTGCCTGCTACAGACCACACTCCCCAACTCAGCAACCTCACTTAGCTTTCCTGGGAACATTGGACAATATGAAGGTCTCCCTAAACACCATTATATTGGGTGACATCAAACACCCACACATTGACTGTGGATAGTACTCAGGCCCCAACACCCTCACCCAACAGTTGCTACTATTTCTAAACTCATATGCTATGGCACAACCGGTCACCACACCCACAAGAGGGTACAACATATTGGACATGATCATCACCGACAAGGGGACTCTATGTTTCACACCTCCGATATACCCATCATTGGTAAGGGCAGAACATACTTTACCTCACTGGACATCCATATCCCATCCCCACACCCATCCTGGGTAATCTTGGTGAACTTCCCAAAAGCAAACGTCACACTCCTCCAAACCACGGTGGTATCATTCAGAGACCCTGTGTCAGTGGTAAATATGGCTCAGACTGGTGAATCCTTTACATACACATTCTATGGACACCTAGTGGACCGCATGGATCGTTACATCCAAAACAACTGGACTCACTACTCCAATGGCAGTGGACCTGTCTGGTAGACCCCAGCCATTAATACGCTTTACAACAAATGGAGGAAGCTACTACATGATAGAGCACAATCCCAGACAGGGAAGGCATCTGTGATCTGTACTAGCAGACTACTACAATCACTCAGGTATTTATGTCAGGCACGCTTCTAACGGACAATTGCACCAGACACGTCGGACACTCACAAGGCATTCTTCAGTTAATTCAGGTACCAGGCTGGACACTCACTGATATGTTGTGTGTTACTGCATACTGACTAAACATATTGCCATCATCCTGGCAAACAGGTTCAGTCATATGTGTCCCCCCCATGCCCCCCTAAGGTGGTACTGTCCATACCAACAGAGTGTAACCTCTCAGACATCACGAGTAAACAGGTGAGTGCTGCCCTCCCCACAGTGGACAACACAGTATCAGTGGGACCAGACGGTGTCCCAGCCTGTGTCATACACAGCCTTCATGACAGATGTAACACTCACATTACGTCACTGTTCGATATAAGAGTTACTGCAGGATATGTACCCACGGAATGGCATACAGCAATAGTGGTCCCGCTTCACTGATTATTGCCACAACAAACCACAGACAATATCAGCCTAAAAGGCTAACTAGCCTGTTCTGCAAAGCTATGGAGTGTATTGTAATGGGACTCATGCACATAGACATGGGAAACCTACAGACACTGGGTCCTACACATTACAGCATTGTTGTGGGCAGATCCTGCCTGTTGGACCTGTTCATATTTTTTCAACAGTTACCAGGTCCATCAGTGTTAGGACGGTTGCCCACACAGCCTGCCTGGACCTTGCACAACCCTTCAACACAATATCCCACTCGGCCATTATGCATAGGCTCACCAGCACCAATATCAACACATATCTGACACGATGGATTGCTACCTGGATCAGGGATAGCACCCACATGCTCAGTGTTGCAGGTGCCATGTCTGACTATACACCAGTTACACATGGCATCCCACAAGGCTCAGTCCTGGGACCTCTTTTGTTCAGTATATATTTGTGTGATGTACAGGCTATCACAGGAGGGATATGGCTGCCCATGTTCGCAGATGACTGCAAACTGGGTGCCATAATCAGCTCTCCTGCTGGCAGATGCATACTCATACAGGGTCTCACAGAGATAGGTTGACTGGTGCCTGAGCCATGGCCCACGGCTACATGCCATTAGTTGCATAGTCATCCCCTTTGAGGATGACAAGATGCCCACACATTGCCACATAGGTTGTAATCCATTACATACAGTAGTAGTTGTTATAGGTTTGGGGACACGACCTGTTCGTACTCTCGCCTTTGACAATCCTATTGCCATAGTGGTTAAACAGTACGTCTACATAGCCCACCATATCCCACATGGTTTCACATGTTGATCACGTGTGGTCATTGTGCCCCTATACTCTTCACGACACCTTACCTGACACCTGCAGCAACTGTAATGGCCACAAATGTTACTCTTCGAGCAGATGTAGGAACTCACACAGATGCCCTGCACAGTTCCGATACAGTAACTCCAGCTCTACTCAGTCACTTACCACCTACACGGATGTGTTGTGTGCCTGTAGTTGAAGGCAATATCTGACCCAGACTTATTGGACATGCTCCACCTCAGGATATCCGACTCACTCCAGGGACATATACATAACTTGCGATTCACTATCCTAACTCTCATTTGCATAGGATTGCCACTAATGCCTACTAATGCTTAGTTACATCTCTTAGACTGAGCTTCCCCCCTTAGCAACTTCTACTCGGTGGCCATGTTGTCTTCAGCCTGCCATTCCCTTGCATTGTAAATTCATTTTAGCTATAAAATCCACATTTGTGGATCTTAATTATTAATTTTCTGCTTTTTAGGGCACAGCGCGTTTGCATGGCGCTGCGCTACGGTTAAATCCTGGAGATCGGGATAAAAAAAAAAGTTATTTTATTTTTAATTTGCATCACTTCCCATTGCCAATGGCCAGATTTTAGGCCATTGGCATGCTTCCTCCTGTAAATGCATGCTTTTTTTTCCAGCTGACACAGCTCCGTTTTGCTATTTGCAGAACCGTACTCAGTTATCAACTGAGTACATTTCTGTAAATAACACTACTCCTACTCAGACAGGTTCGGGTTTCCTGGATCGCAAATTTACCTCATTTGCATAGCTTTCACCTGCAATTGAGGTAATTTGCATATCCCAGCCCTGTTTGTGTAGGACTAGTTTGGAGAGCTCAGTTGCACTTCCCTACCGGCTGTTCCTGGATTGCTCGGCGGACATGTTGGCTGCATGGAGTCTTACTCTACTCTAAGACTCCATGCAAGCCTTCGTGAATCCGGCCCATGGTATTAGAGCCCTGTATTATTTTTTTGGGTGATAACCCTTTATCCCATTATATTATTGAGCTTGTTCATTGTTGTTTATCAAATAATTATTTTTTGTTTAACAAGGTAATATGCCATCAAGTACATGGCACAACAATGGGTGCTTCTTTTGTCCCTATGTATGCCAATTTGATGATGGCTCTTTTTGAGATAGAATATTTGTATAAGCATACATTTATGTATAATTATGACATCAGTTACTATAGATATATAGATGGTTTAATTTTATTTGTAAAGGTGCTAAAGATGAAATTGAAAGATTTTATATGGAGCTGGTTTTAAAAGGGTTAGATAATGGTGGAATAAATACCACAGTTCATAGAAAATGTATAGATGGCAATCAGTATCTACATGGGGGCAGTTTTCATCCACACCATGTAATAGAATCCCTCCCTTATGGGGAATTTATACACCTTTATAGAATTTGTAATAACTGGACTTTTGATATGTTTATAAATAGCGAATATGATTGAGTAATAGTTGATAAGGCCTTGACAAAGATCATTTCCCAAGGGAACAAGGATGTATACCCCCAGGTATATAAAATACATCTTTATAGTACGACGAATTTGGGTGACAAACCTCCAGATTCATGAAGCTCGGCGCAAGGCCGGCATAAGGCTTGTGCCGGCCGTGCGGTGTATATATGGAGTAGTCGCACCCTATGCATACTAAGGAAGGCGCGCAGCCGCCACAGCCACATGCATAGAAAACATGTGTGAGTGCTAGGGGCATATCGAAGTTGCGCAGGGAAGCGTGTCAATGTCAGCTGTCGAGGAGCAACCTAAACTGCTGAATATTATATCCCGCCAGCAATAGTAATCGTACCTATCAGTGTCCATGGATACTGAAACGTATGCAAAGCATAGTCCCTGCGAACAGAAAATGAAGAATCAAACACAAACGCACGGTAGGAAATAACAGGTCCCTACCCTTGAACAAATGACATGAAAGCCGTGTGCCCATAGTCCAACGTAGTGTTGATAGCTATACCATGTGGAAGTGAAACGTATCATATGTTAGTGCGACGCCAGTAGGTACGTCCAGTCCAACTGAGAGGGTCACCAGCCGACCCATAATGTGAGGGAGGGAACATAGCTGTGCAGATGTGTCCATAACAAAATACACGAGGAGAAATGTAGATATATGTAGTGACTGTATGTCGAATCATATCCCACAAGTCATGTAATAGTCATATACAAAAGGTATGTCCGCATTTCACATACCAAATGTGATAGGAAATAGCATATGCATGTAAACGAAACAGAAGGAGCATATAAACAGCCATAACAATACGGACACATGTAGGCCGAAAGGAACAGTATGATCTGTACCGTTGACCAAGATTACCACCTGTCCCACTTTGTGAGCGACAGTCCCTCTGTGGGCAGATGTGTCCTGACACAAACATGTAAAACTGGCAAATGTCCAGAGAATATAGGACATAATTCTTCCGTAGACGTCATGCAATAGTTGCATTAAACATATTTCACTGAATGTATATTACGTAAATGTCATAACAAACAGAATAAGATACTGAAATGCTACAAGAATAAGCTTAGATATAGGCAAGGATTGTAAGTTGTATCTGCCGAACTGACCATGGGTATGTGTCGGCCTGTAAAATATGCTGTGTTCACCGCAAATGTCACAGTAGGGTTGCCACCTTTTCAATTGTCCAAAGTGGGACATGTTTGGTACAGACATCAGATTTTACAGGCTGACACATACCCACAGCCAGTACAAAGGACAGAACGTAACTGTCTTGCCTACAGAAAAGCGTATTCTTGTAGCAGTTTAGTTGCTTATTCTGTTTCTCATAACATTTAGGTATTTCAGATACAGAATAACTGTTTAATGCAACTATCACATAAAATATAAGAAATAATTGTGTCCTAAAATTTCAGGACATTTGCCATGTGTACAATTACGTCAGGACACAACTGCCCAAAGAGGGACTGTCCCTCGCAAAGTGGGACAGGTGGTAACCCTATGTCACACTGTGGCCAATTGAAAAGGTGGAAACACAACCGTCGACTGTGGGGAGGCATTGTCCACAACAGTCAGACATGTGTAAGGAATAGCTGGGACATAGGAAAAGGTGCCATCCTACCAATGAGTACAACAGGCTGGCAAAATCCAGAAGGCAGCTGTGTAATCCGAACGTGTATGTGACACAGTCGAACGGGTAGTACCCGGATACACCAACCAATTAATGAAAGTGAAGTAAGGGCGTGTACCTATGTGCGTGAGGTATAGCATGTGGAAAGCAAACCTGGCAGGGTAGTCCACACAACCATAAAGGTACCCGACACATGTAGGGTAGTCAATGTGTAACTCTGGCCGTGTCATGGGCCAACAACCAAAGTAGTGCTCTATGGGGTGTGAGGAATTCGCGTGTGAGGGGTGGGTGTTTAATGGTAAATTCCTCAAAGGCGATACTGTGTCATATGCAGAAAAGGTGAACCAGAGGTGTACGAGGGGGCAGCGGGTGAAGTGGAAAGAAACACAACCACATGTAGAAACAGCTGCAAGACAAGCAGACAGGCCATAGTGTAGAACACAATCCCACAAACATATGAATATGGAAATATGCGAGACAAATGTATAGATACGTCACCGTCACATACCCACAGACGGGTCCTGATGGAACTGGCCATAACAAACGCAACACACCTGGATGCATAATGGCCTACCCAGCATACCCTCCACAACACACAACCTGCCACCATACCAGAACGTCCACCAAATCCAGCCGTACTTGGTCCACTGGTTTGGTGCAGAAACAGCCACACACAGTGACCCCTACGCATATGTAGTAGATATTGTCACCCTAGGCAGTGTCAGGATTGCAAACCATGTATCCCCTACATGTAAAACCCCCTGCACATTTTCGTGAAGCCACACAAATCTTCGTTATCTAACTTGTTTTGGTCTAGTCCAATTTTTGGGATATCCCTCATGGGATGACCAACTTGTGTAAATAGTAGAATGGGTATGACGACATGATATCCACTCCAGTAGATATCTGGACACAAGTCAGAACATGCAGTGGAGGTCCATGACACTGTCCAGCCCTAATTGGGCATGCAAAACCTACCACCCAGGATAAAATACCTTCCCGTGATGCACATGTCTAGACACAAATAGGAGGGAGAATATAATGCACACATTTGCAAAGTGGAAAACAGCATGAGGGTGAGGAAGGCACTGACGTAAACAGGTCAACCCTGATCAAGTGTGAAGGACACTGACTGTGTGCAGTCATGACCAACCATACCTGTCAACCTGTGTGAGCAAGATATCTGGACAGAGCCATGAATATAAGTGAGACAAAGGTCCAAAAACAAGGACAATCTGTAAAGATAGCTCTTAGAAACATAGACATTTTATAGAATAACAGTTTGCACATTGGCATTAATGTCTGGAGTATGAAGTCTGAAACCCAACTGTCTGTCAGCTGTCAGCACGTTCCGACTGCAGTCTGTAATGCTGAGCTACTGCTGTGCCAGAACACAACAGCGTATTACAGAGGTCCATGCCATACCACTCAACTGTCCGGATATTTGCAGAATGACTAGGGTCACCACCTGTCCTTCTTTGTGAGTAACAGTCCCTCTGTAGGCAGTTGTGTCCTGTGAAAAAAATCAAGACATAGCAAATGTCCTGAGAGTTTAGGACAAAGTTATTTCCTAATTTTCTTTAATAGTCGCATAAAACAGTTATCTTATATATGAAACTTCTATTTGTTATGTGAAGTAGCATAAGCAATTCAAATGTTACTAGAATAAGCTATTATATGTACAAAAAAGGTTAAAGTTCTGTACTACGCACGGCTGTAGGTATGTTTTGCCCTGGAAAATCTGACATCTCTACAGAACATGTCCCACTTAGGGCATTTGAAAAGGTGGCAACCCTAAGAATGACCACAGGTTCTCCCCATAGTGTTGTTGTGTGCCTCCGACAATCTGCACCAGTGTGGTAAATAGCTGAGGATTGAAGTCACTAAATAATGAGAAATATCCTGAGTGTAAGACTCCACAACCTGCAGAAAAGTCATGCTAATGCAAAACCTAGTATTCTATCAAAGTTTTAAGCTTGTAAGAGCAATCGTTAAAATGTGTCCCTAATTGTCCCCCCATCATGTAGGTTTTGCGCAGGTTTGGTACTCTAAGAGGTTGAGAGGTATGGTCCGTACATATTTACAGTAACAACCCTTCACACTTGTGTAATGTACAACTGCATACCTGTAGTCACTTCATGTCCAAAATAATAATCCCCGTATGACTGTATACAGGTAATAGTCAAATGTGAATGGGAACACCCCTCACCGTGGAGAACACCAATAGAATAGTGGTTCCGGCATCCGGCCAACGTGAATGCAGTCCCGGTTGACCTACGACATCTGCACATATAACTTGAAAGTGTAATGAATGCGTTCATGCTGTACACACATTTAAATATGTAAAGGTGAACGTGTGTTTCGCAGCAGTCCATAAACATTAATACAGATATGTAACTGTTACGGTCAGAATTATGAAAGTTCACGTAAGCACAATTATCTACGAAACATATGTAACCCACAATAAGGATATGCAAGTGAGCCTGCGCGTGTGTAATCCACTCACAGAATAGAAAATGAATGGTGTTTTCCCCATGTTCTATGTACATGGCTCATACCTGTTAACCCCGTAAAGTACGAAACCAGACAAAGCCATGACAACAACTGGTACAAATAGGGACAATCCCCAGATATTGCCCTAACAAACAAAGAAAGTGGATAGAATAACAGGTGTGTCACTAGCATGGATTCTCTGAAGGGTATGAAGTCACAACCTGAAATGTTTGTCATTATTTACCAACGTCAGTCTTTAATGATATGCCACTAACTTGCCAGATAAACACAAGGCTATGAAAAATGGACCAAAGATAAGAGGCAAACAGCTGTACATGCAGCGGAAATCTGTTTAGTTGAAAGGTATGATATGGAGATATATATACACATATATCCACAGACATAAACCAAAGCAGGGATTGTATAGAGAGTGATCAGTCTGAAAGCATACAGACATATTACTGTCCCACGGTACACATAGACAAACACACGGCAGTGGTGTGATCGTGGCAACGTAAGATTTACGGTGCACCACGACAACATGACATAGTCACGGGACGCCCCACAGACAGTACACCCTTCAGGATAGTCAACCAGTGTGTACTCAGTAGGCATCCATCGTGACGTTGAAAATGGACATCTGTTGCCTGGATGACCACCATGGCTATACAGGATGTCAACGGCCATGCACAGAGGGACATCACTGACACAAGGTGTCACTGGGCATGGCCACACACTTAGTAATACAAGTCTGTTCGGACTGTACTGTGTGTCGATCTACACAATGGCGTACTGGGCATGCTCACACACTTAGCAGTTGCAAAGGGCCGTCTTGCATGTAGACGGAATCTCAACTTGCAAGGGCTCAGTTGGGTCTGTCATGTGTGTCCATCTACACAACAGCATACCTGGCATGCTCACACACTTAGCAGTTGCAAAGGGCCGTCTTGCATGCAGACAAATCTCAACTCGCAAGGGCTCAGTTGGGACTGTCATGTGTGTCCATCTACACAACAGCGTGGTCATGTGTGTCCATCTACACAACAGATGTGTGTCCATCTACACAACAGCTCACACACTTAGCAGTTGCAAAGGGCCGTCTTGCATGCAGACGGAATCTCAACTTGCAAGGGCTCAGTTGGGACTGTCATGTGTGTCCATCTACACAACAGTGTACTGGGCATGCTCACACACTTAGCAGTTGCAAAGGGCCGTCTTGCATGCAGACGGAGTCTAGACACAGAAGGGCACATTAAGGTATAACTGTCTCCACGCACAGAGCGGTCACACACACATGCAGTGACCAGTACACACTCAGCTGCCATCACATCTGTCACAGGTGCAGATCCCAGACATACACACTGCAGTCTACACTGTAGCCCTCGAGACATCACCTTGTCATTGCTGCAGCAGTACACAGCCATACATTACCACAACACCATTTGACACATGACCAGTGGACTGTACAGAGGTCTACAGCAACTGTGCAGGGTACACATGTACTGACAGGGTTCCAACAGGTGTTATGCATTGCAAGTATACCACTATACATGAACAGGTCAAGACTTATCAGGGGCCCTGGGTCTTACACAGCTGTGACAGATGAGTGTTGCTGTACACCAACGAACACACATGTTTGGATATGTCAAACATGTGATTGTAGTGGATGTGTGGATGGACCACACACACAACACATATGTACATAGCTAAGCCTTTGCTGTCCCCCGTGCAGAACAGTGGCCTAAGCAATCATACGCACGCAAATGGAAGGTGGGTCGGTGTCTGTTGAATGCTCACAGTACAGGAGGTAGCAATGTTGACAGAGGGCACATTCCCCTGTAGTAGTTGCCCATGACACCCATGGTATCATACCACAGTCCATGTGTCATGTATGTCAACACACATGTCCACCAATAGCAATGCATACAAACATGGCTACAGGAGACACATGTAGGACCAACGCACATGTACAATCTGTGCATGCAGCAACCATGCATGTGCAGTGGCCAATGTCCATAACACAGCTGTGCCTAACTACAACATGCAGTCGCAATGCAGCCCCATCATTGACACCTGTATATGGTGACATACAGACAGTACAGTTGGTTGTACATCACATATGGAGGGATCTGTGTACATAAAGTGGTGATCCACCTGTGTAGATGTATGTGTGCCAGGGATGGCTCACAGGTGGGTCACATGCCACCCTACCATGCCATGTGCAAACAGTACGCTATGTCACTGTTACTTGATAGTGATGACTTGACGCATACACAGCGGTCAGATGTACCCAACTGTAGGTCATGTGACACCTGTATCACTGACATCCTCCCGTGTGCACATAGCCACACAATTGCCAGACATAGTGTTGGTACACATACTGCGGACAGTACCGCTGCATGTCTATCAAATGGATCATCATATGGCAGGTGTATCATTCCCAGCACTGCCATGTGCATTCGCTTGTGTGACCACACATGCCACATATGGTGGGGACTACGTCCCAGATGTAACACACCCCTGTACACCATTGTAGAGATCTGTACATACTGCAGTGTGGAAAGCATGAGGTCAGCAGGTGTGATGCATCACACACATCGGCTATCAGTGCACACTTATCTGGTCACTTATCTGGTCACTACAGTGTGTGTGTGTATGCATGTATGTACTGGCATATGCATGTATGTATGTATGGCTGTCTGGTGCTTGGTGTGAGGGCGTATGCTACCATACTGTGGAAACAGCATCACTAACCCCTCATGGTGATGCAGTCTACTGCCCTGTTGATGCCATCGGTCCCAGCCATACTGGCTACCTGTGCATGTCCCTTCTCTGTGCCACATCTTGTGGGTGCAAAGTACTGCGAGGGTGATGACCACATAGGCAAGTGTCCACACATGAACACTATAGACCCCGTGAATGTGGCCATTTTCTTGTACTGTGACAGGGTTATTACTGCTACACAGTGTGGCCTCTTGCTATCAGGTGGCCTCTAACATCATCATTGGCCTGACCGCTGTGTAGAACCCCTGCACCATGTCAACATACCTGTAATATTTCCCAGTATGTATGTCACATCTCTGTCCACTGTAGCCTGTTCAACTGACCACATGCTTCAGGTGCAGTATATGTGCGGACATCTGTGTCATGTTCAGACATCTGTGTCATGTTCGACTGTCCAACAGTCAGGTTGAGGGTACGTTTAGCATGCTGATATTGCCATACGTGCCTGTGAGTACTCCACAGTTACACATGGGGGACTGAAAACACTGCTACTTGTAGGCACATGCCAGTACACCATAGGAGGGAACCAGGGCATTACCAACATGCTGTTACTGTTGTAACCAAGACACATACTGTGAACATATCACAGTTCATGCTGCACCTGGACTACATGGTATGACTGGTGAATGTTGACAGTATACCACTGATGTCACATACACATCTCTCAGTATTCACACACGTCCAATGCAACAGACACATCCCTCAATATGCATACACAAGTAATGTTAGATACACCTCTCACATCTCAGTATTCACACACGACCAATACAACATACACATCCTGCAATATGCATACACAAGTAATGTTAGATACACCTCTCACTATTCTGTTCACTCTGTGCATCAGACCATATGAGCATATCCCTGCACCGATGGTGTGGATGACAGGAATTTGGCACAGGCTTCATCATATCCACAGGGTGATACTATTTGCCAAGGGCATAGGCTGCTCCAATGGATGACATCATGTGTGCTGGTAAGGGCCAGTGATTTGAATGGACACAAGGGTATTATGGACAGCTCCAGATTGTACAGACCAGGTTGTACAGCTCACTGTGACCGGACACGGCCACGTGTCCTGTGCCTGCCAGGGGTTGCGTGGGCACTATCAGGCAGAGGTACAGAATGGCAACTGTCCGATGACACATGGCCACTGGAACCGTGTCCCCGCCGGGAACGTCCAGGGCCACGTCCACGTGTCCTGCTGTGACCTGGTGTGGACATCACAGCACCAGCTGCACTGCTACTGCTACCGGCACTATGGGAGCAGCCATGTGAGGTGGCATGCTCATGTTGACCTGCACTAGGTGGTGTAGCTGGCCTACGTCCATGTGTCCTATGCCTCAACCCTACCACATGTTCCAGCACAGAGAGCTCACGCTCACGGATCGCCATGCCACAGTCGAGGATTCTGACCATGTCACCCAATCGCCTGTCCAGAACATCAGCAAGCTGCTGTTGAGCACCTGCCAATGCCTGGATGTTGTTGTTTAGGGTACTGATAGTAGCCCTCTGCAGCCTCTGCCCTTCTCTGTTCTGCCGTTCGGCATGTGCCTGTGCTGCCATTACAGTCTGGAACATGCGTCTGGTGATCCCAGCTGCTGTGCTATGTCCTGCAGGTGCATGTCTGCCAGAGGTCCTCCTACGAGCAGTACCAGCCACATGCCTGTGTGGCACATCTGCAGTCGGTATACTGCCATCATGGTGTGGAGACACACCTTCTGTAGCCACCACACGTTCCTGTTCAACACTAACAAACACTGACTGTCATTCCTCTATGGCTACTGTAGATGCGGTATGTGTTGGCAGCTGAACTGTGTGCAGGGAAGAGGGGGACATAGCTGGGATGGCAACCGTTGGCACAGATTCCACCCCTGACATCCCTGCCTGTACCTCGTGCATATGTTCATCACTGTTAGCATCTGTGGGGACACTATCAGATGGACCGCAGCCTGGTAACGCACCTACATCACCTGTGAATGCAAAGAAATACTCTACATTACAATAGACACACACACACTGACACACTGACACACACACACTGACACACACACACACACACACACACACACACACACACACACACACACACACACTGACACAGTGACACACTGACAGACACACCGACACACTGACAAACACACAGACACACACACTAACACACCGACACACACACTGACACATCGACACACACACTGACACATCATGCATGTGAGATGACAGATGGCATGCAGCATGCTTGTGATACAGCTGACAGCATGCAGCTCAGACATCAATAGTGTTTGTAAGCATACCCCCTGGAATGCACACTACAGCAGGCAGGTGTCATATCATTATCCATGCAATTCACATGATCATGGTAGTATGCATGCATCCCCGTGATACACCATGTAGACCAGAACAGGATAACAGTACACATGGCTGACGTGACCTTGACATGTAATCTGCTGACATGTTCATTAACATGCATGCATGCCTGACACAATGGTGTCGTGACACATGTACAGCATCGTACTGGGTATCACATTGCGGTGTTGTCCATATGCCCTACAGATAGAATGCATGTTGAGCAAATGTGCATGGGCATTGTAGGGGACTGGGCCATCTACATTGCTGTACAGTGTGATGTACAGACACTGTGCCATTGCATGGCATCATGAGCCATCTATATTGCTTAACAGTGCATGCTATGTACACATTGCATATCCAGAACTGCATGCATACCCATGACATACCTGTGGATTTTGACCAACGATGCAGAGGTGTATACACACCCAACCATGCTGTGCCATGTGACAGGTCACTGGAGGACATACAGATGACACCCCTGCATGATGACTACAGAGTGTTAGCTGCCTGGCAACCATGTCCATGCATAGCGGACCTGTCACATCACCATTTCACACATGACATTGATGTACCACGCACACATGGTGCACAGCTAACAGTGATGTCCTATGGCAGGGGGGAGAAGTACAGTGTCTGTGGCCTGGTGTCACCGTCAGTGGAATCTGTGAAGGTGACTACCATCATGCTATGACAGACATCATGTTCAACATATCTTATGAGGTACATGTCACTGGCACCTCCACTAGCTGCGCACAGGCATTTATGATGTGCAGCATACCACATCACCTGTACAATCGGTCTAGTACGGCTCTACTTGGACCATGTGTGGACAAAGTGGGACAGGGTGTATCCACATCCCATCTTCTGTGTGGCTACGTGTCTCTGGCTATCCCCCATGGCCATGTGTGCACATGTGTTGGTCATGTATGGGATGGCCATCTATCACACATGTCTGTGTTGTCCCATATGACATACACCCATAGATGTTGGTTATGTCACCATCCACAGGGCTACGTAGACAACATGTGTATGTTTGGTATGTGGGGTATGGGTTATGGGAAATTGTGACAATATTGCAACCAAAACGCTACGTGTCTCAGACATGGCAGATGGAATATCACAATGTGTGAAACCATTGCAGGGGCATATAACACAATGGTGATGCCTGTGGTCTGCCCGTATCACTGCTCACTGTGCGGTACTGGTTTGTGTACCACACATGTTGTTCCACTGTATAGTACATATGCCTCCATTGTAGAACACCTCCACCGTTGTATGCACAGCTGGACACACATGTGACAACAATTGCCCATAGCAATGACAGATACTGTAGTTTCATGTCTGTGTATCATTTCAGTTGTATATATTGCACATGGGTGGCCTGTGTGGATGATGGGTGATGTGACCTGTATATCCATGTATTAATTGGCCACATGGTGAATAGAGCTATACTTTGACATGCCTGATACTGATGATAGACTCACTTGCAATGGACTCTTGTCTGTGCGGCATGCCAGAGGTACCTGTATAGGGTGACACAGCAGTATGAACTTTATCCATGACTGTGTGACAGCCACAGGGTGCACAGTGCAGGTTAACACATTCGCCTGTACAATAGCATATAGTCAGCACATGTGTGTATACCATACCTCTCAACCTCTTAGAACAATAAATGTGGACAAAGCCTACTATGATGGTGGACATATAGGGACAACTGTGACATATTGCTCTTACTAACCTGGATATCTGATAGACCAATAGGTTTGCATGCACATGTGTTTGCAATGGAATGTGCAGTCGTAAACACTACTGTATGTCATCATTTAATGACTCCATTCCTCAGCTATTTGCCAGAAAGGGACAGATATTAAGGGGAACACACCGACAATATGAGGCAGACATCTGGACATCCTGCAAATACCCATATAGTTCAGAGGTATGGTGCCTACACAGGGTAGCATGAAGCATGTATGCCCACATACCTTGCATATGTTGTTACATTACATGATGTACACTGACACATGCACGTACATGGGATATACTGGCCATATGTTCAGTACTGACTTACCAGGCAACTCCAGGCTCATTGGTTGGGAGACACCCACCTCCACGATGGCAGCTACTGTTTGTGGGGACTGTTCCGAGGGTGTTCCCAGACTGGCCAGTAGCTCCTCTGTGTGTGTGAATGGAGGCTGGGTTGGTGGCCCACCACCCGTACCACCTTGTTCCCTGGCGATTGCAGTGGCACGTTGTTTTGCATGATGTATGAGGTCCGTGCAGTATCTGCGCACCTGCTGGTAGGTGCGGTTGTGGCCGCCCACTTCGTTGACCCACCTGCGAAGATCCTGCCACAGGTCATCCCGCTGCTGTGCATGCTGTTGCACGTGGCTAAATAACACCTCGTAGTTCTCATGGAGGTATGGTATTACAACATCATCCTCCTGTCGGCTATATGCTGGTAGGCGTGTACGCGGCATTATCTGTAAGACATGATGAAGGTGACAGGTCGCATTTACAGACATGTACAGTGATACTGCTTCACATACATTCTAGTACATTCACACAGTTATCTTTGCAAATCAACATGACATTAACACGACTGGCATGTATGTGTCCCACACATGTAACACCCAGTATGCACTGGATATCATCCCCATATATGTGTGTCACCTCATTAGTGTTCCTACTGCATGTGACGTCAGTCTCCATGTGGACATGTGTGTTTGCATGCACTGGTGTTCTTATCTATCTACCCATGCCTGATGTATCCATGGTAATGATGTTGACCTAGATGCTGTGGATATGTCACATATCAACACAGACACAGCCTTACTGGACTTGGGCAGTGACAATGCACCAAGTATGCATGGAAACCTGTACATGCATCTGTTTTTCCATAGACATCTACACTACACAGCTGTTCAACATCCTGCCACAGATAACCTGTGTTGCACATGTGATAGACATGGGACAGTGGCTAGTCGGACGTCATTCGCTGGTAAGGTTATCGGCTACAGCATGTATGGGCTGGGTTTCCTAGCTGTATCTGACACCCATTACGCAACCATGAGGGGCATCAGTGACACATTACTGATCCAGATAGATGATACTACATCTACCATACAGCCATCACACCATGTATGGCAGGGATGATATGTGCAGCTATGTGGACAGGGCTGCATGGTATGGCAGGAGTATGTCACAGGTATGGCACAGGGATCTGTCCAGCATGTGGCCATCCTAGTCGTGGGATGGTGGTTGTCCATGACGTATGTCTTTCAGATCAGGCTATGGACATGTAGCATGTCTAACAGCGTAGTGTGGCATATGTCTGTATGCAAGGTGGATAGCATGCTGCATACTGGAGGTGAGTATTGTGGAGGCTGGTATCGGCCATCCACGCATGGGCCCTAGCCCTGGAGGGTGATGTGTATTCCAATATTGGTCACACAGTTGCTGTGTATGCCTGTCCAATGATCTCTGTGCTCATGGATACCACCCTGTCATGTCATGGGTACCTCGGATGACTACCTAAATGGCCAGGGAGATGTCTCCAGCTCAGGGAGGTGTACTACACTACACCATCCCTAACACAGTGTCCATACTGTTGACCACAGCCTAGGTGATTCTTAATGGGTGCGGGGGTATTCCCCTAGTGGTGTCATTGCTGATATCATCCACCAGAATGTGCACATATGTCACACACATCACACACACACAACCCATTCTGTATGTTGTTCAAAACACTGTGACAATTGCCCATAGGTCATGGCCATTCACATCATCACATGCACAGATGGCTGACATTTGTCTGTGTGGTATGGGCTACACTGTGGGTGGGGTACAACACATTAATCCTGGTTTACTGTAGCTGACACCATGTGATATGCACATGTCACTGTGGCACCTTTGGTAGTTGTGAGTCTGTCAACAGGCCACTAGTAGAACAGTCCTGTGACATACACAGGCATCTGTAGCCAAACATCCGTACTGTCTTGTACATCTGTACTGCTAACATCTACATTGATAATGGTTCATGGACCTGCAGCCCATACCCGGCAGTGTTCTGATGCGGTGCCACCAATCTTGACTGTTGTCAACACTTGTGGGTTGATAGTATACAACACCCTATCTGTAATGTATGGGCATTCTCAGCACTTGTTCAGAGCTTCTTGGCACATTATGAGCTACTGCTTAGTTGAGCACCCATTTCACACCAGTCCTCACAGGTACACTGTCTGTCCATACATTTCCAGCTTGATAACTGTACAACACCTGTCATACACACATCACTCACATACCTCGTGAGACATGGCGGTTTCTATGGCCTGTCCACCTGCCACATACCACTTATATACAGGCATGTCCAACTGGCACATACCGGTGCTATTGTCTGTCACTATGATGACTATGTTGTTCATGTGGCAATAGAGCTATTCTCATGTCCACAGTCAATGCACACCTCCCAACATACAACAATACAGCCTGTGGGGGATGCACATATGCAGCCCTGCTGGGGGTTACACTGTCACCAACCCTGACTGCACCTGACAGTCATGTGGGGTTGTGCAACATTGGCAATGCACCCCACACATCACATGGTCCCACATGTTCCCCACCAGAGGCCGCACATATGGAGACACCTTGTACAGTACCCCTCGATACTCTGTTTGGGCACCGATGACAGCCCACATTGCCAAACACAACCACACCAACCTATAGCCCTCAGACACGTGTGCTCATCACATACAATAGGGTGTCATAACATACACAACACACCTGTCTTAGGTGACTGTCAGCAGTCACACTGCTGTTCCACTCAGCAGGCTACACAAGGCGATAGTCACTTACATCCTGCTGTCCAGTAACTGGTCCTGCAACATAACCTATGCACACATGCCACAAGTCAGCAGGTACGATGTGACTCCCCTTCCATGTTTGTGTGACTGAAGTTGTCACTCAGGGCACAGACTATGTGTGCAGGGACATGCGATAGCCCACTAGTGTTGTCACCCTGATGGTGTGGTCCATGCCCTGGGAAGCATTTTGCATTCATCCGGACCTGTTACCACTGTACTATGAATTACTGTGCCACTCCCAACAGTTGTCCATGCTTCTGCTGTCATTCCACAGGCATCTAGTATACGTCCACTTTGACAGATCCGGCCAAACAACATGATGCTATGGCACAGTTGACCTGCACCTGTCAGCCCTGGGAGTACGGATCACATGTTGGACTCTTGCTGCTTTTATACTGCCTGTCTTGCACAGTGCCCAATAACAGTCACCACCAGAACGGGAACTGGCTAGCGAAGCATGTGGTCATGTCACACAATGCTTGACATCATCCTCTGTGATGCACGCAGGCAAGGCACACCTGATACTGCACCACTGCAATATCTCTGCAGTGACTGGGACCTGGCTCTTGGCTCTGCAGAGCACACCTGCAATGACTGGGTATAGACAGACAGTACCTCTCAGGCACGTACCTGGACTGGCACACCCACAGCTGAGATGCCCCCATATTCTACTATGTTGTACACACATCCCGGCTGGTTACTTTGCACAATGCATCACAGGTGCTCCACGTGCATATAACTGTGTCCAGAACTACTGCTGCTACTAATGTAAGACTGACAGTAACCCACACTTAACTGTGATAGCCGCACATGTACTGGCACATTAGGCGTACATTGTGCATGAGTCATGACCTCCGCTCAGCTGGTTCGACCCATACACCATCTCCAAGACCAACAGTATCCTTGACATGGACACTACCAACATGTGCCTGCTGTTCCACACCTGCGGTTATACCCTCATTGGTGGAATCCGAACATCTGCTATCCACCCTTGTTAGCCACATACCGGCACCACACACTTCACGGCACTATGAACACTACAACACCAACTACAGATGTCGCATGACAGTGGTAGTTGTTGTCGTGACACACGTGCAGGTGGACAATGCACATGCAATGCTGAGACATATCCCAGTGCACTTTAATAGCATGTACACGACAATGTGGTTCATGCTACTCCACACAGAGCTATGCTGGTACATACCAGAATACAGACGACACTCTGGGGGTGTAGTCCCATGGACATACTGTACAACAACAGGTGGGGGCTGTTACACAGTGGTGTACATTAATGGGCAGGGTGACTCACTGGTCAACCTCGGTAGGGCCACAGGATCCCACATCACATACACCATAACTAGCTACGTACACATTACTGCGACACATTCCGAGATGTACCACAAGGCATTATGGTGGTATGTCGGTAGTCGTATAAAATACCCACATCTGCTCACACATACAACTGTCACTCTGGAACATGACAGTAACAGGTGATGTTGGCGACATGCTGTCTGATGGCTTCATTGCTAACATTACACCCTCTCACTCCCTGCAGGGCCAGATTCCTTGCAGGTACATTGCGGTGTACCTGCAGTCACACCGACACAGTACTGACCTGCACTCTATATGTCCTAGGACACAGGCCCCTTGTCACCCTGCAATATCCCAGGCTGTGATGCCCACAGAACTCTGAACAGCATGTCTCCCCACTGGGACACCATATTCAGTAATAGCCCTGTACCAGACATTGTGGCCCCTGACTGGCATACAGCGACAGTAACACTCCTCACAGGTGCTGCCACACTGCACGACTGGGACTATTGCCCTACACACCTCACTGGACTGTTATGCACGGCTACAGGATGCATCATCATGGACATCGTTCGTCGAGTCTTTGTTGTGCTGCAGTCCTATGATGACAGCTGGGTTGGTCTTGTTGGGGCCACAGCATGCCTCCTACAACTTTTGATCACCTTTCCTACAGTCGCCAGAGTAGTTGATGATGACACGGGTGTCCACACAGCCTGCATTGTCCTCTCACTGCCATTCAGCACCATTCTCCATTCTGGTATTGACTACAAACACATCCACCTGCACATCACAACATATGTCTCCGGATGTTATGCAATGTGGCTAATGGACGGGACACACACACACTGAGGGTGGCATACCATATCACATACTGCAATCCAGTTACACTTGGCTTACCACAGTCCTCAGTCATGGGGCCCTCATGTTCGGTATATGCTTCCCTGAGGTACAGACTACCACTGAGGGGACTTCCCTGCCTAGCTTTACAGACCATTGCATACCCAGTGCTGTTGTTGCTCCACCAGCTGATACAGACCCCATCCATATGGGTGTCACTGTGACAGATACCGATATGAACAGCATGGCTTCTACCTTTGCAGTACACCATCCTTCCACTGTTTATCACATAGGTGTTAGTCCTCTACATACATGTTGCATTGTACATGTTTGTAAGACACATGTATGTCGCACACACTCCTGTGATTACCACATTGCCACTGTGGCGTGGATATCCTTCTATGTGTTCACAAATGTTTGTACTGGGTGTAGCTGGTACATAGGCACCCATTGTACCTCTGAACACCGGACGTATACACACATCCATGGGTACAACACCCTGCATGGGGTGTACATTACACAACAGCTTTACATAACTCAACATTAAAACGCCATGATGTTTATTGAGCTACAACTGTTAATGTATGCGGCTTATGTACAGACACCATGTCTGTACACATTTGCAGACTACATACTCAGGGGTGACGTCTGCTGCAAAGACAGGGCCCATGTCTGCAAATATGTTTATGGATATACTCTGCATACACGACATACACAATAGCCACTATGACCATGATGCTCATGGATATGTGCACACATGTGACTGTGTGTGGCATGTGCTTGGGGGTTGCATTCCCAGACCGGACACTCACCATGCTTTGGGACATGATTTCTATGTACATCACGCATGGACAGTCAGTAGCAGTGTTCATGTGATACCTCACTTGCTGGATGGTGGACACATGTACGCCAGGGATCACTGCAGTAGCTGTACTGTGCAGTGATGCAGGTTACACATGGCTCTTCTGTTCACAGGACACTACCTTGGAGAGGTGTCACTGGTGTGCACACTGTAGTTGTTGTTACACATTGACTTGCCAGACTGCATGGTACCCCACTATGAACCTGTGTAGCTATTACATGTCCTTTGTGCATGGTTACTGGTATAGCCCTTCCAGTTAGATTGGCTGTCACGCTATAACAATGTCCCGTGACTGCGGGCCATATGTATACTGTTATTGTACATGCCAATCATGTTCATGTTTGTCTGTCACATCTCTTCTGCTATTCTAGTATGGGAGTAATGTTTGCGTCCTTTGCAAATGCACAGAGTGGAGTACATAGTTACTTCATCATAACTGTTTATACATATCTTAATTACATACTACTCACATCACTATATGATACCTTTGTTATGCATCATATGCCTGTTCTCCCGTGTAACATATCTGACATATCAATCTACTGTACTATACATTACACATGTTTTACATGGTATCCCATAATTCAACCATTACTTGCACAGAGGGTCCACCTTAGACATGTCATTGACGTTATATGCCCATACACATGCATACTGTTACAGTATATCTACATATACTATCCCCTGCTATGGCACGTACTTATTGGACATACCCTGCCACTGACGGCGGGTCGTATGACATTGTTCTGTTTGTCATGTTGCATCCCTTGTGGTGTCTGTGCTGTTTACCGTGTTGCCCACTGCTGGACGCACATCTTCTACAAGCATTAGTATGATCAGCGAGACATCACTACATAAATACCATTCCCCACTTTATGCATGGTGGACACCGTTAATTACTGCAAACCAGGCTATGCGTACACTGACATTACGTAATACAGAATATACTATACATACAGTTAGTGTTATATATACCTTGATATCGTTCTGGTGTTTCGTCTTTATCTCGCTCTTCTGTATCACTCTTTCAACTGTTATATGGTATGAGCATACAGTTTGCATATCTGGCAAGTCATCCTTATATATGTCTATACCTGCAACATGTGGTTTACTGCCACCAATTGGTGGTCCGGTGTGACTAATTACGTGCATTTCAGCTGTGCAGCTCCTCCATTTGCCAATTACGTGGCAGCAGTGGGGTATAATTGAATTCTCCACCTGGGCGTTGGCCATTTGCCCTGCCTTCAGGGAGACGGCCTGTATTGTGTTTTGTTGTGTGTAATTGCAACTGCTTTGTGTAGAGCAAGTCTATTTTGGGGTCATGTCCCCCGTGGATTGTGTGTGACGGCTTGAGTATGTGGTTCTACCTGTAACTGTACCTGTCATCCCACCCGTCTGATAAAGGACTATTGCAAACACCTGTAACATTGCCGTTTGTTCCATTATACGACGGATAAAATTTTGCATGGTGCCTTTAAATGTCTCTCACAAGGTATGTCAACGGTTCAGCAGATGTAATTGACTAACTAGATGTTTGGGCTGTAGTTACGGTCTGTATTGCTATTGTTTACAGTGTGGGAGATGTAGGCAGGTGTACATAGCATATATGGTTTTGTGGGGCTTGCATTTCTATGTAGTCCATATATATATATATATGTGTGTGGGCCCCTTCCCTAATTACAGTGCTATCACTTAATAGACTTCTATTATGGGAATTTACTTTGGGCCATTGTTAATTGGTTTCTATATGGTATGCAGGTGCGGTTGATACTTCCATACCTCCGGATGTACGGCGATATGTGCAGGGATATTTGTAAATGAACGCTATCCTGTGTATGTCTGTCCCAGATATTTGCAGTCATTGCAGTGGTGTTGGTGTCAGACCCTCTGTCACAAGGCTTGCCACCTTTTCATATGGCCATAGTTGGACACTTGCAGGTCACACAGTGGTGTTTACAGGCTGACATATGGCCACGGTCAGTACACAGGATAGCACATACTTTTATCCTCATTACATACCTATTGTTCTTGGTCCTTCACTACTCATCGGTTTGCATGTAACATTTCCGTTTGTTACATACAGACATGAGTATTTCCTGCAACTATTGCATATTATGTGGGACATACTAATGTCCTACACTCACGGACAGTTGCCCTTTCTAATGTTTCATGTCAGGACACACCTGCCCAGGGGGGACTGTCCCTCCCAATGTGGGACAGGTGTTTACCGCATGCCTACGAAGAGCCATACCCACACCAACTGTAATCATCTACCTCCAAGTTGCCACCTACAGACACACTATGCATACACACACACACACTTTAGTCACACAGGAACACACATGGCACCCTCAACACACACATACACAGGCTACATCACTCACAACCACAGTTGTACATGGTACCTATGTGGACTGCACTGCTGACAGCGGTGACTACATGTCCTTACTATCATCCTATTGCTCGCGGTTCTACTGTTCCAGTACTGTGTTCTTTCTGTCTTTCATCCTCCTGGTTACATGTGTCGGTGTGTGACACGTTCCATAGTTGGTGGTATCCTGTTTATTTGTACCTCAAAGGTGTGTAGAATGTCGTTGACTTATCTATATATTTGCAGATGCCAGTGACCTCTTGTATATCGACATATATCACACTATCACCATTTCTATCTGTGTTATATATGTGTAGATATATATATACATATATATATATATATATATATATATATATATATATATATATATATATATATATATATATATGTATATATATATATATATATATATATATATATATATATATATATATATATATATCTCGGACAGGGGTGGTGACAGGCATGCTACGCCTTTCATTGTGTGTTTGTCAGTGTATACTGTGTTTCCTGGACTCCGCACATTTGTGTCTGTACCTGTCACATTACACACCTGCCATAGGTTAAGATTACCTCCCATCCCACTTTGCGAGGGACAATCCTTCTTTGTGCAGTTGTGTCCTGCGAAATATTTGTGAACATAGCAAATGTTCTGCAACTTTGGTCAAACATATTCCCTATAGTTTATGTCATAGTTGCATGACACACTTATTCTGTATCTGGCACACCTACATGTTACAGGACACGGAACACGTACCTGCGACCATTACTAGACTATAAGCTTTTTATCTATGCTATACACTGTCATTCTGGTTTTCGTCCTGGCCGGGTGTGTGTCATCCTGCTAACATCTGGCGTATGTCACATATTGGTCATTTGAACTGTGGCAACCCTACCGTACGTACATCTTGCCTAGCAATAGTGATGGGTGATTGTGCACATGACTGCCTGTTCCACTCCTGGCAGTGGTCATTTTACCCTTCAGAGCAGGCGCTATTTGTTCAGAGGTGACTAATGCTGGTGGCACCTGTTCTGTACATCATTTACCGTGATCTGCGCAGTGGTCGGTGACACTTAGCCCTGTTTCACGCATATCCGTATAGTTGTATTTAAACATCGCTTACCAGCTGTGGGCAACGCTTATTCCCGCTAACGTTTGCTACACATATTCTGATGACCTGCATCCGGAATGCATTACCCATGCCGACGGGATTATGTGACATCCCTTGCGGGACGTGGGACCGGGAACATGCACAACAGTCACTGCATGTACCACTTGGACATCTGGGGGTTGTACATGAATTATGTCAATTTGTATGTGCAGTACACTACAGCAGTTATTCCACACTACACTCACATGGAAGACTCCGTTAGTTACAACTTGATGGGTCCACTTAATGGTATGTCCATGTGATGTTTACTGGCTGTACTCCAGCACTGGGTATGTATATCACAATTAGGTACACCTGATAATTTGCTACACCTTCATACGACTGTGGATGCAGCATGCCAGGGTGACTAATGCCTGTCATGGGTACATCCCCTGCCTTGACACTTCATCCATGATTACATTTTGTGGGGCCCCTCAGTAACACGGCGGGTAATGCGTGATGACTGTGTGTAGGACAGTGCTTACACACATGTGCTCCCATGATTGCCTCTGCTCCAGTACGGGACAGTTGCTTACTGGATGTTGTGGTGACGGGTGTCACTGTTTGCCCCGTTTGGTGTTTTGCCTCTGACAATCGGGCATGTACCTACCGATGTACCTGGGAACCTATACACACAGCACCGACAGATGCTGATGGGCGCATCTACTGTTCCGGTGTTGACAGTTCCGTGTTCCCATGGCTGTTGCGTGTACAATGTTTGAGGGCTGCCTATGTAGGATTCCACAGTGGGCCACCTATACATCACAATTTACAGGTGGTCGTGTTTGTGTGCCATCCATGTTACAGTGTGCAGGTGGGGAGGGGTGTCAGTCCGTGGGAGCCTACACTGTCAAGGTATGTGCTATACATTCCCTCTTTGCCAAGATGTAGGCATATTGGGCATGCCTCCGTCTGCCTACTGGGGTTGGCACAGTGTGTCCATGGTCTGGATCCCTCTGTGCCTGTGTTGGCCTTGGCACTTGCGGTGGGCTGTGAGGCCCTCCCCCATTATGACCCTGCTGCAGCTGTTTCCGCAGGATCATATTATGTAGCATGGCACATACTATGAAGATGTGGGCACACGTGCCTGGAGAGTACTGCAAGGCTCCACCAGATGTGCCCAAGCACCGGAACTGTGATTTCAGCATCCCAAACACACGCTCTATGATGATTCTGGTTTGTGCGTGTGCTTCATTATATCGTTCTTGCATTGGTGTGTATGCATTTCTGATGGGGGTCATCATCCACGGCTCCAGTGCATAGCCAGCATCCCCCACAAGGTGACCTTGTGGGATGTCCCCCCTGACAAATACCTGATACAGCTGTGAGGCATGCCAGATATGGGAGTCGTGGTAGCTTCCAGGGCTGCCAGCACACACATCCATGATAATGCCCTGGGCATTGCACATGGCCTGGCAGTTGATGGAGTGGAATCCCTTGCGGTTTATGTAGCACCTACCATACTCATCGGTGGTGACTTAATTTGTATGTGCGTGCAGTCTATCGCACCCAGTACCTCCGGGTAGTTTGCCACACGGTGGAAGTGACGTATATTGCTGGCCAACTTCTCCTGAGTTTTGGGGAAGTGTATATGCTCATTGGCATGTGGTAACATGGCATCCAGGAATTGGTGTAGTACCCTGGATGCCGATGCCTGTGAGATCCCCATTATATCTCCAGTTGACCTTTGAAAGGTACCTGTGGCTAGTATTCACAAGCTTACACATACCTTCGTGTCCACTAGGATAGGTTCCCCTCTGTTGTTTCTGATTCTCAGGCATGGCCGGCACAGCTCTACTATTTGCTGTAAGATGTCCCTGTCCACCCTGTAACACTCTACTATCTCCAGATCATGTAGCCCCTGGTAGGTTACCCTTGGTCTGAACACTCTTCTCCTCCTCCAAGGCCTACGGTGGTTGTCGGCATCATCCTCCACAACACCATCGGTCTGTAACACATGCTGATGAATCACAGCTATGGCAGCTCCCAACATGTACATTTTAAAAGTTCCCCGTCTGTTTACACCTGTGGTGCAGTGTTTGGGAATACACAGGTGTGTGTTGGGTGCTTTCACACTTTATACTGTTTTGCTGTGAACACTGATGATGTCATAGGGTGTGTATGTACGATCGTGGCTACAGGGTATCTTCTGTGTTTTATTTATGAAACCGCTATTCTGCTGCCTTTGGTGTTGCATTACATTTGGATGCCGTGAATTACCACCTGCCCTTCCATTTACATTTGTGCACGTTACACCTACCATTTGCTGGCATGCATCCAGCTGCCTGCTTTCATTTGTACTTTCCTAGACCTGGCTTATCTTGCGTAATGTGTGCTATTGCCGATCTACTGTGGGTTTGCTTTGCTCTGCTATGACAGTTCTCCTATCTTTGCATTCCAGGTCCTCCACACCTTTCTTTGCAATCCTATGCCTCCCCTATCCTGTTTTGCAGGTTTCTGCATGCAGGCTTGTCTACTACCGTCGATTGGCCGCCGTGTGTTGATTGGTGTTAATTGCTCATTAGTATGACAATTACCCTGCTTCGGCATTTCCTTCTTTTCTTCCCCTGACCTTCCTGTTTGTGCTATTGTTCATGGCGTGTGCATCCGCTTAACGGGTTTCGGGCACGAGTTCATCCCTGTACACATGCGCTTTTGGGCACCATGTGTGCTCTCAGCTGAACGGTTCTATACCCTCCTCCCCACCCCTGTCCTTCAGCTTTGCTTAGCAATGGCCCAGCCAGATTTGCATTGCTCCAATGTGCTTACTGATACAGTGGCACACCTCTCTGCTGATGTCATGTATCACCTTTGATACACTCTTCGGTGTTATAGCGCTGCATCGTCAGGTACATCCTTAATCCGGCGGGACGTTTGCGATTCAATATTACCTGCCTCATTTGTATGGCATTGACTACTAATTCATAGTTACAGCGCCGAACACTGTCGCGGGCCCCTGGCAACCCTTGCGCCTTGCTTGTGGTGTGCCATGCCTACCATTGCATATTATGGTGCAATCCTAATTTGTCTTTCATTGTGATTTTCTGCCATTTTTATATATTTCCTTTGTATTCCTGTTTGCACACACATGCCCTGCGGTTGTACTGTGCGTTACTGTGGACATGACATTAAATGTTGTTTTTTAGGTGTTGTGCATCTTTTCTTGTGCCATTGGCTGTGTATTTGTCCATTGGCATATGTTAACTTTGTAATACATATGTGTGGTCTGCTTCCATAACTTCGATTTTCTGTTTGGGAAAATGTAAACTGTGTTTTTTGGTTTACATTTCCATGGGCTTGCGCTACACCTGCACCACTTCATGAATCGCTGTATGCCTTCATTAGCATGGTGTGACACTGCGCATGGGGTGATTTGCATACCTATGCTGAGGGCTGCGTAGCTCTGGTGTATGCCAGTAGTGCACGTGGGATTGGTTCGTACCTGAATCGCTCAGCGGACATATTTGGCATTATGCCGCCTACGCTACGCCTGTGCCTGGCGCAAGCTTCATGAATCCAGGGGAACGTGTATTTTGTATCAACATATAATATTCTTAGTCGTACAGTACTTAAGGATTGTTGGAAGTTTTTGTTGAGAGATAGTGATTTAATTCAAATTTTAGAGCATTATCCATCTATTTCATATAGGAGTGGTAGAGATTTAAAACATTTTTAGTATCCAGTTTATTTGTTCCTCCTGAGGATATAATTATTAGGAATCCTTTATTATTAGGTTCTTTTTCCTGCAATAGCTGCACTGTTTGTGGCAATATAGTAACTTATTTTGGAAAAATAAATGGTACCCGATTTTCTCCTTTGGGAAAATATTCTTGTGTCACTGAGGGCAATATTTATGCTCTAAGGTGTCCTTGTAATTTATATTACATATGAGAAGGTAAGAGAAATTTTAGAATTCCGTTACAAGAACATATCAGGGACATTAAAAAACAAAAAAAGGAGAGTGCTATTGCTATGCACTTTAAGGATAAACATGACAGTCATTTTTCTTTATTACAGAGTTGTATTCTTGAACAAGTTTGTGTAAGAGTTGGGGAGAATTGCATTTTAAAAGATAAACATTTATGTAAAGAATCCATTTTTATTTTAAAGTTTAATACATTGTTGCCTTTTGGTTTTAAACTCTGAGTTGAACTGGAAATATTTTAATTTATAAATTGTATAATTGATTAATTGTTTAACAGTGCTGACTATATAAGGTGTTTGTATGTATGGTTACTTTGTTTTACTCCTGGAAGGATGTTTTCCGAAGTGCTAGAGCATTTTTATGCAATAAATTTTGTCTGTTAGCCTATTTGTTGTTTTATTACAGTTTCGTACAGCATTTTGCTTGTGACATTTGCGGGTATGTCCTTATCACTGCACAAATGTGGCAAGCCAGTTCCCATTTGTAATAAACTGGGTTTGCACTTATCATTGCATAAATGTGGCATGCCAGTTGCACACTGTAATTAACTGGGCATACATCTATACATACATACATGCATACACATATTTCAAGCATGGACATTAATTCTCTTTTAGCCTACTAATAAATGTTCCCAAAATAAATGTCCAGGCTGTTCTTAAAAATACCTAAACTAGTGTTTGCTTTAGTGTAATTTGGTAGTCTATTCCATGTACCAGCTGCTCTTTCAGAAAATGAATTAGTACAGCTCTCATTCATATACAAATCTATCTTTTTTAATTTCCCCAAGTGTTTTGAGTTTCTAATACCATGATGGGAATGGACCCCATTGCTAAGTCAAAGTATGATTAAAGTTCATGAAATTAGTATTGTTTCAGTTTTTGATGTCAGCCAGAAGTGGACTTCACAGCACCCGCAATATGCCCACTAATGACTCCTTCTCCAATTCGTTTGGGTGAAAATAGGACTGTAGTTTCTTTTTATATGACCCATTGCTTCTACTACTATTGGAACTGTCTGGGTAGCTTTCTTCCATATTGCTCTCATTTCTGCCTGCAAATCCTGATATTTTATGACTTTGTGTCTCTGTGTATGCAAGAAACTGTAGTTACTGGGTGTGGTGATTTCAATGATCGATGCTACTTTTGTTTTCTTTTCATGGACCACTATATCTGTTTTTCTCGCATCTATCTTTTGAAGTTTTAGTAATGGGTTATCCCATGTGATGTAGACTAAATCAGTTTGTATGATGCTTTGTGACTCATGATTCCAGTGTTTTACAGCCACTTCAATACCATAATGTTTGCACAATCACCAGTGAAACAGTCTTGCCACATTATTATGCCTTTCAGTATACAGTCCTTCTGCCATTAGTATGTCACAACCAGCGACAAGGCGTGCAACTATTTCCAATTCTGTTTTACAAAACCTACATTTCTCTGCTTCTCCCACATGTTCAATGGGCTTTGTAAACCAATGTGTACGTAACCCACTATCTTGAGCCACCAGTATTAACCTTTCATCTCTTGGTTTGAATTTGCTTCTCCTTAACCACTCCTTTATTCAATCCTGATCAACATGAGGTTCTTCTAGAAGTTTTCTATACTTGCAACTATATTTATGCATTTTCCACATTTCTTGCCCTTCTTATCTTTGGTCCTTCACCTTATATTCTTTCTTTTGTTTTTTGGCACATTCAGTTGCTGCCTGATTTTTATTTACTTCTGGTTTGATTTCCATTCCCTTTTGCGCTGATATGCTTCTGCAAAACTAAGCAGAGAAGTCATCTTATTTTTATTTTCCTCATGTTTCAAAACTTTCACTATGTTTGGGTCTTGTGAGGCCAGCAGACATGTGCAGTGCCACAATTGCAGATCTATACATGTAAAAATGACGATTCTCCACTACATTTTGACAACCCCAAACATTCTCAGTGGTAGTTGTCTCTAAATGCCCTAGTTACCTGAATTAGGTCTCCTCTTAAATATCTGTATGAGACATTGTGCAAGTTCAGATATTTTAGCCTTTCATAATAAATTAAACTTTCACATCCATGGATGGCCTTGGTATATTTCCAATATAATCTGTCAAGTTTATGCATACTTGTTTTCTTATAAGGTTTCCATATAGCTATTCCATATTCAAGTTTGGGTTTAATGTAACTTGTAAAAAATGACTTCATCGTTTCTGATTTTCTAGACTATATAAATCTTTTTATTCACCCTCTAGTTCTATAACTACCATTAACCAATTAGTTGATATGATTAGAAAAACTCAAATCTGGATCTACCCATATACCCAGGTCCTTACATGAACCTACAGTTTCAAACACAGTGTGCTGTATTAAATATTCATCTTCAGTTTATGTCTCCCAAATCTTATATGCTTAGTTTTTGATGTATTTATCAGCATATTACTTTCCTGTGCAGAAATGGTCAATTTACTCAAGTTCTTTTCCAGACATGCTGTATCCGTAACAAATGCAATCAGTTTAACCAATTTCAAGTCATCTGTATACAAACTGTAATGCACCACAGATGAAAAAGATAGATTTGAAAAATACAATCTAAACAAGTATGGGCCTATGACAGAGCCCTGTGGGACACCCTGAATGTAACCAATGATTTCAACTGTCCAATTGCTGTATGATACTTGTCATGTTCTATTTTAAATGTAGCCCAGGCCGGTATGACCCTGACCCTGAGTAGCATCTTGCGCTCACCAAGAACGATGCCACAGTACAAGGAAAAGATGATCAGTTTTAACAATTGGCTAAGCTATTGGTGTCATTCAAAGGGGATCCAGTGTCTGTCAGCCTAGGACGACTTGCTCGACAAGCCACGCTGCTTTGCCAGAAATGGCTTGCACCTGTCACCCTTAGGCTTTCGAATACTGGCCAAGGCTCTTGCCACCCCCATAGTGCCTTTTTTAGGCAAGGCTCAAAAGACAAATCCAGCTCCATAAACAACACAAGAAACCAAAAACTGTGGGTAATGCTACTCAATGTCAGAAGTCTAAACCTCAAAATGCACTCACTCAAGGCACTCCTTAGCATGGAGCAAATCAATATCTGTGCAGTAATAGAAACCTGGTTCAAAGCTCCAGAGAGCACCCCAGCACTACCAGGCTACAACTCATACCATAACTTTCGGCCCCAGAACCCGGACCAAAATACAAAAGGACGGGCTGTATCCATTTTCATAAAGAATACCCACACCTCCAGGTTAGTAGCACAGCATGAGGCCTCAGAGACCATCCATGTGCAACTAACAGTGGGCAAAGCTGCTTTTCAGATCATAGCATACTACAGATCACCTACCTTGTCTCAGGACCCCCACTCAGCATTCCTGAGAACACTTGAAAATATAAAGGTCCTACCAAACACCATGATATTGGGAGATTTCAACTACCCAAACATTGACTGGGAGAATTACTTAAGTACAAACTCCTTTGCCCAACGCTTCCTAGAGTTTATAAACTCAAACACCCTGGAATAGCTGGTCACCGCACCCACTAGAGGTGACAACATACTGGACATGATCATCCCTGACATGGGGGATCAGTGCTCCACACCAGAGGTAAACCACTCGCTGGTGAGATCAGATCATAAACTAATCACACTGGACATCCATATCCCGACCCCAAGACCAGTCAAGGAAATCACTGTGAAAAACTTTTCAAAAGCAAACGTCAAACTTCTCAAGACCGAGGTGGAATGTTTCAAACCCCCCTTGCTAAAGGATAATGCTACCCAAACTGCAGAATCCTTTACAAGTGCATTCTATGAGCATCTACAGGGATTCATGGATCGAGCCATCCCAAGTAAAACCAAGACTCACTCCTCCAAAAAGAGGAAACCAGTCTGGTGGTCCCCGGCCATAAATAAGCTATACAACAGAAGGAGGCAACTACTACATGATAGATAATGATTCAAGGAACGTCAAGGCAACACAATATCCAACAAGTCCAGAAAGAACAGTCAGCAGAAGCAATAATACGTCCTTTATTAGACTACAGCTCACCAACAATCAGAACCAGAGTGTAACTCAGAAAAAAATTAAGCGCTTTCATCCACCATCATGTGGACTTCTTCAGAATCAATTAAACAATTATAAACACACTATTTAAATCCATGTTGGCGCCAATTCAAATTGATTTCTTTAAAGAAACAAAATAAAACAATAATTAAAACTTCATTAAATAATGCTTTCAACTAACAGTATATACTTTAAACTGTATTAAAATACTTATTTAAAATCTGCATTCCATACTTCATATAGTTTACATCTTATGCATAACATTTAAAATATAAACAATCTAATATTTCACTTCATGTTTGTATGTATTTCCTTTCTAAATATAAATACGGTTCACCCAACCCTATGATCTATGATAGATGCATTCTATTAATAATGCAAAATAATAAACAGTATATTAAGCAATATGTATATATATGCTTATATGATGTTAAAAACATTTAGAGAAATAAAATAAAACAAAACTGTCTATATACAACAATACGTAGGAATACAACTATCACTGTTACCTAAATCCATATACATCCAATATATAAAACACAATGATACTAAAATCTTGCCAGATCGTAAATATATGTAAACATAAGTAGATTGCCCAAATAAAAACCAAAATATAGCAATAAGCAGCATAGCAAAATTAAATAAATAACTATAAATACTATATACAATATTGGTCCTTAGCCATAATATGTTATAAAAATGGTTTTAATGAAATATAATCATTACATCCAGGAAAATTTGATGCATCCATTAATATTTGCCACTTGGCCTCCCTCTCAATCAATAATTCTTTCATATTACCCCCCCTCATGTTCATCGTAACCGTCTCCAATATAGCAAATCTAAAGTAATGTGTATTATCTGTATTATGTATATGCTTTACTAAAGCATTGGTGTTATCTCCCTTCTTTATGGCATATAAATGTTCATATATCCTTTTCTTTAACATGCATTCAGTTTTTCCTATGTAGAAACATGGGCATATTCCACATTTCGCCATGTATACTACATTCTTTGTATTGCAATTTCCTTTTTTAAACCTTACTTTAGTTCTATTTATATTTTCCAAGACTAGTCCATCCCCTTCATAAATTACAGGACAGTATACACATCTGCCACATTTTCGCGTGCCCCCATGATATGCAGTTATCTCATTCACTCTTTGACGTCTTTCCAATATTTGTTTTAAATTCGTACCCATTTTATACACAAATCTAGGAGTATCTCCAACTATTTCTCTCAAGTTCTGGTCCATAGTAAAAATGTTCCAATATTTTGTTAATATGTCCTTAATATGAGTGATTTGAGGTGAAAATTCCATAATACAAGCTCTTTTATAGTCACTCACTTCCTCTATTACTACCTCTTTCTTCACTGGCCTACCCAAAACGGGTATAAATTTCTTTCCCCATTCTTTTATGACATAACTTTTTACTTCCTTAATTAAAATAGGAGAGTATCCTCTATTCACAAATAGTCTGCTAATAAATTCAATTTCTTCTAACATTACATTATAACAAGTTGAAGAAAAAAAGTAAATTCATCCCACCTAATAACCCACATGTAAATTTATATGAAAAATTGGTGACTAGGGATTTGTATGCATTAAAGAATTATGTAAGGGGAAAGATAATCAAGTTAAAAATAAAAAATGTATGACATATACCAATAATTTGAACAAAGAAGAAATAGATCTTTTGCAATGAATAACATCTGATCAATCAATACGAATAATGAAACCTGACAAGGGAGGAGGGATAGTTATATATGACCAAGGAGACTATGTTAACAAAATGTATAATATATTAGTAGAATCGGGCAATTATATTACGGTATCCATAAATGAAATAAATATAGGGTACAGAAGAATAGACATGTTTCTAGAAGACATGCTGTTAGAAGGGAGAATAAATATGGATCTATACAATTATATGGTAGTTAAAAATCCTATTTTAGCTACCATAATAGGAGTGCCTAAAATACATAAAAATCACTTGGACCCCCCTTTTAGACCCATTATAGCAGGGAGTCATTCTAAAACATTTCCTATGAGTGTAGTCATCGACACTTGGTTAAAACACATCTATAGCAAAATTCCTCACTTAGTTAAGGATTCTTGGATGTTCTTAGGGAATTTAACTTCTGAGGTATGGAAGGAAGATTTAGTATATATAACAATAGATGTTATTGATTTATATTCATGTATCCCTAAAGAAGAGGGTATGGACAGCTTTTTTACTAGCATAAAAACATTTTCTGACCTGGACTGGGAACAAACATTAGTGGTGATGGAGTTAATGAGCATCATATTAGATTATAATTATATATTTTTTGAAGGGGAATTTTATAGACAAACACAAGGAGTTGCTATGGGAACAGCATGTGCCCCAATATACACAAATTTAGTGATGCTAGACTGGGAAATGGAAAAAGTATTCAAAAGTCAGTATTGCAAATATATTAGACTTTATTCTAGATTCCTTGATGACATATTTATTCTTTGGGAAGGACCAGTAGATATGATTGATGAATTTATACAATATCTAAACAATACCAGTCAAGTTTTTGAAATTTACTTATCAGTTTCATGATAAAGGACTGTCATACCTGGATACATACATATCTTGTAATAAGAATGGCTTTGAATCACACATATATAGAAGAAATACCTTCTCCAACAATTACTTGGAATTCACAAGTAACCATCCGTTTAAAACAAAGAAAAGTATTTTCAAAGGACAGTGCATTCGAGCATCGAGAATGACATCAAATTATAATGTAATGTTAGAAGAAATAGAATTTATTAGCAGATTATATGTGAATAGAGGATACTCTCCTAGTTTAATTAAGGAAGTAAAAAGTTATGTCATAAAAGAATGGGGGAAGAAATTTATACCCGTTTTGGGTAGGCCAGTGAAGAAAGAGGTAGTAATAGAGGGAGTGGGTGACTATAAAAGAGCTTGTATTACAGAATTTTCACCTCAAATCACTCATATTAAGGACATATTAACAAAATATTGGAACATTTTTACTATGGACCAGAACGTGAGGGAAATAGTTGGAGATACTCCTAGATTTGTATATAAAATGGGTACGAATTTAAAACAAATATTGGAAAGACCTCAAAGAGTGAATGAGATAACTGCATATCAAGGGGGCATGCGAAAATGCGGCAGATGTGTATACTGTCCTGTAATTTATGAAGGGGATGGACTAGTCTTGGAAAATATAAATAGAATTAAAGTAAGGTTTAAAAAAGGAAATTGCAATACAAAGAATGTAGTATACATGGCGAAATGTGGAATACACCCATGTTTCTACATAGGAAAAACTGAACGCATGTTAAAGAAAAGGATATATCAACATTTATATGCCATAAAGAAGGGAGATAACACCAATCCTTTAGTAAGGCATATACATAATACAGATAATACACATTACTTTAGATTTGCTATATTGGAGACGGTTACGATGAACATGAGGGGGGGGGTAATATGAAAGGATTATTGATTGAGAGGGAGGCCAAGTGGCAAATATTAATGGATGCATCAAATTTTCCTGGATGTAATGATTATATTTCATTAAAACCATTTTTATAACATATTATGGCTAAGGACCAATATTGTATATAGTATTTATAGTTCTTTATTTAATTTTGCTATGCTGCTTATTGCTATATTTTGTTTTTTATTTGGGCAATCTACTTATGTTTACATATATTTAGGATCTGGCAAGATTTTAGTATCATTGTGTTTTATATATTGGATGTATATGGATTTAGGTAACAGTGATAGTTGTATTCCTACGTATTGTTGTATATAGACAGTTTTGTTTTATTTTATTTCTCTAAATGTTTTTAACATCATATAAGCATATATATATATATATATATATATATATATATATATATTGCTTAATATACTGTTTATTATTTTGCATTATTAATAGAATGCATCTATCATAGATCATAGGGTTGGGTGAACCGTATGTATATTTAGAAAGGAAATACATACAAACATGAAGTGAAATATTAGATTGTTTATATTTTAAATGTTATGCATAAGATGTAAACTATATGAAGTATGCAATGCAGATTTTAAATAAGTATTTTAAAACAGTTTAAAGTATATACTGTTAGTTGACGCATTATTTAATGAAGTTTTAATTATTGTTTTATTTTGTTTCTTTAAAGAAATCAATTTGAACTGGTGCCAAAATGGATTTAAATATTGTGTTTATAATTGTTTAATTGATTCTGAAGAAGTCCACATGATGGTGGATGAAAGCGCTTAATTTTTTTCTGAGTTACACTCTGGTTCTGATTGTTGGTGAGCTGTAGTCTAATAAAGGACGTATTATTGCTTCTGCTGACTGTTCTTTCTGGACTTGTTGGATATTGTGTTGCCTTGACGTTCCTTGAATCATTATTTAGTATGGATATCCAGGGGGAACAAGGTACAGCGAAGCGTACGCCAGATGCATCTGAAGACATTGTACAGCTCCGTTCGGAAGTTACCACGCTTAAAGGTGAGGTAACTAGACTTCTTAACATGCTAACGCAACAAGAGGCTAAGCAAGCGGAAGTAGCAACGCAGGATGCCTTCCGCATACCTTCTAGCTCGAGCGAATTTGATTTAGAGATACCTAATGGTCAAAAACTGTCAAGTAACGTATCAACTCAAAGGAACTTACTTGACATTAAACAACGAATTCCAGATAACAGCAGGTTTACTGACAAGGATTTCACTTTTGACTTTTCACTTTAGAATGTCGACGATGAATCAAAATGAACTGGGACTAAACCTAAACGCTACATGGCTGGAAAAACATATGCTTTCACCACGGCAGCCCATAACTCTTCACAAAAAGGTACTGTACATGTGAGTTCAAGTCCGAGAACTAGAACCACTACTAATAACATTATGGGTAATGGAAAAGCTACAATGGGATGTAGCAATAAATTGGACAATTTCATTACAGTAGACATATGTTTTGACAAATTAAACTGTAATGAAAATAGTGTGTATGAAAAGGATGATGAAAGTCATGGTTCCTTGAGGGATGTAATTTACACCATGGGCAAACATTTAAATGTTATTAGAGGTATAAAAATTGATAATGCCTATTTGAACCAATGTTTAATTTTGAAGCTGATTCCTAAGGGACTTAGATTTTTTAAGCAACCAATGTGTGTAGATATGAATGAATAGAATTGTAAGGAATTTGGTATGCTTTTTGACAACTTTGGTTTTGAATTTATTAAGCTATTAATTAAGAAGAATGATGAGAAACTGTACAAATATATAGATAAGGTGGAGAAATTGAATAAAACAATATGTGAGGATTTAATATTTGAATAGTGGGAAAATTTGTACTAAAAACAATTTAGAGAAGCTGATAGGAAAGCGGAAAACATTATAGAAAGGAAGCACAAAAAGTTAGCTAGAGATATATATGATTATAAAAATGGAAAGGTTTATCAATGGAAAATTGTAAAACCTAATAGGTATGAAATGGAAGAAAATTATGACAGTAGGGAATATGGATTTGATGTATACAATGGGGGGAAAAATTTTCGGGGGGGGGGTACCTGCTATGAGAGACAATTGGCAGAGAAAATGGGATTGGAAAACGAACGAAGGAAGAGACAGGCAGGAATGGTACCAGTACCCGAGAACTACAAGGAACAATTATCAATAGCAAGTTTATCTAGCGCGAATAGTGTTAATAAAGAAGAACGTGTTATTGACAATACAGACCATTCAAAGGAAGTTAGTACTGATGGAATTATACAAGAAAAAAATGATTTTAATATTTATAATTATACTGAAATGGAAATCAGTAATGAATTTTTTACATTATTCTCAAAGGGTATGAAATTTGTCCCCCGTAAAAACTTCAGAATAGTAGATAGCATTATTGAATTGAAGAAGTATCTCAGAAAATTGAATTTAGCCATTTATTTTAAAAATACACCAATGTTGAAAGAAACGAACAAGTTGAAGAAAAAAAGTAAATTCATGTCTCCTAATAACCCACATGTGAATTTATATGAAAAATTGGTGACTAGGGATTTGTATGCATTAAAGAATTATGTAAGGGGAAAGGATAATCAAGTTAAAAATAAAAAATGTATGACATATACCAATAATTTGAACAAAGAAGAGATAGATTTTTTGCAACGAATAACATCTGATCAATCAATACGAATAATGAAACCTGACAAGGGAGGAGGGATAGTTATATATGACCAAGGAGACTATGTTAACAAAATGTATAATATATTAGTAGAATCGGGCAATTATATTACGGTATCCATAAATGAAATAAATATAGGGTACCGAAGAATAGACATGTTTCTAGAAGACATGCTGTTAGAAGGGAGAATAAATATGGATCTATACAATTATATGGTAGTTAAAAATCCTATTTTAGCTACCATAATAGGAGTGCCTAAAATACATAAAAATCACTTGGACCCCCCCCCCCTTTTAGACCCATTATAGCAGGGAGTCATTCTAAAACATTTCCTATGAGTGTAGTCATCGACACTTGGTTAAAACACATCTATAGCAAAATTCCTCACTTAGTTAAGGATTCTTGGATGTTCTTAGAGAATTTAACTTCTGAGGTATGGAAGGAAGATTTAGTATATATAACAACAGATGTTATTGATTTATATTCATGTATCCCTAAAGAACAGGGTATGGACAGCTTTTTTAATAGCATAAAAAAATTTTCTGACCTGGACTGGGAACAAACATTAGTGGTGATGGAGTTAATGAGCATCATATTAGATTATAATTATATATTTTTTGAAGGGGAATTTTATAGACAAACACAAGGAGTTGCTATGGGAACAGCATGTGCCCCAATATACGCAAATTTAGTGATGCTAGACTGGGAAATGGAAAAAGTCTTCAAAAGTCAGTATTACAAATATATTAGACTTTATTCTAGATTCCTTGACGACATATTTATTCTTTGGGAAGGACCAGTAGATATGATTGATGAATTTATACAATATTTAAACAATACCAGTCAGTTTTTGAAATTTACTTATCAGTTTCATGATAAAGGACTGTCATACCTGGATACATACATATCTAGCAATAAGAATGGCTTTGAATCACGCATATATAGAAAAAATACCTTCTCCAATAATTACTTGGAATTCACAAGTAACCATCCGTTTAAAACAAAGAAAAGTATTTTCAAAGGACAGTGCATTCGATCGGCGAGAATGACATCAAATTATAATGTAATGTTAGAAGAAATATAATTTATTAGAAGACTGTTTGTGAATAGAGGATACTCTCCTAGTTTAATTAAGGAAGTAAAAAGTTATGTCATAAAAGAATGGGGGAAGAAATTTATACCCGTTTTGGGTAGGCCAGTGAAGAAAGAGGTAGTAATAGAGGAAGTGAGTGACTATAAAAGAGCTTGTATTATGGAATTATCACCTCAAATCACTCATATTAAGGACATATTAACAATATATTGGAACATTTTTACTATGGACCAGTACTTGAGGGAAATAGTTGGAGATACTCTTAGATTTGTGTATAAAATGGGTACGAATTTAAAACAAATATTGGAAAGACCTCAAAGAGTGAATGAGATAACTGCATATCAAGGGGGCACGCGAAAATGCGGCAGATGTGTATACTGTCCTGTAATTTATGAAGGGGGTGGACTAGTCTTGGAAAATATAAATAGAACTAAAGTAAGGTTTAAAAAAGGAAATTGCAATACAAAGAATGTAGTATACATGGCGAAATGTGGAATATGCCCATGTTTCTACATAGGAAAAACTGAACGCATGTTAAAGAAAAGGATATATGAACATTTATTTGCCATAAAGAAGGGAGATAACACCAATGCTTTAGTAAGGCATATACATAATACAGATAATACACATTACTTTAGATTTGCTATACTGGAGACGGTTACGATGAACATGAGGGGGGTAATATGAAAGAATTATTGATTGAGAGGGAGGCCAAGTGGCAAATATTAATGGATGCATCAAATTTTCCTGGATGTAATGATTATATTTCATTAAAACCATTTTTATAACATATTATGGCTAAGGACCAATATTGTATATAGTATTTATAGTTATTTATTTAATTTTGCTATGCTGCTTATTGCTATATTTTGTTTTTTATTTGGGCAATCTACTTATGTTTACATATATTTAGGATCTGGCAAGATTTTAGTATCATTGTGTTTTATATATTGGATGTATATGGATTTAGGTAACAGTGATAGTTGTATTCCTACGTATTGTTGTATATAGACAGTTTTGTTTTATTTTATTTCTCTAAATGTTTTTAACATCATATAAGCATATATATATATATATATATATATATATTGCTTAATATACTGTTTATTATTTTGCATTATTAATAGAATGCATCTATCATAGATCATAGGGTTGGGGGAACCGTATGTATATTTAGAAAGGAAATACATACAAACATGAAGTGAAATATTAGATTGTTTATATTTTAAATGTTATACATAAGATGTAAACTATATGAAATATGCAATGCAGATTTTAAATAAGTATTTTAATACAGTTTAAAGTATATACTGTTAGTTGAAAGCATTATTTAATGAAGTTTTAATTATTGTTTTATTTTGTTTCTTTAAAGAAATCAATTTGAATTGGCGCCAAAATGGATTTAAATAGTGTGTTTATAATTGTTTAATTGATTCTGAAGAAGTCCACATGATGGTGGATGAAAGCGCTTAATTCTTTTCTGAGTTACACTCTGGTTCTGATTGTTGGTGAGCTGTAGTCTAATAAAGGACGTATTATTGCTTCTGCTGACTGTTCTTTCTGGACTTGTTGGATACTACATGATAGAGCAAAATCCTAAAAAGGAAAGGCATCACTGATCAATATTAGCAAGAAACTACAATCCGTCATAAAATCATCCAAGGCCAAAGACTCTAAAGATAACCACAAGGCCTTCTTTAACTATGTCAAAAATCTAGGTGGCAACTCTCAGATATGCTCTGAGCTAGTGCAAAATGGCAAAAAATATACTGAACCAACTGACATTGCCAACATCCTGGCTGACGCATTCAGTACAAACTTCACCCCCCCACCCCCAAAAGGGCCCGTGTCCATCCAAGAAGAATGCAGAGCCCCAGACATCAAGGACATGCAGGTAAAAACAGCCCTCTTCAAAGCTAAGAACACAGCATCAATGGGGCTGGATGGCGTCCCAGGCTGCATCTTACATGAGCTCCAAAAGGAACTAAACCCTCACCTAAATTCTCTGTTCAGACTCAGCCTTACCACAGGCTATGTACCCAAAGAATGGCATACAACAACAGTCTTCCTGCTCCACAAAGATGGTGCCACAACAGAACCTGGGAACTATCGCCCTATAAGCCTGATTAGCCTGGTCTGCAAAGCTATGGAGTGAATCATTATGGAACTAATAAACAGAGACTTTGGGAACCTCCAGACACTGGACCCTACCCAATTTGGCTTTGTTAAAGGCAGATCCTGCCTCCTAAACCTAGTTGACTTCTTTGAAACAGTTACCAAGGCCATAGATGAAGGGACGGTAGTCCACACAGCCTACCTGGACCTCGCTAAATCCTTTGACACCACTCCCCACTCTGGCATCATAGACAAGCTCACCAGCTTGAACATTAACCCCTATGTCACGAGATGAGTGGCCAACTGGCTCACGGATAGAACACACATAGTCAGAGTTGCGGGTGCCATGTCCGACTCTAAACCAGTTACAAGTGGCGTCCCACAGGGCTCGGTCCTGGGACCCCTCCTGTTCGGTATATACTTCTCTGAGGTACAGGCAAGCATGGGAGGACTATGGCTGACCAAGTTTGCAGATGACTGCAAACTGGGGGCCATAATCAACTCTCTGGCTGACACAGACATCCTCCAGAAGGGTCTTACAGAGACAGATACCTAGTGTCAAAACCATGGCCTCAAGCTGAATGCCAAAAAATGCATAGTCATCCCCTTTGGAAAAACCAAAGTGGCCACGAATTACCACATAGGTGGTAATCCACTAGGTACGGAGAATGTAATTAGGGATCTGGGGACCCAGGTAGACAGCAACCTCTTTTTTGATAATCACATTGCCAAAGTGGTTAGAAATGCCTTCTATGTAGCCCACCTAATCACAAAAGGGTTCACCTCTAGTTCAAGAGAGGTCATTGTGCCCCTGTACTCATCACTCATTAGGCCCATAATAGAGTACAATGCCCCATTTGGTATGTACCTTACTCAACACCTGCAACAGCTGGAAAGACCACAGAAGTACCTCACCAAGAGGATCATGGGCCTCAAAGAGATGCCCTATGCAGCTCGACTAAAAAAACTCCAGCTCTACTCGGTTGCTTACCACCTGCTCAGAGGTGATCTCTGCCTGATGTATAAGGCCATGTCCAACCCGGAATTAATGGACATGCTCCACCTCAAGAAAACCAAATCTCTTATAGCCACATGCTCCAGTGAATTAAACTCAGCACAACAATAAACAGGACATGCTGGAGGGATAGATTCCTGTCCCAGAGACTTCCCTAGATCTGGAATAGAATCCCAGTTTATGTAAGGCAGAGCCCCTCGCTAACTCTCTTCAAGAGGAATCTTGACGAATGGATGGGAAATCGAAAATTTACCCCTGGGATCACTTCAGTGGCCCTGCTAGACAGAGCCCCAGGAAACTAATTTAAAAGGGAGGCGAAAGCCAACACATTCTGGCTAGGCTTATAAATGCCCTTGGCAGATAGCCTAGTACCTACCTATGAACCTATGAACCTATGAAATCCATGCAGTTATCCATTTTAACAAGAATACATTGATACATAGCTGTTTTCACTTATTGATCAGTGTTTCATGTATCAACTGCTGAAGTTAAAATCTAAGTAAATTACAACACTGCACAAATTTTCATTCATAGCTGTTATTATATTGTTATAGAACATCATGCAACAGGTGGTAATAGATCTATTTTCATCAAATGTATGCCAATTATATGGTTTCACGCCCCATCCTTTTCATTATTTTTCCACAACATGAAAGTAGACTTAATAGTCTGTATGTCTCTGGGTTTTACCTTCTGCCCATTCCCTTAAAGACAGGATTAATATGTGCGTGTCTTGAAGAATCTTACGATATTTATACCACCTAATAAATAATAGATATAATGGTACTGTAATTAATTGCTGAAGTGTTCTCAGGTCATTATTACTAATTCCAACTCCTCCCTGTCCTGTCTTTGGATCTAGTTTGTATAGTTCTTTCAATCTAATCTAATCTGATTTCAGTATCTGAAGTTACCCATATGTCGCTAGTACAATTTAGAACCCCATTTGTGGAGCATATATCTATAATCTATTGTGTCTGAGAATATGTTTTAGAATTTACACACAGCCTATCAATTTGTATGTCTTTACTCCTTCTACTCCTCCAAGGTACTTACTTCTGATGAGATAGCAGTATGGGAGAAGGGCCTTAATTTTATACCGGCACAGAGAGCAGTGCGATACTATTATTGATTTGAAAATGTTTTTGAGAAATGCATCCTTAAAAATTATGTTTACTGGTTCTACAGCTAAGAATGAGAGGGGTGTTTTGAAAAAAAAATACAGCTATACACCCAGTGTTAGAGGCCTTTGGTCAGCTTTGTGAGAGGGATTTACACCATTATTTTGAAGAAGACTCCCATGGTAGAACGTTTAACAACCATTCTAAAGGTGAAAGATGAACATTACACATGTTAACTGAAGTTATAGTTATCAGACCCACTGATAAGGGTGGTCTGATTGTAATTATGGATAGAGCCCTCTATTTTGCATCTGTGGAGCAGATGTTAGATGACAGCTCCACATATACATTGATTGAATTCCATGTTATTTTGACAATGGAAACACGATTTTTAGCTATTTTAGATGACTGCCTGATGTGTAGATTAATTAGTCTGGATTTATATAATTTTTTGCTTGTGAACAAACCACTTATTTTGATCATTCTAGGGTTACCCATGATTCACAAGGATCAGTATAAACCACCCTTTAGGCCAATAGTGGCTGGAAGGAATTGGTGTACGGAGACATTCTCAGTTTTTGTGGAAAAACATCTAAGACCTATTATTGATAAGAGCATACATGCAATGAAAGACCACAAACAGTTTTTACAGGATTTGTTTCAGTTTTCTAAACAGTATCTCATTGATTTGCCATATATATTTGTGACCATGGATGTTCAATCATTATTTACCAAGATGCCAAACCAGTATGGCTTAGAGGCATTGAAGAACTATCATTTCCATTTTAGGTAAACAGCTTAACCATTATACCAACCTCCCACCCTCTGTTTGATAAGTGTTATTACTTACAGAATGATGCCATAGCTATGGGCACCTCTAGTGCCAGTAGCTACACCAACATTGTGATGGCTTGGTGGGAGGACAAAGTTGTGGTAAACTGTGAATGCTTTAAGAACAATCTGTTATTTTATTGATGATTCAACAATCTTTTTCTTGTATAGAAAGGGAGTGTGAGTGAATTGAAAGACTTTTTTGATTATGTTAATAATTTTCTCTTTCTTGAAATTCACTACATGCAGTTCATATGATACAATAAACATTTTAGATATTGATACTGTTAGAACCAAGGATGATAGAATCACAACAGGGATATACAGAAAACCATGTTATGGAAACACCTACCTCCGTATGAGGAGCATGCACCGTAGCTATGTCTTCCATAATGCAAACATCCAGACTCTATGTGAATGATAGTGACTTTGATAGATAACTCTGTACGTAAAAAGCTAGGTTTATGGAAAGAGGGTATAGGGATGTCTATTTAACCACTACTTTGAATGAAGTTGATGCTCTATGGGAGCATGCAGCTAGACCTTAGTTTTCTGAAAGGTAGGTAGATGTAATTAAAAGTAGCAATAATAACAATAATGGTTATAGGGCTGTCTCTACATTTTAGTGGTATTGTAATGGTATTGGTAATATTATTAAAAGACAGTGACTTCTTTTGACTACTGAACCTATGTTTAGGAATTTAGTAGATAACTTTCCTAGGTTTTGGTTTAAAAATAAGAAGACTCTCCATAGGATGATATGTTATCCTAAAACTGTAGATCCTAATAAGACATATTCATGTACTGGTACTAGACCATGTTCTTCATGTAATTATTGTTTTTTTCATTAGCTTGGAGTCTCAATTTTTACACCCGGACATCGGACATCTTTTTAATTTTAGGTTAGAGCTAACTGGGGCACTACTCACATGGTATATTTGGCTGTCTTTCAGCTCTGTAGAGCTTTTTATTTGGGTAAGACTGACAGAACCCTAAGATAGTGTATACAAATACACATTTACAGCATTGAAATCCTTACCCCTAATAATGCATTAGCTAAACACGTAACAAATACAAATGAGGATCACACTTTAAGGTTTATGGTAGTGGATACTATCAAGGAGAGTGATCGCAAAGGTGATATAAGAAGTTACACAGAATCTGTTGAAGCTAAATGGATTATTATGATGTGTGCAGACAGGAGTAAACGTTTAACTGACAGGATTTCATTAAAGCCAGTTTTGAAACTTAGAGGCATACGTTGACATAATTTGGCTATTTTATGTATAGATCTTTTAATTGTTTGATATAATTTTTGTTATTGCTTGAAAGTATACAGTTTTTTATTATGGTGTTGTTACACAGGCTGTTTTTATACTGCTTAATTGCACTCAGTCTGACTGGTTGGGTAGTGTTTAAATAGCTTGTTACATTGTTACTTTGTAATGGTCTAATGAAACAATCTGATACTTTGCGAAAGCTTGCACCAGTTTTATGCATTTGAGGTTTTATTTTTATCAGAGAGTCTGCAGTTATTTTATTTTAGGCTGGACCATGCATTGGTTCTACTCTTTGTTTGACTGTATATTATTATAGAACATAAAGTCACAGGTGGTAATATAACTATTTTCATCATATGCATGCTAAATTTATGGTTTCAAGCCCCATCCTTTCCAGTTCTAACAATAAGCTATCCAATATTACCATTCTCATTATTTTTCCACAACATGAAAGTAGACTTAAGATTCTGTATGTCTCTAGGTTTGACCTACTGCCCTTTCCCTTAAAGACAGGATTAATATGTGCAGTCTTAAGGAATCTCACCATATTTATACAACCTTGTACATAATAGATATAATGGTGCTGTAATTTCTTGATGAAGTGTTGTAAGGTCATTATTACTAATTCCATCTCCTCCTTGTGCTTTCTTTGGGTCTAGTTTGTATAATTCTTTTTCAATATAATCTAATCTGCTTTCAGTATTTAAGGTTACTCAGATGCCACTAGTACAATTTAGCACCCCCTTTGTGGAGCCAAACTGTTTTGCATATGATTTTGTAAATGTATCTATAATCTATTGTGCCTAAGAATAAATTTTAAAATCTTCAGACAGCTTATCAGTTTGTATGTCTTTACTCCATCCACTTCTTATGTATCTAAAACATATTTTCCTATACATTTTCTTCAATTTTTCTTGGTCTTGTCTTACATTATGCTTAGTTTGTTCAGCTTGTTTTTTTTCAGTTTTCAAAGTTGCAGTTTGACCTATTTTCTGTTTCTTATATATTTTATCTCTTACCTTAATCAAGTATCTTGTTATTTTTTTAAATGTATCCTCCTAACGCTGTGTGCCTAGATTCTGATGTTACACATTTTTTTTTTTTTTTTGCATTCAAACATTTCTCTTTCAACACTTTCCCCATTCCTTCTGCAATTTTTCAACTAAATGCATCACTCCAATTAGTTATACATAGTGACTGTTTTGATTTCATATAATCTGCTATTAATCTTCTCTGCATTGGTTTAGATTTCATTTTGGCAGAATAATCTAGCAACAAAGTAACCTTAATAACCCCAGGATCATGGCACATCAATGGTGGTAAAACTTGATTTGAAGTAACAGTAATTTCTTTAGGAACACAAACAATGTCTAGTATGTTCTGTTCCCTGGTAGCCTTTTTTTTTTTTTTTTTTTTTTTTACAATCTGAAGCAATTTTTGTTTTTGAATATATGTTGTGAATAGTTTCCTTACTAACATTGTTGAATGAAAATTATTCCAGTCTGTGTCTGGTAAATTTAAAGTCCCAAGACACTATTATTCTTCCTTCATGTGTTTCATGCAAGAAATTAATGAATTCTTCTAGGTCATCAGCACTTGACTTTGGTGGCTATACACTCCAACAATTGTTATATGTTCCGGGATTGTCTGTATTGTCACAGTTACACAGTCTATAGTATTGGTGTTATCACTGAACATTTAATAATCAAAGGTATCATAGCAATCTTTAATTCCTATCACAACACCTCCACCTGATTTATTTTAGGATGTCTGTTACAGTAAAAACATTTATACCCTGACAGAACTGGTTTTCAGTCATTGTTCTTTAACCATATTTCACAAACAATAACAACATCAATCTTATAACAACATCAGTTTTTTTGGGAATGTAGCAGAGTTTCCAATAATATATACATATATAAGTGCATACCATCATGTCTAAACACATGTGCCCAGAATTAGCCTGAGTTGCTCTAAACATTTTTATTTTTGAAAACAGGACATTTTTTCAGGTAGGTTTACTCAAAAAATCTTTTCATTCATGATAACATGACTAGCCTTTCTATATGTGATTTGTGAAAAATATGTCATAATACCTGTACAAGCTATGCTATCTAAGAAGGCTATATGTTTCTTAACAGTTAGAGAGTCCTTAGGGATGAGATGATTTGCAATGACATGAATACAAATAGGTCCATGCTTTCTTACATTAAGGCATTCTAAGGCCTGACTCACATCCTCTAATTTTTTCCTGGCAAGAATAACACTATTCAATGTTCATTATCTCCTCTGTAAATATAAATATCAGTTCCTCTAATAATTGAACCTCCAATTACATTCTGAGGTATACCTTCATTTGCCTGAATGGCAGTTGTACGAACGCACTATTGTGCGACTTTACATGTTGAAAAGCAACATGTCCCGCAAAACAAAATGTCAAAAATGGTAATCTGGAAAACCAGATTTGACCATTTTCAAACTCCAACCATCTCCAACCATCGTTATGCAGGAGGGCAAGCACCCCTGCACTGCCTATGTGGGGGGACCCCCCTACTTTAATACAGAAACTTCAAGATCGCACTACAGAGAGGGAAAGGGTTGATTTCCCGATCCAGGCAATAGTGTGATCTGCACCTGAAATGCCAACTTCCAATGTACGAATGCCAATGTGCACTCACTCATTGGAAGTCAAACTATTGTCACACAACATTTCAGGAATTTGGAGGTTGTACTTTCGCACTTTGGTGCATCATACAACCTCCTTGCACATAAATGAAGGTATACCATTTTCTGATCAAATCTGAAGAATCTTCAACTTCTAATTCAGTAATATCTATCAATTGTTACAAAGGAGTGATCTTCATTACCATTAGTCACATTAATCCCACTTTCATTGCTTATTATATTTGCAAGTGTACAATTTTCATCCAGCTGGCTTTGTACATCCACAGCTTGAGTCATGTTGCCAACTTTCTTGTCATGAGAAATGATAGCAAGTATCATGAGGTATGCTGGCTTTCCAAAAAACATTTGCCAGAAAATCTTGCACCTATATATTTAGGTTTGCATTCTCCAGGCATTATATGTTTTCATCCACCTTGTGTTAATATAACAAAAGTTCACACAGATGAAAGGAAGGGTGCTGCTGGTAGATTTAGAAGCAATTATTTATTTTGCATGTGAGAATAAAATAGGATATATGGTAACCTGGTTGAATGAAAAGGATGGACTATGTTATTGTGAGTTATGTAAAATACATAATTTGTAATATGAAGCAGCAGAGGCCATATATATCAAAGAAGGAACAGAATAAACTGTTCATACTGGTGATGAAAGAAAGTGGTTCATAAGATGGTTTGCAATGTTAGTTATAAAGAAGTCATGATGGTAGGGAAAAGGAGAGTATTGGTAAATTGATTTTATTTATAGGTTTCCTGATATTACAATATTGAAGTATGTAATCCAAGAATAAAAGGAATAAAAGTCTATGACCAGTACATGTCTAAAATAATTCTTTTTGCTGATGATATTTTATTAACCCTAACAAACTCAAGAGAGTCATTAGGAGAGCTAGAAGCAGTAATGGAGAAATTTTATAAGATTTCAGGTCTACACTTTAACAGATCAAAATCAAAATTTCTATTTTTAAATAAGAAAAAAGAACTACAAGTCACATATAAATCCATAATATGAAAAAAAAAATTAAGCTAAATTATTTAGGAATAGTGTCATGCAAAAATATGAACAAAATAATATTAATACATTATAAAAACATTATTGAAACAATAAAATATGTATAGAAAAGTGGAACAAAATTATATTAACTTTTGAAGACAGATTGCAATTAATAAAAATGGTCTTATTGCTTGCATGGAGTCTACGAGTAGAGTAAGACTCCATGCAGCCATCATGTCTGACGAGCGATCCAGGAACAGCCTGTAGAGGCGTGTAAGAGAGGTCCTAAAATGTCTCCTACACAGACAGTGCTGGGATATGCAAATTACCTCACTTGCAGACAAAAGGCATGCAATTGAGGTAAATTTGCGATCCAGGAAGCACAAACCTGTCCGAGTAGGAGATGTGTTAGCTGCAGAAATGTACTCAGTTGACAACTGAGTACCGTTCTGTAAATAGCACAATGGAGCCTTGTCAGCTCCAAATAAAGGTTGCATATGGTTGAGGAAGCATGCCAATGGCCAAATATACGGCCATTGTAAAGTTTCCCAGATGCAAAATTAAAATAAAAAGATTTTTTTTCCGGCGATTTCCGATGTTTAAGCTTAGTGCAGCGCCGCGCAAATGGTGTGCGCTATAAAAATCATAAAATTAGACAATAAAAGCCACAAACATGTCATTTATGAAAATTGTTAAATGACAATGTAAGGGAATAGCAGGCTGAAGACAACATGGCCACCGAGTAGGGGTTGCTAAGGGGAGAAGCACAGTCTAAGACATGTAACCAAGCATTAGTAGGCAATCCTATGTAAATGAGTGTTAGGATAGTGAATCACACTTTTACATAGCAAATGAGCACAGTCAGTGGAGTGTAGGAGTAGGATATGGGGAGGAACAGAGTAGGAGATAGGTGACATCACAAGGGGGGTATGTATGAAAGTAGTGAAGCTCATTTGAGCACAGTGGCATGTGTTAGCTGTTGGTTAGACATCATGGAAAGAGGGGTGTCAACAGGTAGGCCAGGTAAAGCCAGGAAATGGAAGGTGTATACTGTGGATAACACCAACGTTTCTTGCTGAGTGGGTATGCGCGTGTGTGCGCGCCTGTAAACTCGACTAAGACAGACTGCGCATGAGGAAGTGTGAGTGCGCACGTTTAAGCTGGAATAAGCATGTATCAGGCTGTTGGAAGACCTGTAAGTGTGTTTGCGCTGGTGTGCATGCAGTTTAACCCGAATAAGCAAGTTTCAGTCCGTCTAAGCATGTGTGCGCGTGTGTGAGCTGCAGTGAGCGTGTTTCCGCTTGTATGCGCGTCGCTCCCCCAAGGAAACAGAAAGGAAAAAGAAAGCACAACAAATAGTAGGAAGCTACCAGGGAATACTAGTAGAGCTAGCAGGTGCAAACAATCAGAATCAGGCAATTACACAGGCAGAACACTAGCTCAGACCAGCACTTAAAACTCTGCAAACAACAGTGCAGTTTGTTTCTCTCAAGAGACACTGCAACACTGGAGTAACCTACTAGAAGTGAAAACTGAAAAAGCTACACTCAGACAAAAAATGCTAGGGGCTGCCATTGCTGTTATAAGGCGACATATGCAACATGCTGAGGGTGGTGACAATGCAAATGCTGCCGGACAACCCACAGTGAGGAGACAGAGAACAGTGTACAGGCCCAGGGTCACCTACCAGGGGTTACATGAGCTGGAAATAGTGGAGCGCTATAGAGTGGACAGAGACCTCCTGCAGCAAATAGTTGAGCTGTGCAGGCCACGCCTCACACACAGAACCAACAGAGGGGAACCCATCCCAGTGGAAACCAAGGTATGTGTTGGCCTAAGGATATTAGCAACAGGTACCTTTCAGAGACCAACTGGTGATATGATGGGGATATCACAGGCATCAGCATCCAGGGTACTGCACCAGTTCCTGGATGCCATGTCAGCACATGTCGGTGATCATATATATTTCCCCAATTCCCGTGAGGTATTGGCCAGCAATATGCGTCTCTTCCAGCAAATAGCAGAATACCCTGAGGTAGTGGGTGCAATAGATTGCACGCATATACGCATCAAAGCACAAGCCGGTGAGCGTGGTAGGGCCTACATTAACCACAAGGGCTTCCTCCATCAACTGCCAGGTCATATGTGATGCTCAGGGCATAATAATGAATGTGTGTGCTGGCTGCCCTGGAAGCTACCATGATTCCCATATCTGGCATCTGACGCAGCTGTACCAGACATTTGCCAGTGGGGACATCCCACATGGTCACTTAGTGGGGGATTCTGGCTATGCACTGAAGCCGTGGCTGATGACACCCATCAGAAATGCACACACACCTGAACAGGAACACCATAATGAGGCACACTCACAAACACGAAATGTAATTGAGTGTGTGTTTGGGTTGCTCAAGTCACGGTTCCAGTGCCTGGGCACATCTGGTGGAGCCTTGCAATACTCACCAAGTACATGTACCCAAATTGTCATGGTATGTGCTATGCTACATAATATGATTCTGCAAAAACAGCTGCAGCAGGACTAGCATAGGCCTGGGACAAACAGCCCCCCCACCAGTGCCAAGGCCGTCACAGGCAGAGCGTGACTCAGAGGAGGAACAACCTGAGCCTGCCCCAGTAGGCAGAAGGAGGCGTGCCCAGTATGCCTTGGCCTTGGCAAAGAGGCAATGCATAGCACATACACTGGCTCAGTAGAAACCCTGGAAATGATACCTCTCTCTGACTCGCACATATAGTAAAAGGGATGCCTAACTTGACACTACCTGTTTCCAAACATGTATAGGGAGTGCAGTATGTGCATCTGACATAGGCAGCCCTGCAGCACCACCTGAGGCATGATTGTCATGTGTTAAGCAATGTAAGGTAGTGCTAAACAGCATTTACCACCATGTAGTATATGCAAACTTGATTACCTTGAGTATCATCCTACCCTCACCAAACATGAGGCCACAATATGAAGACAAGATGATCAATTACAACAATTGGCTTAGGTATTGGTGTCAGTGAAAGGGGATACAATGCCTGTCAGCCTGGGATGACATGCTCGACAAGACATGATGCTTCACTAGGGATGGATTTCACCTATCACCTGTGGCCTTTTGGATATTGCCAAAGGCTCTTGTCACCCCATAGTGCCTTTTTAGGTAAGGCTCAAAACACAAACCCACCTCCATAGGTATCACAAGGGATAAGAAACTATAAGTAATGCTACTCAATGCCAGAAGTCTAAACTGCAAGATGCACACACTCCAAACTCTCCTCAGCATGGAGAATGTTGATATCTGTGCAGTAACAGAAACCTGGTTCAAGGCTCCCAAGAGCACCCTAGCATTAACAGGTTACACCTCATACCATGCTTTACAGCTGCAAAACATGGAACAAACTACAAAAGGAGGATGAGTATCAATATTTGTCAAAGATACCCACACCCCCAGGTTGGTGGCACAGCATGAAGCATCGGAGACTATCCATGTGCAACTAACAGTTGCTAAAACCGCCTTCCAGTTCACAGCCTGCTACAGACCACCCTCCTAAACCCAGGAACCACACTTGGCCGACTGGAGAATACATGAAAATATGAAGGTCTCCCCAAACACCATTATATTGGGTGACTTCAACTACCCAAACATAGACTGGGAGCATTACCCTAGCCCCAACCCCCTAGCCCAAAGGTTCCCAGAATTTATAAACCAAAATGCTATGGAACAACTTGCTACCACTCCCACAACAGGGGAAAAATACTGGACCTGATCATCACCAACATGGGGACTCTATGCCTAAGACCAGAAGTGTATCCCTCACTGGTAAGATCAGACCAGAGAGTAATCTCACTGGATATTCACATCCCGATCCCAGCAAATTATTCACTAAAGCAAATGTCACACTCCTCAAAACTGAGGTGGAATCCTTCACAGCCCCTGTGCCTGTGGAAAATATGGCCCAGACCTCATAACACTTTATAAATGCATTCTATGAACACCGTCAGGAATGCATGGATCATGCAATCCCTAATAAAACCAAGACCCAATCCTCCAAAGCCAGGCATCCTGTCCGGTGGACCCCAGCCATAAACAAACCATACAATACAAGGAGGAAGCTACTATATGATAGATCAAATTCCCAAAAAGGGAAGGCATCTCTGATCAGTATTATTGAAAAACTATGGCCACACATAAGATCGTCTAAGGCCATCTTTGAGATAAAAATTGTACAGGACACCAAGGATAATCACAAGGCATTCTTTACTTATGGTAGGAACCTGTGTGGGAATCCCCAGATATGCTCAGAAGTAGTCCAAAATGACAAACAATACACCAATCCACAGACATTGTCAACATCTGAGCTGACAGGTTCAGTGCAAACTTTTCCCCCACTCCCCAATAAAAGGGCAAATATCTATACCAGCAGAGTGCTGGCCCCCTGACATCGCAGATGCTCAGGTAACAGCCAGCCTCTCCAAAGCAAAACACACAGCATCAATGGGACCAGACGGTGTCCTGGGCTGGTCCACACAGCCTACCTGGACCTCGCAAAAGCCTTCCATACAGTACCCCACTTGGTCATCATAGATAAGATCACCAGCTTCAGTATAAACCCCTATGTCACTAGATGGGTTGCAAACTGGCTCAATGACAGAACCCACATGGTCAGAAATGCTGGAGCCATGTCAGACCCCAAACCAGCTACAAGTGGCATCCCACAAGGCTCAGTCCTGGGACCTCCCTTGTTTGATATATCTTTCTCAGAGGTACAGGCCAACACAGAAGGACTGTTGATGAACAAGTTTGCAGATGACTGAAAACTGGGCACCATAATCGACCCTCCAGCTGACACAAGCATCCTACAAAAGGGCCTCATAGAAACAGACAACTGGTGCTAGAGCCATGTCCTCAAGCTAAATGCAAAACAGTGTACAGTCCTCCCCTTTGTCAAAAACTAAGTGCCCACAAATTACCACATAGGTGGTAACCCATTAAGTATGGAAGAAGTGATAAGGGACCTGGGGACCCAAGCTGATATCAATCTCACATTTGATAACCACGTGGCCAAAGTGTTTAGAAAAACATTTCATATAGCCCACCTAATCATAAAGGTATTCACATCTACATCAGGGGAGGTCATCGTGCCTCTTAACTCATCCCTCATCAGGCCCATAATTGAGTACAGTGCCCCTTGTGGGATGTACCTTATTAGACACCTGCAGCAGCTGGAAAGACTACAAAAGTACCTCACCAGGAGAATCAAAGGGCTCAAACACATGCCATTTGCTGCCCGGTTAAAGAAACTGCAGCTCCACTCAGTGGCATACCACCTGCCCAGAGGCAATCTGTGTCTGATGTATAAAGCCATGTCCAACCTCGAATCAATGGACATGCTGCACCTCGGAAACTCAGAATCCCATCAAGCTACGCGCTCTAGAGACCTGAACCTCAGGACTGAAATAAATAGGACATGCTGGAGTGACAGATTCATAACCCAGAGGCTCCCCCCACTCTTGAGTAAACCCCCACTCCAGGTTAGCCAGAGTCCCTCATTGACTCTCTTCAAGAGGAATCTTGATGAGTGGATGGGAGATTGTAGGTTTACCCTGGGTATCACTTCTATGTCACTGTTAGACAGAGGCACAGTATACTAACCTTGAAAAATGTCATGGCAAACTCCACTTAAAATGTGTGTTGAAAGCCAAACACACTCTGGCTAGGATTATAAATGCCCTAGGGCAGATAGCCTAGTATGAACCTATGAACAGAATCACACACACCAACTAGTACAACTGTGGTCAATGTGGAGTAATGTTTGGCAAAGTCCACCCAAGTTGGTGAATACACAGCAATGTCGGACAAGCCTGGTTTAAGTAGGCCATAGCTGAACAAAATGCAACATGCTCATAGTTGCCCAACTGGCCCTTAACCAGTCTGGTCTGCTCAGTATGAACATTTAAAGCAGTGATGGGACTCAAACCCATGATACTTTGCACCATAGTGAAAGCACTGAACCACTACACCATGACAGCATTGCAGTAATTAGCCAGTAAGAGAGAATATTGCCAAGTCTTTGCAAACTATCACATGGAAACCCTGCAGGCAAAGCATAATCCCTGTTGAGTTATGACACAAAGGAGTCTGGCAGTAAGAACACAACAATACTTCCAACACACACAGTATAAATGTCAATATTGGTCATGTTCACACACAACCAGAAATGTAGTGGACTCCAGATCACAACATATGGAAAGGTCACACTGGGCATGCTCACACACTTGGATAAATGAGACATATGTCAGGCAACAAACCATGGAAAGGCTGAACTGGGCATGCTTACACACTTAGGCCATGTCTGAGTATAGCAGTCAGTCACACATATCTGGCAGTTGTATGTGTTAAGCCAGGAACCTCCCACGATCCAGCAATCTGCCCTGTGCACACAGTTAAATGACAACAGACACATATATTAATATACTGGAACCCTATCATGATCAAACATGTTACGCAGATACACAAGTTGATCATAGAAACTGGGAAAGCTACGGCAATAAAGAACTGCAAACAGTAGCAGCAACAAATATTGTGCATCCCGAACATAAACATAGGTGCAGAGGTCAATACTATGCTGTCTGCCCTAGGGAATTCATAAGCCTAGGCAGAGTGTATTTGGCGTCCACCTCCCCAGTAGAGTAGCCTACTGTGCCTCTGTAAAGTAGGTCACAGAAGGCACCCTTTATGGCTAGTTTGCTGTGCCTCTGTCAAGCAGGGGCACAGTGGAGATCCCAGGGGTGAAATTGCAATTTCCCATCCATGCGGCTGTATGTTGCTGGAAGAGGGTTGGCGAGGGGCTATGTCTAACTTTAATTGGGATTCAATTCCAGAGTGAGGGGAGCCTCTGGGTAATGAATCTGTCCCTGCAGCATGTCCTATATATTTTTGTGCTGAGGTTTAAGTCCCTGGAGTGTGTAGCTCTAAGGGTCTTGGATGCTATGAGATGGAGCATGTCCATTACTTCTAGGATTGAAATGGCTGCATACGTCAGGCATAGATCACCTCTGAGTAGGCATTAAGCAACTGAGTAGACCTGGAGATCCTTTAGTTGAGCTGCATAGGACATCTGTGTGTAGCCCATGATCCTCTTGGGGAGGTACTGTTGTGTTCACTGTAGTTGCCGCAGGTGTTGGGTAAGGTACACCCCAAAAGGGGCATTGTAGTCAAACATGGGCCTGATGAGTGACTAGTAGAGGGCCACAATGACCTCCCTTGATCTACATGCAAACACCCATGTGATAAGGAGGGCTATATAAAGGTCTTTGCAATGACTCTGTCAATGTGATTAGCAAAGGAGAGGTTATGATCTATGTGGGTCTGTGGGATATTGCTCTGTTATTTAGTAGCTTCCTCCTTCTGTTGTACAACTTATATATGGCTGGGGTCAACCAGACAGGTCTCCCGTTTTGGAGGAGTCATGGTTTTATTTGGGATAGCATGATCAATGCATACCTGCAGGTGCTCATACAATGCGTTTGTAAAGGATTCTGCAGATTGGGCTGTATTATCCTCCAGCATGGGGCCTTTGAAGTATTCCACCCCAGTCTTCACAAGTGCAAATTCTGCTTTTGAGAAATTCTTTACAGTGATTTCCTTGGCTGGGGTTGGGGACGAGATATGGATGTCCAGGGAAAGTTGTTTATGGTCTGATCTTAACAATGATGGTTCTACCTCTGGTGTGGAACATAGAGTCCCCATGTTGATGATGATCAGGTTCAAGATGTATTCCCCCTTATGGGTGTGGTGACTGATTGTGCCATAGCACATGGATCCACAAATTGTAGTGGCTGTAGGGTGATGTTGTTGAGGGCCTGAGTAGTATCCCCAGTCAATATTTGTGTACCTGAAGTCAACCACTATAATGGTGTGTGTGAAGACCTGCATATCCTACACTGTTCCCAGGAAAGCCAAGTGTGGTTACTGGGTATGGGGGGGGGGGTCTGAACTACACACCAAACCAAAAGGCAGTTTTGCACAATGGTAGTTGTATATGTATGGCCTGTCATGCTTAGTGCAGTGGTACCAACCCAGAGGTGTGTGTATCTGTGATCTATATGGATACACCCCCTACTTGTGTTGTGTGTTACAAGTCCTGTGGTCACAAAGCATGCTATAGAACATAACCTGGCAGTGCCAGAGTGCATATGTGACCCTGAACTAGGCGTCTGTTAATGTACAGATATTGTTAACTCCCATACTGAGGGATAGTTAAAGATGTACATTCTTCTTTGGAAAGACTGATGATGTCAGCACCCTATAAATACAGCAGGAGAAGGAAAAGCATCCAGTAATGCAAATAGCATGCTGCGCTAATGCATCTCACTCAAGTATCATAACATAGTTAGGTAGGGATTTGAATCCTGCAAACGCTGTGTGTGTGGGGGGGGCAGGGGTGTGTGTATGTATGCAATTCTCTGTGAAAGGAATGGCCGTTTTAAAGACTGGGATAACACACTAAAAGATGTAGGGGGGTGTGTATGTATGCAATTCTCTGTGAAAGGAATGGCCTTTTTGAAGACTGGGATAATACACTAAAAGATGTACATTCCTCTTTGGAAAGACTGATGATGTCAGCACCCTATAAATACAGCAGGAGAAGAGAAAGCTTCCAGTAATGCAAATAGCATGCTGCGCTAATGTGTCTCTATCAAATATCATAACATAGGTAGGGGTTTGAATCCTACAAATGCCATGTGTGCGTTTGTCAATGTGTTGTGTGTTTTGCTTTTATTATTGTATGACATATTATTATAACAGTAATTTCAATGCACACATCAGGTATGTGTGTGCCACATACAAATATGTACCTATCACCTTTAATAGTTCCTATGTGTGAAGGCTGCCCCATATGAATACAATTGTTACCTTTGCCAGCATGTGCCGCAGATTACCAGACCTTAGGCCATACATGTATGTTGGTGACAATGCAGGCTACTGCAGTGATCTGTGTCCTAGGCCAACTATGTGACACACACCCATGAAAGCTTTGATAGATTAATGTGGGTGAGGGTTCATGTCTGGAGTATATGTCAGACATGTTAAAACACAGCAAAGTCTGTGAGTGATGGGCACCCAGTGTAGGTGTATGGCAACTATTGTCGATATGCATACAGACACCTTCTTGCTTAGGTGATACACCAAGGGACTGCAGAATACCTTTGGAAATGTGAATATCACAGGAAAGACAAGATAACACTTGTCCACATGTACACACCATTACCCGTTCTACATGATGGGTGGTACCACCTACATGGTACTGTTGGAATACTATGTTAACTACATGCCAATGCCACAGTTGTGTTACAGCAATACAGCATGGCTTGGAAAGCAGGTATCTGTCCATATGATACCCTTGTGGTGGTTAGGTGTGTCATGTGTAGAATGCATTGTAGGCCACTGTATGTATTTGCAGTCGTGGATGGACATATCTGTAATGTGTTGGCATGTACGTGAGACTGCTATATGCCAAAGAGTATTGTTCACAGGGATGTGTGTGGCTCAGTAAGAATATAGTGTAGTACTGCAGGGATATCACCGACACCAGGTTCCTACATCTGTGTATCAGTTAAGGAGACACCAAGTCATGACCACTGAATGTCAGGGTATGTAAGCTGTGTATACTACCAGAATGCAGACCATTGACATTTGGAAACCGTATCACCCACAGTATACTGTCAAACCATGTCATGTTCCATGCTAACCATGTTCACAAATGTACACCTGCAACTCAGTGCTGCAAACATCACACATGTACTGTCCACACCCCAACACATGCAGGCACAGGTACACACAACTGCCATGTGGCACATATGCAGACAGTACACTTTGGGAATTAACACTGGTGTATACAAAACTGCAATGACAAACATAGGTAATGCATCATGCATGCTCGAGTATACCCACAACAATATCATTACACTGTACTGTTAACAACATGATAATATTACTACAGTGCTATGTTGTCACCCTGTGCAAAAGCACCATGCTACCCTGTTCATGCATCAATGTTACAGATGGCAGGAGGTGGCACAGTTTCATCATATGCACAGGGTGTGTACTTGGTTTGCCAGAGTCTGCCATTGACACATCCAATTGACATGTATGTGTGTGTGTGTGTGTGTGTGTGTGTTAGTGAGGGGCAACAGTACAACATGGGGCAATGTTGCTGCAATGTGTGTGTGTATGTTTTAGCCCTAGGTATTAGCATTATGTGTGTGTGTGTGTGTGCATGCACACAGTTCCACCATGTGGCTGCCATATACAGGTGTTTGTGGACATCCACAGACTGTACCTGCCAAGTCATACAGATCACTGTCTCTGGCCACGGACACGGTACCTGCGCCTGGCAGGGGTGCTATGGACAGTATCAGGTACTAAGCCAGACTGGGTACTGTCATCAGAAGCAGTGGGTTGTTGACTGGACACATGTCCCTGCTGGGACTGTCCAGAGCCATGTGCACGTGGTCTTCTTGGACGGTCTAATGACAGCACAGACCCAGCATTGCTGGGGCTGGTACTGGCACTATGGGAGCGGCTGCGGGTTTGTTGTCGTCTGTGATGACTGCCAGCTGATAATGTTGCTGGCATATGTCCACGTCGACGCCTCAACCGTCCTGCACTGTCCTGGCTCCTGGACATGTAGTTGTGGAAGAGATCTAATGTGTCCCCCCAACGTCTATCAATGACCTCGCTGATGTTACGGATGGCAGATGCAACGTCACGCATAGTGTCATTCATAGCAGTGCGATGTGGTCTAAGCTCCCTCAGACCCTGTCTGGTGTACCGTTCCATACATGCCTGTGCCTGCATTACAGCCCGGAACATAGCTGAGGTTGAAAGACCTCTGTGGGCACGTCTAACAGGGGCAGTACAACCACGGATGCTCCCACGAGAAGCCATTGACATCTGCCTGTGTGGTACCATGTCATGAATCTGGCCATGGCTGCTGTGAGGGGATGCATGTGCCACTGATACCACACTACCCAGGTCAATGACCACTGTATGCTGTCCCTCAGCTAAGGACATTGGTGACAATGGATGTATAGGCAGGATGACTGTGCGCATTGATGGGGTTGACTGCTGTGTAGTGTCAATTGGCTGACCAACAACAGACCCTGTCACACCTCCCTGTTCCATTACACATGTATTATCATAATCACTATCCCCAGCAGTGGCTTCAGGTTCCCTGTTGCACTCCACCACAGCAACATCAGAACCTGTGAGAGGAAGATAGGAAACACAGTTTACAAATGTGTACACAATATTACCACACAGGCGCACAGGCACACATGCACACATGCACACATGTACACAGGCACACATGCACACATGCACACATGCACACATGCACACATGCGCAGATGTGCACATGCACACATGCACACATGCACACAGGCACACATGCACACATGCACAAATGTGTACAGGTGCACATGCGCACATGCGCACAGGCACTCAGGTGCACAGGCACACATGCACACATGCACACATGTGCACATGCACATATGCACACAGGCACAAATGCACACATGCGCACAGGCACACATGCACACATGCACACATGCACACAGGCACACATGTACACAGGCACACAGGCACGCATGCACACATGCGCACAGGCACACATGCACACAGGCACACATGCGCACAGGTGCACAAGCACACAGGTGCACAGGCACACAGGCACACATGCACACAGGCGCACAAGTACACAGGCACACAAGCACATAGGCACACTCCTCGGTACAGCAGATACAAACACAGACACACCTACAATCCAACACATACACAATACTGTTTTAGGGTGGGTGACAGTATCACAAGGAAAAACATCACTGCACACATGTCAGCATGTAGATTATGTATTGCACAGGAACATGCAGTGCAAATGTGGACAGCCCTTGTTAATAACAGTATACGTGTACTTGATGCTTGTGTGTCGTTGTTCAGTGATTGTCTCCACCCTGGGACACAATGTGTACAAGGACATAACAATGTTGTGCAAGTGTTACAATCTGTGGGTGCATATATTTGCACACACACACACACACACACACACACACACAAAACACATGACGGTGCTACGCAATGACTGCTATGTGTATTTTTGTGGTCGGCGAAACTGGATGTGGTGTAGTAACATGAGCCATGATCAACATGATTCTTGTGGTCAGTCAACAATAATAATGTGTGCCAGACAGGCAGCTAGCATACTGTACCTGACGTAGAGTAACATGACTACATCCACGATTACACAGCCACTTGTTACATGGGTTTATAAGGTGGCCAATAGTGAGCATTGCCTAACATGAATGTATTATTTGTTCAAGACTGTTGCACAAAGACATGATAGGCCTCTACCCCTTAGGTATATTATGTGTGCTGTGTAGATGATAAGTGGGATACTGAAGGGTGGCCATACAGCAGGTGTCATAATTGGACATGTGTAGCAGGCTAAGGTATAGTGTGTATGCCAAACATGTGTGTGTTGTGTACATGTGTATCAGGTATGCCTATACAATGTCCAGTACTGTGTTGCTACACATGTGTGTCATGCTCTGTGTTTTGCATGTGAGTGAGACAGCTATTGAGAATAATGGGATATGCATAGTCTCACAGCAAACATGCACAGCATGAATTATGCGTAGGTTTGTTACATGTGCACAGACTACACCTCCATATGACATGCACATGTCATTAGCAATAGTATTGTTATTACACACTCACCAGCATGGATTGTCTGCCTTGCTGTCACTCCAGAGTGGCCTGCAAAAATATGACAGTGATTGCCAGTGGCCACACCTGTGCCATTGATAATGTGAGTATGATAAAGTACAGTAGTACAACAGGTGGCTTTCACAGGTGTACAGATTATGCTCAGAATATCAATCTTGCAGACAAATAGGCAGGTTAACAGCTACACAAACAGTACACATCTCACACACGCATAATCTACCAGTACAGAGATCAGTCAACTACAGATATGGCATGTTACCTGCACGCTCCATTTCAACATGCTGGGTGACTCTGGCCTCCATGATGACACATGTTTGTGGATGCTGCTGTTGTTGGCCTGGAGCCACAACACTTAGGAGGTACTCCTCCACACTGGTGAAGGGGGGTGGATAGGTACCCCACCGCCTGTGGCAAACTGCTGTCTGTGGATATCAGATGCACACTGCTGGACATGTCTAATTAAATCACTGCAGTGATAGCATATCTGCTCATATGTCTGGTTATGCATGCCTATGTCATTTACCCGACGGACAAGATCTTGTCACAGTGCAGCCCTCTCATGCTGGTTCTGGCTGGTCCTGGAAAACAGCACACAGTAAATCTGAACCAGGCTCTGGTGGATCTCCTGATCATCTGCTGCTGTATAAAGTGGGTTTCGCTGATGCACCATCACCCTGGAAGGAAAGAAAAATATGTGAGCAAGTCATGTGGCACACTTAATATTCTAATGTACTGATATCACTTAACTGCCATATATAGCATCTGTCTATCAGGGGATACACATGTTCGATACCACATATCAGTGCTCAGCCCACAACTGTCTGACAGTGCCTGGCACACTCCATACAACAAACTAGTATACATAAGCTCTCGGTACACTGTGTGGGATACAATGCACAACCTCACACTGGGGGTATGTATCACGCTAATGGATGAAGAATATTGTCATCCCATGCAATGAATGCAATGCACATTTACAGTTTCAATGGTAATCCACCCTAGTCTTTGATGCCATACCCCTACCTGACATATGTGCACAGTTGTTACTATAGCCAGCATACTGCTGTCACAGAGTATACATGTTGCCAGGTACACACACATACCCTGTACACACATGTGATTGCAGCCATGGTACAGGCATCATTACACACACATTACACATACATACAACACACAAATGTATGACAACACAGATGAGCATTAACTGTGTACCTTATAGTACTGTGTGCCCCTACTTACAGATACCTATGCATGAGGTATGTAATCTGTGCAGACTACAGGAAACACACCAGACAGTGTTACCAGGGAATGTGAACATACACCATACTGTAGTGTTTAGGCCTACAACATCAGGTAGTACAACAGTTCATATGTGAGCTGGATTCAACAGCAGTACCACTTACTGAGCATACATGTATTGCTTCTGCCTACGATGGAACACCGCAGTCGTACACAGGGAAGTACAGCAAAACATATGCCAATCTACTATGTTTGCATCCCGATAACTGACACATCTTTCTCAGGCCTCCCACCAAGGACACCAACTACTATGACAGACACAAACTCGCACTAAGCTATCACACCTTTACAGACCTTGCACACAATAAGTGTCAGACTCATTCAATGTCACATAGCTGGTATTGCACTGAGTACATGTGTGTGTACATTGTGTCATAGGTAGATACTATGCTATTGGCCCTGGGCCTAAGGCAGCCTAGCCATATGCTACCCTGCCCTTTGGGACACATGTAATGTGATTTTACTTGCTCCTGTGAAACAGTTACAAAGAGGTGACTCACAGGGCATATTACCTATCTCCATAACATTCATCAGGGGTATGTATGACATCTACTAATAAGGAGCCTTGTTTGTTAATGCTGGGTGGTTTACTCCAGGGTATGGCATATTTGTGTATAGAAACCTGTACCTCCAGCATGTGCTGTTTAGTGTGGTGACAAGGATTAGGGCCCTAGGTCATGTAGACTGGATGGATTGTGAGGTGTTGCCATGGTGGTTGGCCAACTGGTATGGGTGTGACATAACTGTGTATGTCCAGCAGTGGTAACCTCTGTGTAGAAAGTATGCAAGGCACTCTAGCTCTGGTTTGAGAGTCAGTCTGCATAGGGAATGTGTTTGAAGGCATTATCAGTCTTTGTTAGGTATGTCTGTGGCCTTTCCACTTGCTGTAGTTCTCGTGGGAGGTACATACTGCATAGGACATTGTGAGGTGTAGAAGGGTACACTGACTTACATTTCCCTAGCTGACACACCTTTTGTGATGAAACGTACCATGTACAGGGATTACAAGACTAGTGTGCCACTGTAGATATCAAAGGGGAGGTTATTGTACACCTGTGTCCCATGTTCCCTTCTGACACCTCCAGTGGTAGGCGGACAACCACCTATGTGGTAGTTAGTGGGTAACATGTTTTGGAATGGGGTATGGTACTGCAGTATCAACACTGGTGTTCAGTCCATGCCTTGGTCACCAGGCACCTGTTGCAGTACATCTGCCCCCATGTCCCCCTCTCTCACTCTCTCTCTCTCTCTATATATATATATATATATATATATATATATATATATATATAGATAGATATATATATATATATATATAGATATATATATATATATATATATATATATATATATATATATATATATATATATATATATATATATATATATATATTTACATATATATATATATATATATATCTATATATATATATATATATATATATATATATATATATATATATATACACATATATATATATATGTATATATATATATATATATATATATATATATATATATATATATATATATGTAAATATATATACATATCTACATATATATATATATATATATATATATATATATATATATATATATATACACACACACACCACTATATATAACCATATATATATATATATATATATATATATATATATATATATATACATATCTATAGACATTCATATCTATCTGTATATATGTATGTATCTATTATATTATGTATATACATATTCTATCTATATATCTATATATCTCTATCTATCTGTACATACCTCTCTATCTATGTACATATATATATAGATATATGTATATATATATATATATATATATATATATATATATATATATATATATATATATATACACACGCACACTTCTAAACATCCATTGCTGTACATATACATGCACATGTAGGCACATAGACTGCCCACCTTTCATGGTGGGAATATCCCTTCTGAAGCAGTTGTGAGACATACCATTCTGTAATGATATTGCACAGTGTTGTGCATAATGCATTATGCTGTCCTCAGGCCGTATAGCTGTAGCAGGCTTCACTGGCTCAGCCCCACAGAAGTTCACCTCCACATGACATATACCTGCACTGCATGTTGTTTCTAATGCCACACACTACAACCTACATTGATATGTGCACATAGCAACCATCAGCTACATATGTATGTCCAGCCTTCACTAACAGTTGCAGTATGTCCCTTGCCCTATGCACATCTGCATATACATATAGATACATACTGCTAACACATATGGAGGGTTCACAGTATGTAGATTATTAGATTATGTAGTTTACATTACCTTTGTCTTTGACAGCTTTTTTCTGCTGGCTTGCTGGCTGGCTGGCTGGCTTGCTGGCTGGCTTGCTGGCTTTTTATTTATTTATTGTTTTGGTCTCTGTCTCTATCTCTCTCTCTCTCTCTCTCCCTCCAGTTGCTGCAATGCTATTATTGCATGTGTGGACTGGCAGTACAGGCTGCTTTTGTAGGTATCTGCACATGTGCATGTGATGGCCTCTGCACCATTTGGTGGCCAGCATTTAGTAATTGCATGCAGCCTGCTGTGTGGTAAATGCAGTTCTCACTGTGATTTCAGGACACTGCTATAAAATAATAGGTTAGGTAGGCATAGGCCTTTCAGTTTTGCAAGGTGGGTACCATGCTGGTTTGCGGTGGACACTGTTGTGTGAGTCAGAAGGTTGGTGTATCTCTCATATCTAACCTGTGTTGTAGCCACTGAAATGCATATTGTACTGAAACCTTACTGCTGCTTCTTCCAGTTCACTCTTCTCGGTGTGTATGTTAACTCACATCTGCTAATGCTAACACTGTTTACATGGGAGTATGTACTTACCTGTGGGATTTGAGGATTAACTGGCATACAACAGTGTGTGCAATGTGTTGCTATGGCTTTTGTATTTTCCCTTTCCATTCACTCCTTGAATGCCTGATATTTGTCTTTACTGGAATGTGTTGCTATGGCTTTCCTATTTTCCATTTACATTCACTCCTTGTAATGTATGATATATTTCTTTCAGCAGTAAGTTCTTATATGTTTTCTGTGGCTTGGTGGCACTTCATGCAGTCTGGTGAGCCCAAGGTCTGGGGTTTGACACTTACAGGGGTATTTTATTTTGCTGCTGAGCAGTACTAGAGCCTTGTCATACAGAGTGAATAAGGCAGTTTTAAACAGTTGTAAGCAGGAAGTCAGTGGGGACACTAGCTAGAGATGTGCAGGCTGGGTGTAGGGAAGGTCCATAGCTGCACATTTCTTTAACTGCAATAGCTGTACATATGTTCGACATTTGCTGTGACATTTGAAACCTTCCACCCCTGAGAGAGGGGTGAGGACAACTAAGTATATTGTACTAACAATTATGAATATCAGGCAAATGCAGTGCTTGTGAACTGCTATACTGTCATTAGTATGTTAAATGGCTACATCCTTTGATATTTCTGTGTTGTACTCCTACTTAAGCGCATGCTTGTGGAAGTAATTCTACAGCTATTCACAGAGTATGTAACAGCAGACAGGTTGATATGCCTGTATGTTTCTGACACTTGCAGGCCTCAGATACTCTCAGGTATATATTTGACCAGCCTCAGGGAAAGGTACATATCAGTGGGATACACCTGTGATATATTTGAGATATTCTGCAGTTGTGACTGTGTGGTATTTTGAGCATATGTATTACTACACCATTTCTGACATGCAAGTAGTGTCTACTTTAACTTATTGACAGTTACCATTACATGGGATTCCCTACCTTTTGGCCTACTGTTAGTACATTTCACAGGGAGTCAGTGGGGCACAGGTAACAGTTGTTTGCAAATCAGGGACATCCCTGTAAATCAGTCACAGTTGGGAGGTCTGGCCTCTTACCTATTCAAATATGGTGGTGTTTATCCTGCTCTGATACTGTGTGGGGTTTATAAGGTGCTACTGTAACATTATTACCTACTAGCATGGCTGTTTCTTTTCTCACACTAATGTAATGCAATTCCACAAGAATTGCCAGTAAAGATACACAGAACAAGCATTGCATAATGGCCTTCCTATTTTCCCTTTACATTCACTCCTTGTATTTCATGATATATTTCTTTCAGCACCAAGTTCTTGTATATCTGCTGTGGCTCAGTGGTAATTCATGCAGACTAGTGTTTTCGGGGTTTGAGACTGACAGGAGTATTTTATTTTGCTGATGAGCAGACTACAGGCCTTGTCATACAGAGTGACTAAGGCACTTTTAAGCAGTTGTAAGCGGGTTTGCTCGAGTTTGTGCGATGCTTAGCTACACTTATCTACGCTTAGCTAAGCGCACACCAGCGCACACCCACTGACTACTGCTTAAAAGTGCTTACACCCGCGCTATTTTCTTTTAAAGAAAAGAAAATGGGGAAATAGGAAAGTGGTGAAAAAGGGGGCACAAAGAAGGTAGGACAGTAGGAAAACAAGCTCGGGATGTGCAGGAAGGATGTAGGGAAGGTCCATAGCTGCCCATTTTTTTACCAGCAACAGCGGTGCATATGTCTGAAATTTGGTGTGAAATTTGAAACCTTCCACCCCTGAGAGAGGGGTGAGGACAACAAAATATGTTGTACTGCCAATTAGAATTATCAGTTTACATGTCCAGCGGACATGTGTGCGAATTGGGCAGCTATGTATGGGGCATAATTTTTTCGTGGGAACAGAGTGCCCTTTTTTATTTTTTTTTTCAGGTGAGAGTGGAATGTGAGGTACAGGAAGTAGGCATATTTGGGGAGGTAGGTTGGGGAGGTTAACAGACAAGACAAACAAGACGCATACAGGGGTGGGGTATGACACATGTTGGGGGTAAACACAATTGACGGGTACGGATGTTTGGATATCCCGAGCCCATGAGCCCACAGATGGCAACAGTGGAACTGAGATCCCCACCGATGGGCAGTTACCACTGTGCCTTCACAGCCCAGGCCGGGGCTGTGCTGGGGGCTGGATAGGATGGGCAGGCACACCCGAGAGTTGCACCACTCTTGCCTCAAGCTGGTGTAGGGGATCAGTCACAGAACACCTGATCTCACTACGCACCACAAACCAGACCCTATGGAGGGCGAGTGGGGGCTCTCCTCCAGCCACGCTTGCAGAGGGGGGACGAGCCCCATCCCCTGCAGCGCTTCCACCTGAAGGTGGCACAGGGCCACCGGAGGAGGAGGTCCCGGCCTGGGCACTGGTGCCAGGTGCACTCACCAGCTGAGGTGGGAGAGGTGGGTCTGCTGGAACCCGCCTTCCCTATTGTCCTATGTTTAGCAGTATTTTGTGGCATTTTGGGTTAGTAACAAACAACACCATTCAAAATTAGTTGTAATAGCATGCATCAGTATTCCCATTAACCAAACACCCATGAATTCCAAACATTGAGCAGCAAGGATAACACATGCATATTTAGAACAACAGTACACATTCCAACAGCATGCAGGGTTGATTGGTGGCAACAGGCCATCAGGTTTGGATATGTGAACAGGGCACATGCGTCAACATCAATGCAGATATGTATGAACCAACAGGACAGATGTCCATGGGAATTAATTGTGAATACACATACCCAGTTTGGTGTGGAATGGCATAATTTGTGAAAATAGGGTAGGGTGGAGAAATATTACATTAACAACTTACACTACCTATACATATACTGTACATTCCTAGTAGATGAAGATATATATCCCCTACATGTATTAGTACAGTTTCCTGTATGTAACCTTAGGAATGTTGGTGATGGGGATTTTACTGCTACATTAATATACATTCCATTTTTATTCATATATGTTCATATCTGGCTGTGTTCAGGTACATCATCCTGCTACATTTGATTTATATGGGTCTAGACAACTGCGGATGTTCAGCATTTCATACAACCATACTATCTCCATAATGCAAGGGTACAACAACATAATATTATGTAGTGACTGTAGTATACCTTTATTCCAGACTTATTACAACTTTCTTAGTAGCTTCAAACTGTCTTTCTCACACTCTCTCACTTATTTTATATTTACATTTCAGAATGGTACTTAATTCTAGACTTTATTAACATTTATTACTGGGTTACAGCAATCCTTTCCAGCTGACTCACTTATTTCATATTGCAGAATTTACAAGGATGTATTTGACACTTGTCTACCCTTTGTTGATTGATTACCACTCATTTTCAGGCTGAAGCAGTTATCTGATATTACAATACAGAGCAGTTATCTGATATTACAATACAGGTGGAAACTCTATTTGAGACTTGTTTAATCTTTATTACTGGATTGCAATACACTCTTTTCCAGGCTGCATCACTTATCTAAACCTACAATACTAGCAGAATCTTTATTCTAGGCTTATTTCACCTTTATGACTGGGTTACAACAATGAACTCTTTTACAATCTGTCTCACTTATATTCTATAACAATACCAGCTAAATAATTACTAACCTGCCTGGTGGTGCAACCTCAGCAGCCTATCAGCATAGGCTCACCGATTCACAGAATGGACACCTGCAGCTGTAATATAAATGAAGGAATATTGGAACATACCTCTCCATACTACAGGTTAGGATAGCATTTCTTACATACATACATAATTACATGGATACTTACTCAGTAGTGGGGCATTGGGCATTTGGCGTGCCTCCTGGATCCAATGGTTCAGTTGGTCCTCCTTATGTCACTTCAGGTCCGCATGGTGGTGATGGACCTGTTCACCAGTCCTTGGAATGCCTGTGGCACTGGTGAGATCATGTGCCAACCGGTTCCACACCTCTGCCTTGTACGCACCCCATTGAACCTAGCACTGCATGAGCTGTGCTTCATGATCATGGACTACGAGCCAAACCATATATTTTGACTCCTCAACACCCCACCTTTGTGCTCTAAAGCGATTTCCTTCTCCTGCACCTGCCATCCTGACTGCAAATTGGTACCACAATCAGTTATGGTGTGTATTCCCGCCTATGGGGCTTATATATGCCGGTTTTCCCACACTTATCTCTGATTGGCCATTTTGCATATTTATCAGCTTAAAGCAAACCTGCTTTGTCATGGTTCTGTTTTCATTCATTCCTATATATATGCTAATACTGTATTTCTCAGTACAACTGTCATGATTATGGTGCACAGTATCCCGGGTTCGACCCTTGGCATTGCTTTTTTTTTTACTACTGTCTAGACAGGCTAGGAGGTGTGTCTGTGTAAAGGCGGTTTTGATACAGCTTGCCCAATGTTGCCCGCCGGTAAGCTGGTTGGCGCGCTGCGCAGCTCCATGCAAACGGCTTATGCTGGGTAACATGTTATTTAGCTATGAGCACTCATATTACGCTGGGTGAAGCACTGCTGAGCTACGGGCACTCATATTAAACTTGTTAAAGCTCAGCTCACCTCTGGGCACTCATATGCAGCTTTTTAAAGTGCTGCTCACCTACGGGCACTCAAATGCAGCTTGTTAAAGTGCTGCTCACCTACGGGCACTCAAATGCAGCTTGTTAAAGCATTGCTCAGCTATAGGCAATTATAATCCTTTTTTATAAATTATTCTGTCAGATTTCTTCACAAATACATGGCCCATTTCATTACATTTTACTTAAATTATAGTTATATATTTATATATATATATGTCAGGGGATTGTTTCATAATTATTTAAATAAAAATGGTGCATGATGTTGTGGGGGCTCGAACCGTGACTACCTCCTCTTTGGCCAACGTCTCTACCGCTACGCTATTGCTACTTGGCTTAATTTGCATATGTAGATCTTATATGCTTTTCAATGTCATATCTGCTAACTGTGGCTGAGCGAAGGGCATACCCGTCCAAACGAGCGCAATTGCAGGCAAACATTTTTGAAATTATAAAAAAAAAATGAAACTGCTATTTTTACGTTTTACACATTTTTCAGTAGGGTTTTGTCTCTGGGGATATGTGGTGTGTTCCTTGACATTTTTAAGGACTCGCTCGTGGGTGTTTACTTTCAGGCCTCTGACTCTTCTGGGGGTGTGTCCCTTTGCAGTACTCAGCATTCAGACATGCCCCCTACTTTCCTACATGGACCGTGTTAGCCTAGGGTATGATTCAGCATGCCCTCATGAATATGCATGGCATGCTGACATCATACCGTTCAACTGCAGCCTCCGAGTAAGACATATTAAGTCTTACACGGAGGTTTCGTGAATCCGGCCCATTATGTAGTATTAGCAATACAGTTAATTCCTGAAAGATGCATTCTTAAAGAAATAAACTCATGTTTAATAAAATTTTTATTGTATCCCAAAAAGAATAGGGTAGCTCTAACTCATCACATTAGACCCTGGAAACAAGGAGGATTGAACTTCCCAGAAATAGAAACATATATAAAAGCATCTGTGCTTAAAACTACAATAGACTGGATAAACCCAAATTATTTTGCCAGCTGGAAAGAATGCTATGCATAAGTCCACAATATAATATAACAAAACCTTCTAAAACAACACTGATTAATCATTACATCAATTCCTTTAGGAAACTTATCAATGCAAACATAGATCTAAAACTTTGGTTTGACCTTTTAACCCCATTTACCATCACTAAGAATTTTCCTCACAAAATATATAGGGAAACAATAACCTCCTGGGAACAAAATGGATTCTTATGCTGGTTTCAATGTGTAAATAAATTAACCCCTGGATTCATGAAACTTGGTGCAAGGACGGCGTTAGCCTTGTGCCGACCATGCGACGTAGAGATGGCACAGCAGCACCACATGCATATTAATGAAGGCGCACTGCCATAATGGCCACGTGCATAGGAAACATGCACGAGTGCAGGGGGCGTGTCCAAGCGCTGCATGGAGGCGTGAACATGTCGGCTGCCTACGCGCAACCTAAAATGCTGACAGCAGTACAGCCTGCCTCTAATAGTAATCACTCCTGTCAGTATCCGTGGATACTGAAATGTATGCAAAGCATACAAGACATCATTGCGAACACCACAATAAGAAGTAAACATAAAGGCACGTAGCTGAATATTGAGTCCCCATCCCTCGAACAAAGATATTTAAAACCGAGTGCCCATATTCCATTGTAGTGTTGCTAGTTATACCAAGTGGAAGCAAAACGCATCATGTTAGCACGCTGCCAATTGCCAAGCCTTGACCAATGGTTTGTGATACCACCTGTCCTATATTGTGAGGGACAGTCCCCCTCTAGGCAGGTGTGTCCATACCAAAACCACAATAAATGTGAAATGGCCTGCGATAGTAGGACATAATTATATCCCATATGTTATGTAATAGTCCCATACAGTACGTATGTCCGTATATAAAATACCTATATGTTACAAGAAACAGAATAAGCAAGTAAATGAAACAGAATAAGCAACTATATCGCTACAACAATAAAAGCTTATATGTAGGCATAAAACTAAAGTACTATCCTTTGTAATGACCGTGGGTATGTGTTGGCCTGTAA
>NC_056741.1:1719437346-1719579846 GCF_019279795.1 Protopterus annectens | reverse complement strand
TGTCTGTAGTAGTAGCATAAAACAATTATGTTCCTTTGAAACACCTAAATGTTATAGGTAACAGTATAAGCAACTATAATGCTACAAGAGTAAACTTTTATTTAGTGAAGTACTCCCCTTTCTACTGGCTGTGGGTGTGTTGCCCTGCAAAATCTGACATCTCTACATACAGGCCCTATAGGGTTGCCACCTTTCCAAATGGCCAGAGTGGGACATATTCTGTAGAAATATCAGACATGCAAGGACTAAACATACCTACAGCCGTGCATAGTACAGGATTACACTTATTTGCACAAATAAAAGCTTAATCTAGTTGCATTTGAATTGCTTATGCTACTTCACATAACATATAGAAGTGTCATATATAAAATAACTGTTGTATGCAATTATTAATGAAGCGTAGAATATAATAATGTCATGTAATCTGGACAAGTGCTATGTCTTGATTATTTTTGCAGTGTCTCTCGCAAAGTGGGACAGGCGGTAACCCTAAAGTCCTACCTTGCCCAATTGAGAAGGTGGCAAACCTATAATAGGTATGCGGTAGCATGACCCGTCTGACGGATGTGGCTACCACAACCCAACTACTTGTTTGTAATGCAGTGTCTCAGTTCCCATGTATCAGCCAGATGGGAGCAGAATGTATGCGGAACACACAAATATGATTAATTCACTGGACAGGCCGCTGATTCCGTACGGTCGAACGCCATGCCGTCGCCTAATGGGCAGCCATTCCCGATACTGTAGTCATGTAGTCCGATGTGATAGGCATTACAAAGTGGGAGCAGATTGTAAGAGGAACACACAATCATGAATGATTCACTGGACAGGCCACTGATGCCGTACAGTCGAACGTCATGCGGTCACCTAATGGGCAGCCATTCCTGATACTGTAATCAGGAGTGGCCTTAGGTCAACTGGTGCCCTAGGCAGAAGCCACAACGGCACCCCCCACCACACCACCCAGTGCCCACATCCTGGTCTACCTACACCAAATAAATACTGGTAAAGTGCCTCCACTAAAGCGGCGGCCTAGGCGGCAGCTAAGTTGGCCTATGTCTAATGCCGGCTATGACTGAAGTCATGTAGTCCGATGTGATAGGCATCACAAGGTATGCCTAAGAGGAACACACCAATATGAATGATTCACCGGACAGACCGCTGATTCCGTATAGTCGAACATCATGCCGTCGCATAATAGGCAGCCATTCCCGATACTGTATTCATGTATTCTGATGTAATAGACATCACAGGGTGGGAGCACATTGTATGAGGTACACACAAATATGACTGTGTCACTGGACAGGCCGCTGATTCCGTACAGTTGAACGTGATGCCGTCGCCTAATGGGAGGCCAGTCCCGATACTGTAATCATGTAGTCTGATGTAATAGGCATCACAAGGTAATATTGTGGTCCTCGCTCACACGCAGGGGTGTGAGTGATAGATGCAAGCACCAATGCCGGTGCATTAGTATGTGCGGGATCGAGCGGGTATAAGCATGATTGGCTACCAGTATGCGAGTATTGCATTGGTTAAGCAATGTAGAGGCTAATCGAGTGTAAGAGGCTGTAACCAGAGGTTATCATACAGCACAGTCATTCAACAGTATAGGAATGTATCCCATCATGTAGATGTACATGTGAATGTTTATGTCCGGCATATAGGTATATACATATATAGAGATGTATCAGGGACATACCATGTGGCAACTAAGCATTACAAATGAATGAAATGGGAAACACCAGTGACGCATGTATTATGTAGTGGTGTTGCTCTATGTGATCACAAGACTCCCTCAGACAGACATGTGTCAGTCATACATGCAAATAGTTGTACATTGGCCATATACATCACTCTGTGCATGTAATGTACATTAACACAACAGTATCTGTCCAATTATTATGTGTGAACAGTACTCCTGCAATGTGCTGTGTGCAACATCATCATCATGATAAAGGTAAATGTGGTAATCCTAGACGGACTGGTAGTGTTTTGTGTACAATGGGGTTGTCCTCCTCACGTGTACCTGGACCATGTAGGAGTGATTTGCATACCAGGACCGTGCGCCTGAGGGACAGTGGTGAGGATAACTGTAGTATGTTATGATGCATATTACAAGGTTTTCATGTTTCCAGTAGGCACGTGTGTGTAATGGACAGCTATGTATAGGGCAGATGGTGTCCTAGGAGCCGAATGGCTTTATGTGTCTGTAGGTGAGGGTCAGATGTTGGGGAAGGATTGTAGGTATTGCCATGGAGGATAGGTAGGAGCGCAGAAATGACAGCATACAGGGTTGGTATATGACACATGTGGGGGGGGATACACCCTGGATGGGGATGGGTCTTTGCCATTCAAAAGCCTATGGGAACAGTGGGATGGAGGTCCCCAGCAATGGGCAACTTCCACTGCACCTACACAGCTGCAAAGGAGGCAGTGCTGGGGGCTGTCCAGGAGGGGCAGCATCACCCTGTAAATGTGACACTCTGGCCTTGAACTGGCATATCTGGCTTTATAACCCCTTAGGTAGCCACCAACGCAACACGTCCGGGACCGCACGACAGCAGATATGTACCTGTCTCATCCCGCTCCCAAGGAGAACATGGTCCATCCTCAGTGGTGGTACCACCAGAAGGTGGTGCAGAGCCAACAGAGGTTGATGTTAATGGCTGGGCCCCAGATGTGCCAGTGCCCGGTGCCATTGTCTGCTGAAGTGGGACAAGAGGATCTGCCGGGACCTACAAACCCATTCAGCCTATGGTGTTGCATTTTAAATCCACATATGGCTTTATGATAGACAACAGCATACAGGAGTACCTACGACAGTATGCATAGATATCACCAGCAACCCAACACAACAGATGGTATACATTTGCAGAGGGAGCACAACACATTCATATATACCGCATGCCAACTGTACAATGTGTAGTAGACTTGTGACCGCAGCTATGAACAGTTGTCCATCATTGGCTTGTCACTGGGAATCCCACACAGTGTCAGTCATACCACTGTCTCATGTAACACATGTCCAGTCAAGGATGCAATGGCAGTAACACATCCCTATCATCATGTACTGTCTGCAATCCTCACACCATGCTTCTGCTGTGCACAGAAGTGTGTTCAGTGTGTAACACAGGAAACAAATGGTTGCACACACTGACCTGTTCACAGATGACCCTACAGATGGGGTTCCCTCATGAACAGATCTGTATTATAACATGCAGAATAGCCATTACCACACACATGTTAAACAGGCAGTAGTCTCAATGCAGCATAGCTACACGTACATGCTGTAGTTGTGAGGCCCATCACCCTCCTGTCATTAGGCTATTTACCACTGTGGAAAATGATTGAGGTACATCCAAATATCATCTGCGATGCAGTGTCAGAACACCACATTCAGGTACCACTCACAGTGACTGTCATGGCCAGATAATAACATGGTTCCCTAGATAGTGTACTGTGTTTACCATGCGGATGGCTATGGGAACACCATCACAGCTGTACCACATGCAATCAGCTAGAGGAGGACTGCAATAGGTGCAGAGGCCATCACCTGACCATTTCCATCTGTTACAACACACATGCTGCTGCTGTGCAGGTGTACACCTTCATATCCACCAGAGAGTGTGTGTGTGGGACAGGTAATGTACACCAGGGAAGGGCTTGGAGACTTAACCATAAGCATAATCTGCCACAAGCTGAATAGTACAGGAGCAAACCCCTGACTAGTCATTACTATTACATGTGCATGATGTTACTACATGTATCACAGAAATGACATGTTGCTGTGCTGTAAGAACATGTGTGTAGGTGAGTGAGTGCCATCTGCAACAGATATAGTAGAAATACATTAGGTGTAGCACACATGTCAGTCCACGTGAACGGATGCCATTTTAACCACAACCACACTCTAATGGATACACATTGACACCTTTGTCAGGGCGGCAAATACACAATGTAACTACTAACTTTGCCACACCGCAGTAATGCACAGGACCACTTGCACCACAGGGGATATCTGGAGGTTCTATGGGCTAGGGCATGTGAAAGTGCTTGACAACTTTTGGTATGCCAACGAGGTTTATACTGGGAGTGACTGTGGTTTGGGGCATCACAATCCACATGCAGACACAGGGTGCCAGTACTGTCATGCAGGTATGCATTGCTCCATGGGTGTGTAGTGTTTGGCTGTGCAAGATGGCTGTACAAGGCTGGGTGAGGGGTAATCCTTGCCATCGCATCACCTGACAGTGGCGTGCAGTGCAAGGGTGTAGTGTCTGCAATGTCCCACACAGATGGGTACTGCATTATCTTGGCCTGACATCCTGGTTACCAGGGCAGTTAGCTTAGTACTAAACTATGAACCTATGAACCTATGTGTAGGGCCATAGCTTTGAAATGCATGCCATGTCTGTGTTTGATAGTCCTTCACATGGACATTGCCTGGGATGTGCATGTCCCACAATATTGTACAGTGACATGTACAGGTGTACCTGGTTTGGTAGACACATGTAGTGTATACAGCCTATTATACCCCGATATGCCAATACTGGCCTGTTGTGGTGAAACCTGCTTATAGTGAGCAGGTCGGCCCTGCACCTGCATGGATAGAATGGACAGGTATTCTGTGGTGTCAGTGGCATGGGTCCATACAGGGCATATGTTTACAGCATTGTCTGGCCTTAGTGGATCACATATGATGGCACCACATATGTTGTAGCCATTCAGTGTGGAACATAGTGAAAGCACAATGTCTGCATATATATACTTATTGTACCGCTGTACAGGGTGCCATGTCCTCTCCAGGCCACTGCAGACACACCATGCCTACTATCTGTCCTCTATGTGCATGTTACTAGCAACATAGTGGGATATCCTAGGCAAGGTTGTATGTGCATGGCACATGGGTGCGGGACATATATTGGGTACTAGAAGGGCTTCATTCTTAGTTCACCAGCCCTTTTGCCAGATGTATGGGTATGGCTGGCCAACACAGTGCCATGGCTGACTGACAGCTGTACTCCTTGTGAGGTGGCTATTGAGTCATAAGACAGATACTATATAGGAAAACTACAAAATCTGCTCCCAAACATGTCCAATGGTAAGACAATCATGGCCACCTCTACACAGGCTCTGAGAGACAAACACACACTTGCCATGTCCTGCATTCAGAGACAAACACACACTTGCCATGTCCTGTATTCAAACCCCTACTGTATCACACTGCAATAGCACTGTACTTGTCACACACACACGTCTGGGATTAGAACACCAACCACACACACACACACACACACACACACACACACACACACACACACACACACACACACACACACACACACACATCTGGGATTAGAACACCAACCTTACTTTACTACACTACAGCATTACGCAGGTACAGAGCACGCTACCGAGATTACTGGGACACAGCATTCCCAGAGGTGTATTTGTAGATGGCTGACATCATCTGTCTTGATAATGGTTGGTATAAGAAATGTATGGAGTGTAAGCAGTATAAAAGAATTACTCAGTCCTCAGGCAAATGAGGACACACACACACACGGCAAGTGTGGGACTAGAACACTGACCTAATTACTTTATTACACTACAGCATTACACAGTTACAGAACACACTATGGAGATTACTGGGACACAGCACTCCCAGAGATGTATTTGTAGATGGGTGACCTCATCGGCCTTAATAACAGTGGGTATAAGAAATGTATGGAGTGTGAGCAGTATAAAAGCATTACTCAGTCCTCAGGCAAACAGAGACACACACACACTGCAAGTGTGGGATTAGAACACCAGCCTAACTACTTTATTACACTACAGCATTATGCAGTTACAGAACATGCTATTGAGATTACTGGGACACAGCACTCCCATAGGTGTATTTGTAGATGGGTGACATCATCGGCCGTGATAGCAGTGGGTATAAGAACTGTATGGAGTGTGAGCAGTATAAAAGCATTACTCAGTCCTCAGGCAAATGGACACACACACACGGCAAGTGTGAGACTAGAACACCGACCTAACTACTTTATTACACTACAGCATTACGCAGTTACAGAACATGCTACTGTGATTACTGGGACACAGCACTCCCAGAGGTGTATTTGTAGATGGGTGACATCATCGGCCTTGCTAATGGTGGGTATAAGAAATGTGTGAAGTGTGGGCAGTCTAAAAGCAATTAAAAGTCCACTGGCAAATGGGGACAGACATACACACACACACACACACACACACACACACACACACACACACACACACACACACCAGTGGCAGGTACAGAACACCTGCCAATTTACAGATTACTATTACAATGATACATACTTACGAATTGTGCCACACAGACTACACATGTCAAGGCTGTCATTATGACTGTCTGGGAATGTGGACATCAACAGGGATGCTGGCAGTTAAGATGTACATACCTGTAAACCTGTGTGTTTAAAGTAGGAATTCATCCTGACCTGGAGTATGCCCATCTGTGGAATGGACGACTACTACCACTATACAGGGTTACAATGGCCATGCCCATACACAGAGGCACATAACTGATACAAGGTGTCACTGCGCATGCTCACACACTTAGTAGCACAGGGCTGTTCGGAATGCACTATGTGTCCATCTACACAAGGATATACTGGGCATGCTCATACACTTAGTAGCACAGGGGGCATGCTCACACACTTAGTAGCACAGGGCAGGTCAGAATGCACTACTATGTGTCCATCTCCACAAGGATATACTGGGCACGGTCATACTCCTAGTAGCACAGGTCTGACTGGGATGCACTCTGATGCTAAACATGGAGGGCCACAGTGGCCATGCTGTTACAGGTAGACGTAAAGAACACATTGTAATGGGCTCTGGTGTTAGTAGTTGTCATTGTTAGCAGGAATGCTGCTCTACAGATATTTGACACCGGTCTTTTACACAACATCAGCTGTCATTCTGGGATGAAATGGCTGACAGTAGGCAGGCCTTTGTCACATATCACATGCATCCATGATACAAGGGAGTGTGGATATTACCCAAGTCACATCCGCCCACACAGTGCCATTCCAAGACAAATGTCCTAAACAAAGATTAACTCCCATACACCTACAGGACAACTGCATTGTTTTCTTATGCTAACCAGTGCTAGATGTGTAGCGTCCATATTCACAGCTGGTCAGTGCAGATCCAGCAACGGGGAGTACTGACATCTGTGCCATGAGGAACACCTGGCTGATGGCTCTGTAGTGCACAATAGCACTACCACCATATACCTCAGAACCTAGCACTGCCACCATATACCTCAGAACCAGACATGTGGGCCATAACACAGGTATGGACCGCTCCAGGTGGTGTACCCACATACATAAAGGCCACTCACATGTACTGACCGGTTCCCCCAAGAAAGGCATCACAGATGAGCCATGTGCAGGACACAGTGTCACATGCTGCATTCTAGGATGTATACTTCAGACACCACCATGCACTTGGACCACCAACACGCAACCATACATGTTGTATGACATAGAAGAGTATACCACCATGTGACCTTGATCTGTGTACAGTACTAAGCTCTACATCAACTGTAGGGAGTACACATGTACTGACACAGTTGCATCATGTGTTATGCAATGCAATGATACCACTGTCTGTGACCAGGTCAGCTGTATACATACCCGGGGCCCTCAGTACTTTCCACCATTAGCAGATGACTGTTGCTGTACACCAGTACACACCCTCATGTATGGATATGACATACATGTACCTGCCCTGGGTATGTACCTGCCACACACACAACATACCTGTAAAAAGCATAGCTGTTGTAGTCTTTTGTGCAAACAGTTGGCTACAGCCATTACACACATGCACATGGAATGTAGGTCCATGGCTGCTGAATGCTAACAGTACATAAGGTGTGATATCAGTGTTGACCGAGGTAACATCCCCTCTGTACTGGTCACCCATCATATCATACAACAGTCCATGTGTCATGTATTTCATTACACATATCCATCAATTGCAATGCCTACAAACATGACCAAGTGTCAGGATTGTAGGACCTACACACCTGTACATGTAGTATTGTGCATTCAGATAGCATGAGTGTGTAGTTGCCGATGTATGTAGATGGTGTGTATCCTAATACATCATGCAGTTGCAATGCAGCCTCAACATTGCCAACTGTATATGGTGATATGCTTAATGTACAGAAAGATGTACCACAGGTATGGACAGATGTGTGGAAATAACTAAGTGGTTGGGCATCTTTGCAGATGGATGTTTGTTGTGGACAGCTCACAGGTGTGTCACAAGTGGTCCTACAATACACTGTGTTACCGGTAAGCAATAGTTTTGTTAATTGAAGGATATAACACACAACTTAGACAGAGGTCAGGGTGACAGCGAAGGTAAATCACCTGACACCTGTTAATAGATATGACATCCCTAGTGCATATATCAGCACTGTTGCCACAGAAAGCATCAGTACAGTTTGTAATGCATGCAATACTGCTGTACATCTGACATACATAACATGAGCTAGGCAGGTCTGAGATTCACAGTACTGGCATGTGTTGTTGCATGTGTGTCCATATATGTCACGTATTGTGGGGAATACATCTCAATTGTTACTCACTCTCCTGTACACTAGTGTACACACCTGTACAGAGTGCAATGTAGAAAGCAGGACATAGACAGGGACATGTATCTCACACATGTGAGGTATCTGTATGTGCATGACATAGGTGTATTAATTACTGAATGCCACAGTGTGTGTATGTAGGGCTGACTGGTCCCTGGGGTAAGGATGTATGTTACCATACTGAACTGATAAGACCCCTCCCACCATCCAGGCAATGCATTCTACTATCCATGTTGATGTCCCCAATCTTAGGCCATACTGACTACCTGTACATGTGTATTCTCTGTGGTACATCATGTAGGTGCACAGTACTGTAATGATGATTTGCATATAGGCAGAGGTTCTCATCCCACAGGTAGCAATTGTGTGAGAGTGTGTGTTACTGTGTCGGTGAAGCCATGAGTGTGTGGTTGTGTTACTGTGTCACTGAATACATGTGTGTCAATACCTGAGTGTGTGGGTGCAGTTGTGTGTTGGTACCCTGTCATGGGAACGTGTATTACTGATTCCCAATGAGGCATCACACTTCCCACTGGCCTCTACCCTTGTAATCAGCTAGACCATTCTCTTACCTCACCACTCCATGTAACTGTACCTGTGATGTCACCCTTTATGGATGTCACATCTGTGGCCACAGTAGCTTAATACACAGCTATCATGCTCTTGGAATGGTAGACGTGTTTGTAACGTGGGACAATCTCACTGGTATGTGGCAGCTACACGGTGCATGCTGGTATATTCATACATGCCTGTGAGTAGTCCACATTGACATATGGGACACTAACTGCAAACACTGACATCCACTGGCAATTCCAATTAGACCTGAAGAAGGACAACAGAACATCATGACCAACATGCAGTTACTGTTGTTACACAAGACACATACTGTTAACTGTATTGTACACCTGTACTACATGGTATATCTGCTGCCTGTCAATAGTCCTTAACATTTGTAAACTACATGTATCATCCTAGTCTGTTCACCCTGTGCATCAGACCATATGAGCATGTCCCTGCACCGATGGTGTGGATGTCAGAGATGTGGCGCAGGCATCATCATATGCACAGGGTGTTAATGTTTGTCCAAGGCCTAGGCTGGACTGTTGTTACACAAGATACATACTGTTAACAGTATTGTACACCTGTACTACATGGTATATCTACTGCCTGTCAACAGTCCTCAACATCTGTAAACTACACGTATCATCCTAATCTGTTCACCCTGTACATCAGACCATATGAGCATGTCCTTGCACCGATGGTGTGGATGTCAGGGATGCAGCACAGGCATCATATGCATGGGTGTTAATGTTTGCCAGAGGCCTAGGCTGGACCATTGGATGACATCATGTGTGTGGGTTTGGGCCTTTGATCTAACTGGGCGTGTGGATGTTATGCATGTGTGTGTTGCAGTGCCCTACATACCTTTCTACTTTGTGCGTGTATGTATGCACACAGTTGTCCCATGTGTCTGGCCTACACAGAGGTACTTTTGACAGCTGCAGACTGTACAGGAGAGATTTTACAGTTCACGGTGACCAGCCATGGACACGTGACCTGTGCCTGCCAGGGGTTGCACGGGCACTACCAGACAGAGGTGCAGATTGGGTACTGTCTGATGCCACTTGTCCACTGGAACTGTGTCCCTGTTGGGACCGTCCCGGGCCATGTGCACTTGGCCTGCTGTGTCATGGTCTGGACAGCACAGTACCAGATGCACTGCTGCTGCTACTGCCACTATGGGAGTGGGCATGTGAGGTAGCTTGTACACGTAGACCTGATACAGGTGATTTAGCAGGCCTATGTCCACATGCTCAATGCCTCTCTCCTACCAGATGTTCCAACACAGACAGCTCATGCTCACAGATTGTCATGCCATGGTCAAGAACTCCAACCATGTCACCCAACCATCTATCCAAAGCATCAGCAATCTGCTGTTGAGCATTTACCATTGCCTGGATGTTGTTTAAAGAATGGACAACAGCCCTCTGTAGCCTCTGATCTTCTCTGTTGCACCATTCAGCATGTGCCTGTGCCTCCATTACAGCCTGAAACATGCATCTGGTGACACCAGCTGCTGCGGTCTGTCATGCAGGAGCATGTTGGCCAGAGGTCCTCCTACGAGCAGCACTGGCCACGTGCAAGTGTGGGGCATCACCAGTAATTTGGCTGACACCATGGTGTGCACGCACACCTTCCATAGCCCCCACACTTTCCTGTTCCAAGCTACCGTGCGCCAACTGTCCTTCCTCTATGGCCACTGGTGATGGGGTATGTGCAGGTATAGGATCTGTGTGCGGGGATGAGGTGGATATAGATGGAATGGCAACCAATGGCTCAGTTTCAGCCCCTGACAACTCTGTCTGTGTCTCAATCATACATTCATCATCACTGCTAGAGTCTGTGGGGACACTAACATCAGATGTACTGCAGGAGGGCAATGTACCTACATCACCTGTGAGGGCAGACAAGAACTTTACATTACAATCTATACAATAGACACACACACAGAGAAACACACGCATGTGATATGACAAAAGGCATGCAGCATGCATGTGATACGGCAGATGGCATGCAGCGCAGAAATAATAGTGGTAGCTATCATACATCCCTGGGTTGCACACAACAGCATGCATGTGTCATAGCAGATGGCTTGCAAATTACACAATCATAGTAGTAGTTAGCATACATCCCTGTGTTACACCAAGTGGACCAGCACAGGCTAACAGTACACCTGCCTGATGTGTGGCATATGACCTTGATAATCACATGTAGCATGACATGTGATCTGCTGACATGTGCAATGACATGCATACATGTTTAACAAAATGGTGTCCTGTCAAATATACAGTGGGGCAACGGTGTACCAATTCAGTGTTGTCTGTCCACCCTACAGATATACTGCACATTTAGCTGATGTGCATGGCCATTGCAGGGAATCATGAGGCATCTCTAGTGCTATACAGTGTGAGTTACAGACAGGGTTCATAGCCATGACTGTGTTCAGATACAATACATATATACTGTGGAATGTGACCCATGTCACTGAGGTGTATATACACTAAACCATGATGCGGAAGTTGTGACACAGGTCACCGATGGGTATACGGATGACACCCCTGCACATCTGCAACCATATTGCTGCAGCCTGGCAACTATGGCCTGACATGGTGAACACGTCGGTACACCATGTTCCACATGACATCTGTGTACCACACACACACACACACACACACACACACACACACACACACACACACACACACATACACACATACACAGAGCTAGTATGACATTTATGTTCAGCACCAGCAGCAGGAATGTACTGTATTTGTGGCCTGATGTGGATGCTGTACAGGTGACTGCTGTCATGTCGCAACACCCTCAAGATGTTCATCACATCTTATGTGGTGGATTGATGTTACGCCTACACAATATGTGCACAGGCCTGTAGGATGTCTAGTGTTCCACATCTACAATATGACCATTATACAAAGGCTATGATTGAACCATGTGTAGCCATTGTACAACAGGGTGAACACACAAGCACAACGCGTCTACTGTGTGTGTTGCTCCATGTCTCTGGCCATCCTCCATGACCATGTGTGTACATGTGTTGTCTAAATTATTGTGATGGGCATCTATTTCACATGTCTGTGTTGTCCCATATGACATATATGCTCCACTGACAACAGGGTTATGCAGATAAAGGGTGGTATGTGAGATATGTTTTCAGGTTAGGTAGGCAGTGTAGCAGCCAGGCCAATAGATGTCATGGACATGTCAAGATAGCACATCACATTGTGTGACAGTCATAGCAGGGCTATGATCCCAACCGATGAAACCTATGTGCTGGCCATACTCCAGTCCACGGTGTAGTACTGTTTTTATTCAGCACATGTGTAGATCAGATCTGTAGTATGTCCCTAAAGTGAACAGCACCTCCACCATTGTATGCACAGCTGTCAACACATCTGGCAATGACAGTTTGTGAGGTTTCATGTCGGTGAGATGATTCACATAGTTTGCAAGTGTTGCACATGGGTAGTCATTATGATGCATTGCAGGTCCGACCTGTATATTGTGACAGGACCATACATTATGTGTACATGTTGTAAATGGCCACATGGCAGATATATTTGTGCATTACGGTTCCTGATACATAATAACATTCTCACCTGCAATGGGCTGCTGTCGCAGCGGAATGCCAGAGGTACCTAAATAGGAGTAACACAACAGTATGAGCATAATCCACCCCAGTATAAAGGCTACAGGGTGCAATGTGCATAACACATACACCAGTACATTAGACTATACTATGGTGTATGCACATGTATGCATACACAGAGTAGCGTACTATAATATGTGGCATGTGTGTATACATGCCTTGCATATGATGTTACATTCCATATTGTACAGTGGCACATGCAACTATATGGAATATAGTTGTTATAAGTGCAGTACTGACTTACCAGGCAACTCCAGGCTCAGTGGTTGAGAGACAACCACCTCCACAATATCGGCTAAGGCATGTGGATGTGGTTTTGCAGGTGTTTCCAGGATGGCCATTAGCTCCTCGGTACGTGTGAGTGGGGGCTGGGTTGGTGGTCCACCACCTGTTGCACCTTGTTCCCTGGTGATTGCATTTGCACGCTGTTTCACCCATCTAATGAGGTCTGTATAGTGTCTGCGCACCTGCTGGTATGTGCGGTTGTGGCCACCCACATCCTTAACCCTCCTGCAAAGTTCCATCCACAGGGCATCCCGCTGCTGTGCATCCTGTGGCACATGGCTGAACAGGATATCATGATTGTCGAGTAGGTATGGGATGAGGGCCTCATTCTCCAAGCAGGTAAAAGGGGGTAGCCGTACATGCGGCATACCTGGAAGACATAATGATGGAGACAGGTCACAGTAACTCATAGAGACATACAGAGCTACAGCTGAACATACATGAGTATCGCATTAATTAAGTTTAATTACTTGTATTTGCAAACCGACATGACACTGACGTGTTTGTGTCACACACATGTGACACTCTATGTTGAATGGATATTATCACCATATATGTGTGTGTGTGTCACCTGATTACATTGCTCATACTACATGTGGTTGCTGTCCTGATGTGGGCATGTCTGTTTGCCTGTACTGGTGTTCCTACATATCAGCACATGACTGGATGTGTCCACATTAATGCAGTCAACCTTGATGCAGTGTATATGTCACATATAAGGACTTACACTGCCTTAACAGACATGACCTGTGACACTGCAGACATGCTCACATAAGGTTTTACATGTATGTGTTCTGCCATATACATCTACAAGGCACTGTACAGCGATTCATCATCCTGCCATGTATCACCTGTGTTGCACATATGACACACATGGGACACTGGCTACCAGATGGTATTTGCTGGGATAGATATCAACTATAGCATGTACAGTCAAAGTCAACTAGTGGGCTATATGCCATGGGCCATGCATGAATCTAGGATGAAAGGTTACCTGGCAGTAGCTGACAGGTGGGTCTGTGGGGCCAGGTGGAGCAGTGCCACATTACTGATCCACAGGGTTAATGATACATATACCATGCATTACCATGCGGTCATCACACCATGTCTGAGAGGGGAGCGATGTGCAGCTTTGACGGACAGGAATGCATAGTATGGCAGGATTATGTCAAGTGTATGGGACAAGGATCTGTCCAGCATGTGGTAGGTGGATGTCCATGAAGTATGTGTTCGATAACAGGATAGATAGATAGATAGATAGATAGATAGATAGATAGATAGATAGATAGATTAGTACTAGGCTAACTGCCCTTGTGAGCCATTTTAAGCCTAGCCAGTTATCCCTTGTGAGACTCCAACCCTGCATCTTGTGTTTGTAAGGCAAACACCTTAACCAATAGGCCACCCTCTCAACCCCTGAGTACGTGTAGCATGTCCAACATCACTGGGTTGGACATGGATTTATTCAGGGTATGCATCATGCTACATAGTGGAGATGGGGAATGGGAAGGCTGGTGTAGGCCATCTGCACATGGCCAATACCCCTTAAAGGAAATATGTGATCTGATATGGGTCACTTGAGTGTTTTGTATGGCTAGACAATGATCTCTATATTCATGAATGGCACCCTATCATTATTAGGGTTACCACATATGACTACCTGACAGGTGTGGTGACATAGCTATCACAGGAAAGACAACTGCCCAGCTGCATCCCTCACACACAAGTGTCCATTATGTTGACCACTGCCTAGGTGGTAGTTCATGGGTACAGAGTTATTAACATAGGGGTGAGAATGCGAGTCAGCTATTGCTCCTACGTCATAGCCATTGGCATATTTCAATAGGCAGATGTCTTCTGATTGTCTGTGAGGTATGGACTACAATGAGGGGGGAAAAAATTCATTAACCCTGACATACTGTAGCTGCCACTGGTGTGATGATCATGTATTATTCAGACACCTTCTGTAGTGTTGGTTCTGCCAGTAGTCCTGTTGCAAAACACTCCTGTGACATAGGAATGTACATCTAGTATACCGAGTGTATGTGGTACACAGTATGGGTGATGATGTCCCAAGACCTGGCAAGGTTATGATATACAGTGTGACATCAACCATACTGTCATCTACATCTGTACTGCTGACATCACTTAACTGATCAAGGTTCATGGCCTTCCAGACCAGACTCAGCAGGGTAGTAGTAAAGTACTTCCCATTATCAGTGGTGTCTCCCCCTTTGTGGGTTGTGATACCTGTTGGTGTGCACCATTCAGTGTGTACACAACCTGACATGGAGCTATGTTTTACATGATGTGTACGTGGAGAGCATCTTGTTTTGCCATATGTGTATGATACAACCTGTGATGTGGACAGGTCTCATGCAGACTGAGTGCAGCTTGTACCTGCATAGTTGTGGGTACAGGGGCCCTGTGGTGTACATTGATATATACTTGTGTACCTGTTGGGGGGAGGGGGCCATGTGTTTATGTTACCCAAGGCCCTATCTGGATTGCTTATTCATGCTAAGCACTTGTTCAGGACTTGTAAGCACTATGTAAGCTAATAATTACTATAGCACTCAATCTTCCTCATTACCTACAGGTAAGAGTGAACAGGTTTTGTACATATTTTTCTCACTTGCTTAAAGTAATTTAGCTCTTGTACTCACTTTCCTCACTTATCTAGGTGAATGCAGTTCTATATTCAGGCATGTCCAAGAGTCAACTGCCAGTATCTGATGAATCTGGACATCTTGAGGCAATGTACACATTGCCTAATGTACACAGACAAGTCTCTCCACCTACCATACAACACTACAACCTGTGAGAGATGCACTCATCTAGCCAAAATGGAGGTAAAGGTCTCTCCAACCAAGCCTGACCCTGATTGTCATGTGGAGAAGGTACACATTCGCACAACACCACACTCATCACACAAGTCTCACTGAATCGACTCCACCATTAACTGGGAAAACTACTCATGTACCAACACATTAGCTCAATGGTTTCTGGAATTCATAAGCACCAATGCCCTGACTCAACATATCCACACACCCACCAGGGACAACAATATCCTAGACCTAGGCATTACCAACATGAGTGACTGGTGCTCCACACGTGAAGCCAACTCCTCGTTGGTCCAATCAGACCATGTGCTGAACACCATTGATATCCATATCACGCACCCACCCCCCATTAAGGGAACCACAGTATAATATGTCTACAAGGCCAACTACATGCTTCTTAAGACAGATATGGTGGACGTCATGACACCCATGCAGATGGACAGTACTGTTACAACTGCTGAATCCTACCCAAATGCACTCTATAAGCACTTACACGAGTGCATGGCAAGCAGAACCAGGATGCTATACTCCTAATTAACTAAACCAATCTGGTGGTCCCCTGCAATAAACATATTGTGCTACAGGAGGAAGACACTGTTGCAAACGAGAGTACAATACCATGTGTGGAGGAGCTCTCTGGCCAACCTCTGAAAGAAGGTAAGATCTCTTATAAGATCCTCCAAAGCTAGCTATGAAAACTAAAATGCAACTAATACCAACAACAACCACAAAGCATTCTATAGCTATGTCACATATCTCGATGTCAGCAATCAGATCTGCTCTGAGTTACAGCACAAAGGCACGAACATTACAGAAACAATTGATATTGACAAAATCCTGGCAGATCTCTCTCGAAGCTGCACACTCTAAAGGCAATATCACAGCATCCATGGGACCAGACAACATCCCAGGCTGTGTTTTACATGAACTTCAGATCATACTGTCTCCCCACCTATGCACCATGTTCAATAATAGCCTCACATCAGGCATAGTGCCTCCTGAATGGCCCACAGTAACAGTTATCCCACTCCACAAAGGTGGCACCACAACAGACCATGGGACCTATTTCCCTATAGGCCTGACTAGCCTGGTATGCAAGGCTATTGTGCACATCATGGATCACTGTCACAGAGACATTGGGTACCTCCAAACCATTGACCCCCTCCCTGTTTGGCATTGTTAAGGATGGACTATGTCTCCTAAACCTGGTGGACTTCCTAGAGACAGTTACCAAGGCATTAGATGAGGGTAGGGAGGTCCACACAGCCTACCTAGATCTCTCATAGGCTTTCAACATCATTCTTCCTTCTGGTATTTTCAACATACCCATCTGCCAGAACATTAACCCCTACGTCATGTGATGGTTTGCAAAGTGGCTCACGGACAGAACCCACACAGTGGGAGTTGCATACCATAGGTCTGACTGTATACCACTTACAAGTGGCATCCCCCAGGGCTCAGTCCTAGGACCCCTCATGTTCGGTATATACTTCTCTGACATACAGACAAGCATAGAAGGGCTTTGGCTGAAAAGGTTTGCAGATGACTGCAAACAAGGGGACATAATTGCTTCCCCAGCTGTTACAGACACCCTCTGGAAGGGTCGCACTGAAATGGATACCTGGTGTTAATATCATGGTGTCAAGCTGAATGCCTAACAGTGCATAGTCATCCCCTTTGGATATAACTAATTATGCGTGGACTACCACATAGGTGCTAGTCCCCTACATACAGAAAAGGTAAAAAGGAATCTGGGAACCCCAGTAGATAGCAATCTCTCCTTCGATACCCATAATGACAAGGTGGTTAGACTATCCTTCTACATGGCCCCCCTAATCTCTAATGGGTCCGCATCCAGATCGGAGGGGCCATTGTGACTCTACACATGTCATATTAGACCCATTAAAGGATACAACACCCCATTTGGGATATACCTTACAGGACAACTGCAACAGCTTGGAAGACCACACCAGTACCACACCAAGAGGATTACTGACCTCAAACAGATGACCTATGCAGCCCATCCTAAGAAACTCCAGCTGTACTCAGATGCATACCACATACTCACAGGTGATCTCTGCTTGACATACAAGGCCCATGTCCAACCCTGTATTGCTGGATATGCTCCACCTAAACAGAAGCCCCTGAGAGCCACATGCTCTAGGGATATAAACATAACCACAACAATGAGTAGGATGTGCTCGATGGATAGATTCCTGACCCAGACACTCCCCATGCTTTGGAACATGATTCAAATGTACATCAGGCAGGACCCCCTCACTAGCACTCTTCAAGGGAAATGTTGATGTGTGGATGGGAGACAGACATGTACCCCGGGGATCACTGCAGTGGCTCTGCTGGACAGAGACACAGAGAACTATTGGCTCTGCCATTCAGAGGCACAGGGAACCAACCTATGAGGGTGGCGATAGCCAACACATGCTAGCTAGGCTTACAGATACCCTTGGTAAGACAGCCTAGCACCTACCTTTGCACATATTACATGTCTTATGTGCATGGATAATTAAATAGCTCTTCCATTTTACTTTGCTATCATGCTGATAAACTGTCAGCTCACTAAAACACTGTATATTGTAAATGCCAATTGACATAACTAATGTTTGCCTAACGTTACAGTAATGCTATGTAGCTTGTAATACATATCTGCCTACAATACTGTACATTACACAGTTATTGGCACAATATCCCACAATGCAAATCATAATTGCACAGTGGCCCAACCTTCCACATGTTATTCTCTGTAATATACCCATACATATGGCTACAGTTACAATATATCAACATATATGATCCCCTGTTATAGCACATACTTGTTGGACCAGTCCTGGCACTGACATTGGCTGGTGAAGAGTATTTCTCTTCAAAGCCCTTATATAGCATCCCTTGTGGTATATGCAGTGTTTGCCTTGTGACCTACAGCAGTACACACAAATACTACAAGCGTTACTATGCTCAACAATGCATCACTACAAGATAACTGTATCCACTATATGGATTGCGTGCACTTTAAATACTACAGAAAAGTACTACATACACAGACATACTGACTGTTCTACATACCTTATTAGTAACCCGAGGTGTCGTTAACTGTTGATTCGATTCTTTTCGGTTTGTGTTTCAATGTTCTTTGCAACATTCCGTTGATATATATGGATAGTTTGAATGTGTGATAACACATCCTTTTCTAGTTACATATCGGTAACATGTGGTATCCTGTCCACCAGTTGCTGTTCCAAAGTACTTAATTAGATGCACATCAGCTGTGCAGCTACTCCATTAGCCGATACCATGGCAACATTGGTGTATAACTGAGTACTCCTTTTGGGCGTTGTCCATTTGACTTACTTTCAAGGGAGACAGCCGAGATATGTTTTTGCAATATATTTCAACAGCTATATGGAGACACACAGAGATATATTAGCTTCATGACTCCCGTGGACTGTGTGTAATGGCTAGATGATTTAGTTCTACATGTGAGTACAGCTGATATATTTCGGAACAGTGCTACTTATGCAGGGTTTGTTTGTACCTGATACTTCTGCAGATGTTTAAGTCTGGCAAGGATGTTTGGCCAGCTCAAGGCCGTATTGCTATGCATGAACTGTTATGTGGTGTACAGTGTGCTCACCAGACATCCTTGATTTGGTGTACAAGTGTAGCATACTGTGCTGTTGCTCACTAATTGCTAACACATCTCGGTGTACGCACAACCCTCTGAAACAGGATTAGTGCAAACAAACCCTGTTACATTAGCAGCTGTTCCATTGTATACCAGCAGCTATTTCACATAGGGCCATGTTAGTGTGTCTCTGACAAGGTATGTTAAGGCTTCTGCTGATGTCGTATAGTGAGTGAATGATTTGTGATGTTATTACAGTTTGTATTGTAATATGTTTGGGTGTTGGGGTGATGTTGTTGGGTGTACTTAGCAGATGCAGGTGTGTAGGAACTGCTTTTATACATAATCGCTATGTCCATGAGGGTTCCTTCCCTATTTGAACACCTATCCTTTTGTGGACTAATACAATGGTAATTGCAGGCTAATTCATTAAGGCACTGTTATGTGGTTCCTGTATAGCATGCAGGTGATGTTAGTCCTTGAATCCCTTCGGTAATACATCTGAATGCAATAACGTGTTGTTACATGATAGCTGTGTATTTCTGTCATAGGTATTTTCAGTCATCATAGTTGTGTTGGTGACTGACCCTCTTTGGCTAGGGTTGCCACCTTTTCATAGGGCCATAGTGGGACCTTTTCGGGACACACATGTGATTTTATAGGCCAACACAAACTCACGGTCAGTACAAGGGATAGAACTTTCCTTTCTTGCCTAAATATAAGCTTATTCTTGTAGCAGTTTAGTTGCTTATCCTGTTTCCTGTAACATGTAGGTATTTTAGATACAGAAATAACTATTGTATTCAACTATTACAGTACATATGGGACATAATTATGTCCTACAATCCCAGGACATTTGCCACATTTAAAATATTTGGTCAGGACACAACTGTCCAAAGAGGGAGTGTCCCTAATGAAGTGGGACAGGTGGTAACACTATCATTGGCTCATGTCCATAGCACATATTTGTAATAGTGTATAGGCATATACTCTCCATATCCTTTGTTCATAAAGGTCGGTAGTGGCGGAATGTGTGATTGCTATGGTCCATGTTATACACATATATGAACACTTCAACCACTGTATAAGGGAGACCTATGGAATCCCGAAACCACAGTGTTCCGATGCACACAGTACCGAGACCAGACTCCCATACCCCACATTACAGACATCGACAGTAACTCTCGAAGGTAACATGAACATGGAACACACACACGCACACACAGACACACTGCTACCCAACACATCCAAACAAACCATCCTACACTATATATGAGCAGGTGGCCAAGCCCCCCTACACCCCCCTTGTAGGTGTCTTTACCCCCCATACCACCCCATACTTTAATATTCTACCTCCTAGGTCGTGCAAACAGACGCACAAAGCTAACCCACAACCACACATTACATTCCCCCAAGAACACACACCACACACAGAACACACACTTACACACACTACAGCCCTAAGAAACACACTTACACACAGTAACCTACCTGAACCGCAACACCAGAACCACTGACTAACTGTCCATTAACATTGTGAGATTACACCTCGCTCATCTAGTGTTTCGGTACTGTGTTCTTTCAGACCTTAACCCTCGGAATTATGCGTGTCGGTATGTAAAGCACTCGGTATGTGGTAGGTATCCCATTTATATGTACCTCCATGGTTATGTAGATGTTGTTAACCTATCTATATATCTACATATATATGTATATCCCCATATATCGACATATCTCTCTCTCTCTCTCTCTCTCGCTCTATATATGGTGATGTATATATATATATATATATATATATATATATATATATATATATATATATATATATATATATATATATATCATACACCTTTCATTGGGTACATGCCAGTTTGTCCTATTTCAACACATTCCTACCTTTTGTGTTTTATCCTGTCAGTATACACAACTGCCATTGGTACATCTCAGGTAGCTTAGTGGTATGTTATTGTGATGAATGTGTAAATGGTTGCGTGTTCTAATCCTGGCAGTGATATCTTACCTCTCAGAGCAGGCACTGGTAGTGCAAGGGGGATTAATGCACATTTCAGCGGTTGTGTGTTCCACATGTTTATTATTCTGTGGAGAACTACCTATATATGCAAGCTGTGTTTAAGGTATACTATGTAACATGTGCACATCTGTGAAGATTCCTGTCAGGGATACTCCCCATTATTTGGAACTACATCCCTGATTACATTATACAAAACCCCTCACTAACACTCCGGGGAATCCTTGCAGAGTGGGTGGTGAACAGTAGCTACACACCATGGATCCCATAAGTGGCTCTGCTCCACAGAGGGACAGTTAGTTAATCGATGGGATGGCAACAGCAGACACATTTTGCCTATGCTTATGAGTGGTATCGGTGGTTGGGAATGTACCTACCTATGTATCTATGAACCTGTACATACAGTATGGACACATGCTGATAGCTTAATTTACTGTTCAGGTATTGACTTACCTTGTGCCAATGATGGTTGTGTGTAAAATAGTTGAGGGCTACCTATGTAGGATGCACACAGTAGACCACCATACATGACAATTTACAGGTGGTTGTGTGTGTGAGCCATCCATGTTTGCTGTGTGTGCAGGTGGAGAAGGGTGTCAGTCCATGACTGCCTACACTGTCAGTGTGTGTGCTATACATTCCCTCTTTGCCAAGGCATGGGCATACTGGGCATGCCTCCATCTGCCTACTGGGGCTAGCACAGGGTGTTTATGGTCTGAGTCCCCCTGTGCCTGTGGGTCCCTTGGCAATGGTGGTGGGCTGTGAGGGCCTTCACCATTCTGTACCTGCTGCAGCTGTTTCCGCAGGATCATATTGTGTAACATGGCACATACTATGAAGATATGCGCACATGTTCCTGGAGAGTACTGCAAGGCTCCACCAGATATGTCCAAGCAATGGAACCGTAATTTCAGCATCCCAAACATGCACTCTATGATGATTCTGGTGTCTGCGTGTGCCTCATTATGGCATTCTTGTGTGGCTGTGTGTGCATTTGTGATAGGAGTCATCATCCATGGTTCCAGTGCATAGCCAGCATCCCCCACCAGGTGGCCATATGGGATGTCCCCCCTGGCAAATACCTGATACAGCTGTGAGGCATGCCAGATGTGGGAGTTGTAATACCTTCCAGGGCTGCCAGCACACACATACATGATAATGCCCTGGGCATTGTACACAACCTGGCAGTTGATGGAGGGGAATCCCTTGCGGTTTATGTAGTGCCTACCCTGCTCATCGGGTGGTGACTTGATGTGTATGCTCGTGCAGTCTATTGCACCCAGTACCTCCGGATATAGTCTGCCACAAGGTGGAAGAGACGCATATTGCTGGCCAACTCCTCCTGCATTTGGGGGAAGTATATGTGCTCATTGCCATGTGGTAATATGGCATCCAGGAACTGGTGGAGTACCCTGGATGCTGATGCCTGTGAGATCCCCATGATATCCCCAGTTGGCCTTTGGAAGGTACCTGTGGCTACTATTCTCAAGCTTACACATACCTTCATGTCCACTGGGATGGGTTCCCCTCTGTTACTTCTGGCTCTGAGGCGTGGCCATCACAGCTCAACAAGTTGCTGTATGATGTCCCTGTCCACCATGTAATGCTCTACTATCTCCAGATCATGTAGCCCTTGGTAGGTTGCCCTGGGTCTGAACACTCTTCTCCTCCTCCTCCAGTGCCTGAGATGGTTGTCAGCATCATCCTCCACACCACCATCAGTCTTTAACACATGCTGGTGAATCAAAGCTATGGCGGCCCCTAACACATCTGTATACACCAATGGTGCAGAGTGTCTGGGAATACACAAGTGTGTGTGTGGGGCTTTCACACCTTATACTATTGTGCAATGGATGACGCTGGTGTAATTGGGTGTGTTTGTGCTATTCCAGCTGCAGGGTATTTTAATTATTGGTTTTGCAGCAGGTACTGCTATTGTGGGGCCTTTGTTGTTGACTTATGCTTGTCTGCCATGATTCATCTATTGCCCTTTACTTCTATTTTCAACCCGATTCCCCTCCCATTGTCAGGCATGCATCCAGCTGCCGCCTTTCTTGTTTTGTGCTTCCACAACCCAGGATTGTGTTGGGAAATGTGTTATGCAGCTGATCTACTGCAAGTTTGCTTTGTTCTGCTGTGACAGTTCTTTTTTCTTTGCTGTACGGCACCTCCCCTTTCCTGTTCTGCAGGTAGCTGCTAGCAGCTTTGTTAGCTGTTGTCTATGGTCCACTGTGAGTTTCTAGGTGTTAGTTTCTCATTTGTACTCCAATTACCATGCTGCAGCATTTCCTTATTGTCTTCCCATATCCTTCCTGTTTCAGCTGTGGTGCACGATGCACACAGCCATTTACTGGGTTTCGTGCATGTTTTCATCCACATTCACATGAACTTTCGGTTACCTTGTGTGCTCTCAGCTAAGCAAAGCTATGGCTACTTCCGCACCCCTATCCTGCGGCTTTGCTTAGCAACACGCAACACAGATTAACAATGATCCAATGTGCTTACAGCTATGGTGGTGCACCCCTTTCTTGATGTCATGTTTACTTCCAGGCCACTCCTTGGTTTTGTAACATTATGCTGTGTGGTACATCCTTATGCCGGTGGGGCATTTGCGATTCAGTATTACTTGACTCATTTGCGTGGCATTGACTGCTAATTCCTAGTTACTGCACGGAACACTGTCACAGACCCTTAGCAACCCTTGCGCCATGGTTGTGGTGTAGCATGCATGCCATTGACTATTATGGGGATATCATGAATTGCATTACATTACAGTTTTATGACATCTAAATATATTTTCCTTGTGATCTCATTTGCGCACCGATGCACTGCGGTTTTACTTTGCGTTGGTGTGGCCATGACATTAAATGTTATTTTTTATATGTTGTGCATGTTGTTTTATGCCGTTGGCTATATATTTAGCCATTGGCAGATATTAACATTATAATACTTAAGTTTGGTCCGCTTTCATGGCTCCGATTTTATGTTTGACAAAATGTAAACCGTTTTTTTTTTGGTTTACATTTCTACATGCTTATGCTACACGTGCACCACTTCATGAATCACTTTATACTTTCATTTGCATGCTACACTGCTGTGCATGGGGTAATTAGCATACATGCTCCGGGAGCTGCTCAGCTCTGGCGTATGCTGGTAGTGCACGTGGAAACAGCTCTTACCTGAATCGCTCAGTGGCCATATTTGGTGCTAGATCGCCGACGATACTCTGGCGCATGGCGCAAGCTTCATGAATCCTGGGGTAAATGTTTTAGATATATATATATGATAAAAACTGCTTACAATATTCCAACACATGACTGGTTAACCTTACAAAGCATTCTAATGTACACTCACGATTTATGCAGATTAATTAATAATTCCTCATTTAAAGATATTCCAAATCTAATAAGTTTTCTGTATGAATTTATATATAATAGTTGTGAAAAGAAAAATTTCATTTCAAATCTATATAAAGGGTTTACCATTAAATAGTCGATTGCACTTTGTCGAACTGCCACTTTATCAATGCGTTTTGCGTGAACCAAAACCACGAAAAATTTTAAATGTCGAAAAACATTCAACATTCGACATTACCGGCTGAGCAACACCTCCACACCCATGCTACCATGGGTCAAATATGGAGGAGGTTTTGACATTCGCATATTTGGAATTCGACGTTTGAGAGGTTCGCATTTCGGCATTCGCACAAGTCGTGTCACCCATATCAGGATCGACATTAGAAAGGTAAACCATATAAAGAGTTAATAACATATAAAACAATTCCCAAACCATCATACTGGCAGTTCTTAACAAAAGGTCAGTCATTGCAGTTAACAGAAGAAATTAAAACTAACATCTTACCATCAGTTAATTACACCTCTAACACACAGAACTGGAAAATATTTAACTGGAAATACTTACATAGAGCATTTTTAACACCAGATAGAATTAAAAAGATCAGTACTACTACAAATAGTTTTTGCTGGAGGTGTGAAAAGTCAAATAAAGCAGACTGGATTCATATTTTTTATGAATGTAATAAAATTAAATCATATTGGAATGGAATCAATCATGTTTTACAAGCTTTATTTAATGAATCATTTACCTTAACTAAAGTATTGATTATACTAAATGTAAATGAAGGTCCCTACCTGAATAAGACAGATATGTATTTGTTATGAACAATACTTGCTATATCTAGGAAATGCGTAACCAGAAGGTGGAATTCAAATACACCCCCGACCTTGGAAGAATTCTACAAAGACAACTGCATCGATGGAAATAAAAATCAAAGAACTACGAATCTATCCCAGGCTATTGGTAAATAATCCTTGGAAGAAAGTTATATCTTTATTGGACACTCTGCAATAATCAATATTGTATCTCTGATAACTGATCTGTTAATTCTATATTTAATAACATACAGTGTATATAATTGAAAGTCAGGTTATTGTAAATATTGTATATAGTTGTTTAAAATGATATTTAAAGGTAGTATGTAAATGTTATTTTAATTGAAAATAAAAAAAAATATTTGAGAAAAAAAACAATATTGAATTATGCACTGATAAAGAAATAAGAAGCTTGGAGTGAAAACTGTTATCAAAAACGTGGTATTAACCTCCTAGAAAAAAAGTAAGTGAACCAATCAGAAAAAATATGATATTAAGATATTATATACAGTCCTTTGCCACATGGCTGACTACATTTTGTGGGGGTAAGTGCTCCAGCAAGGAGCAGTGACCTCATATTCTATGAATTTGGACACAGGATTTGAGAAAGATTTTGACAAAATAGGAAGTTTGCCAGAGTAAAAATGAAAGGGCTTTTATTCAAATAATGGGATAAATGACAGACTATTAGTGATTCATTTGTTAAAGGCAGGGAGGGAAAGCCTGAAACAAGATAAAAAAGAAGTTGTGGAAGATAATTGATTTTATTGAAGGAAGAGCACAGCAGAGTCCAAAAGAGGCAGATGGGGTTTATAAAGATAGAGTGTGAATGGTGTGTCTGACTAACCAACTAGGAAGGTATGAGAGAAGTTAAAACCTAAAAAAGTAAGGTGGAAAAGGATGGTTAAAAATTTACTCTTCCGGTATGTGAGAAAGAAGAGGAAGGTTGTGGTACAACTGACTGTTTTGAGAAAGGAAAGCAAGCTGTTTATAGAAGTGTAGATTCAAACAGAGCTTGTCAAGGAGTTTCTCATCACATTGTTTACTTGTAAAAAGAGTAAATGCCTGCAAGTGAGGAATGGAAGGTGTAAAAGGGGAAATGGAGATATGGGATCAGTGATAAAAGACAGAGTTGGGAGGGAGAACAAAGCTTTGATGGAGGATAATTTGGAGTTATGGGGCACATTTTCAGCACAGACTCATAATCATTTGGCAGTGGTATTGGCATGTCTATAAAATCACTAGAGGCTGAGACAGTATGCGTGAAATGGAGTAGCGCTACAGTGCTTTTGGTCAATTATAGAGGAATGGTTCTGGCCACACTGGTAGAAAAAGGTCATGGACTACATTCTAAGGGAAATGTATGTGTTGCCTGTTGAAAAAAGCTATAATATAACTATTTGTACATACTATTTTAAAAACACAATTTTATAACATATTTTTTAGTAAATGAACTTTTTTTTAAAAAAAACTTTTTATTGAAAATTTCATAACATTCATATCTAGAAATCTTCACATCATGAATTATTAAACAAAGTCAAAGAATTTAATATTGTAAACAGGAGATGGGTTACAATAGGGTAGCTGTAATAAAAAGCACGAAGACACTTTATTTAGATAGGCATTAGTATTAATGAGCAGAGTATGTTGATTTGATGTTTCAAATTAATGAATTGTTTTTCATTGGATTTAATGTGTACATTTTAATGAATCAAGGTATATAAACAGAAATGTTTTAACTGTGGTTGTCTGATGAAGTCCTAGATGTATGGACGAAAACGCGATATGTGAATTTTATGAGATAAAGGCGTTTATGTGTTTTTTTCATTTTCAAGTGGATAATACAATAAACTCTGTTTGGTGTTATAATCAGCGATCTCTTGGTCCTTTGGCACTTACGTGGTGGATTATTGGTTATTTTTCGTGCCTTGAGCTAGTTTTGGTGTATTTGGTGTACAAGGGAGAACAAAGCTTTGATGGAGGATAATTTGGAGTTATGGGGCACATTTTCAGCACAGACTCATAATCATTTGGCAGTGGTATTGGCATGTCTATAAAATCACTAGAAGCTGAGACAGTATGCGTGAAATGGAGTAGCGCTACAGTGCTTTTGGTCAATTATAGAGGAATGGTTCTGGCCACTCTGGTAGAAAACGGTCATGGACTAGATTCTAAGGGAAATGTATTTGTTGCCTGTTGAAAAAAGCTATAATATAACTATTTGTACAGTTTTACAGCCAAGACATCATGCTAAAATATGTTATTTCATTTTGTGATAGGAAATCTGATGATGTATGTTGGGTGTGCTGTATTTGGATTTCAGTAAGACATTCAACTAATTGGTTATCAGGTAATTGAAAGGGAAATCGAGATAAGATCTCTTCAAAATGGCTTGAGACACATCTAGAGGAAGGGCACAAATGTTGATGTTGAAAGGATTACTTTCCCAGGAGAAGGAGTTGAAAATAGGATTACTACATGGATGAATACTGGAATGTGGGCTCTTTAATACATATGTATTAGACATTACAATGGAGTGGCTGACAAGATGATCTGTAGATGAAGCTTACCTGTGGTAGGCCATGAGGAAGGTGTCTCATAAGACACTTGGGGAAATTGAAGGGTTTTTTTTAATATTTTGTAGGTGAAGCTCAATGAGGACAAATGCACAGTGCTACATCTGAGATCTTTTAATAGATTTGTGAGATGCTGTCTGTCTGAGAATAAGATTCAAATTTAGGATACAGCAAAAGATTTGGGGTGATAAATTGTCAGGAGGTAAGTTAAAACCATGGTGGATTAAGCTAAAAGAATGATATGTTGTATTCAGAGCATATCTGACTCCAGACATAATGCAATAATTATTCCTTGATATAGGGTTTTGGGGCTCCCTCATCTGAAGCCATAATTGGTGATACCACGTCTGCTAAGAGATCAGCCACCAGCGGGGTACCTCAGGGGACCCCATGTTGGGTTATTTGGCATCTACTGCTCAGAGGTAAAGGCTAATGTAGAAAAACTGCAGGGAACCACCACGATGAGTATGAAACAGTTTATTTTAAAAATAAAGAACAAGCGCTTTCACGCACCACCATGGCGCGCTTCATCAGGTTACATCAATTAATTAAAATTCATCCTTTATATATCAAAATACTCCTAATTAATCAGTTCTATCATCAATTAGAGGAACTTATTAAGTCATTTAAAGAGATATTATCAAGTAGCATCAGGCTTAAATATGAAGAACATCTTTAACATACAGAGCATGGCGCTTTTTAAAACAGCCAAGAGCTTCCGTCAACATAAAACAAACACTGATTCAGATTGCATATCTCAAACTAATAATCCATTCAAAAATTCATATCCAGAAATAAATTCATAGACCTGTCTTTTTTCCCTGCAATACTTGTTGTAAATGTAGTACTGGTGTTATTAAAAAACTAAGTAAATCACCGATAATGTCATGGCGATACTTATATAATGCATTATATCTAAATATCCATAAAATGTGTATTTTAATCATTATTTATAAAAATATATAAGTATTAATAGTATATGAAATAAAATAAATAATCTAACTATAAGCTTATAACTATATTAAATAAATAAATCAATAATGCTTGTTCATCAACTATATACAATAATATTATTTATGTAAATAATAAAACTAAAACCAATACCTAAAAAGAGCAAAAGAATCATCCATCTCCTAACAAAGCTGGTCAGATACTAACCGCTAAATTCAGACCAGGTTCAATATGAGACCTAAAGTTAAAAATCCATCTCAGTTCATGGAGTTCAAGAGACCCTACGATATCACCTTCTCTCATATTATTATGTACAATCTGAATAACCCTAAACTTAAAATGGTGTTTGGGGAACTGCTGACAATGCTTAGCCAATGCATTACTGGTATTCTCCTTCCTTATGTCGTAGACATGATTGTATATGCGATCCCTAAGCCTTCTCGACGTCATACCTACATAGTAGGCATCACATAATTCACAGGTGGCTAAGTAGATAATATTTTTGGAATCACATGTCGCATAGAAAGTTGGTGTAAATGTCATGTCTATTCCTGGTACTTCTAATGACTGAGTTTTTGATATGTGGCTACACATGCTGCATTTGGTACACGGATAAGTTCCCTTCTTATATCGTGACCTAATATCTATGTGTCGAACATCCATTTTATCATTACAAAGTAGCCTTTTTAAATTCAAGCTATTATTAAATCTAAAAGTAGGTTCTCTACCTACTATCTGTGCTAGGGTTGAGTCAAGTAGAAGGATCTTCCAATTGTTCTTAACGACATCCATAATATGGTGTATATCATTTGTATATTTGATGCTAAATGACAAGCTTACTTCTTTACTCTTGAAATTATTAGTAAAACCTCCTTTTTTAACATATGTATATGTCCCAAGCGTTGATGATGTTAAGTCATCAACTAAATCAACAGGATAACCTCTACTAATGAGACAACTCTTTTGGAAATCAACCAGAGTGTGTAGATCCTCCTGTTTACTGCACAGCCTAGAAATTCTAGTTATCTGCTCTTTTACCACATTACGAAAAATGTAGCGAGGATGCATGCTGTCAAAATGAAGGATTGCATTCCTCCAGCATGGCTTCATGTATAACGTTGTAGTAATGTTACTCTTGTCATCTTTAGTAAGGGTGATATCCAAGAAATTAACATAATTATATGAATGTTCAAAAGTAAATTTTAAGAAGGAAGTGGTAGATTCCATATAGGCAACAAACTCAAAGGTAAAGGCTAATGTAAGGGCCCTTGGCTGACCAAGTTCACAGATGATTGCACACTGGTAGCTATCATAGATTTCCCCAATGACACAAACATCTTACAAGAAGGGTTAACACAGAAAAATGACTGGTGCCAAAGTCTTTGACTAAAACTCAGTGCTAAGAAATGCATTATAGTGCCTTTTGGGAAAATTGCCACCCAGGCAAATTACTCCACAGATAATACACCCATAAGATTTGCCCCAGTAGTCATGATCTGGAAACATATGTGGATAGTAATCTGGCCTTCGACAAGCGTATATCCAAGGTAGTAAGAAACTATTCTATGTTGCCCAACTTATAATTAAGAGTATGGCATCCAGGTCCAAATAAGTCATAGGGCCACTTTATTTGGCTTTTATCAGACCCATCATTGAGTATAATGCTCCCTTCAGCATGTACCTAACCAGACATATGCAACAGCTGGAACACTCACAAAGGTTCCTTACCGGGAGAATCCATGGTATAAACACATTGTCCTATATGGTTTGCCTTAAAGGCCTATCTCTATGTTCTGTCTCCTACACATTACTGAGAGGCGATCTATGCTGGTCATACAAGGCATCCTTGGATCCAACTCTGATGGAAATTTTGCACATCTGTAAAATGAACAGTAGCAGAATCACTAGATCCAAAGATTTAAAATTTTCTTGTGACATAAATAAAATATGTTGGTGAGACTGATGTGTCTCCCAGAGGATTCAGGTGAAGCAGAGGCCATCCCTAACCATATTCTAGCACTACCTTGACTAAAGGATAGAAAATCAGGAATTCACCTTGAGTCTGGCCCCCATGCCTCTGATAGACAGAGGAAGACATTAATGTCCAAACTAACATACCCCCTCCCCACATAACCTCTAGAAACTTCCTAACTAACATACCTTCTCTGAATAAATACCCATGAGACATAGGGACACAACTTGGATGGAATGCATAGCTAGGCTTACAAAGACCCTGCTGGTCATTAGTCACTATGAACCCAAAGCATTGCATACATTTCTGGAGGTCTTATGGACAGAGGAATACTGCATTTTTGGAAAGGATTCTTGGAAATTTAATTTAAATGATTATTGTAATGGGCAAAGTGGTGATATTTGAATAGGCATAGTTCCTTGGACTATTTTGCCAGTTAACTCTGGAAGGGATAGTGGAATATGCATTGTGTGCTCATAGTTTATATAGGGGTCTGTTAACGAGTGAGTGACCCTCATGACAAATTGTGGGTGTATAATTCAGACACAGAGCATCCACAATTAGATATGAAGCAGAATGTTTTGAGATTGTCATAAAATGCATTACCTCTGTTTGATGGCAAATGCAGCCAGTCATTCTATGTACTTTGCTTTTTAATGTTATTAACATTATAACTCTCCTCACATGCTTTTTTCATTTATTCCATGTTTTCTTTAGTTAAATTACTCTGTATAATCCCTCTCTATTGTCCATTGTAGTAATCCATTTAGTTGGTCTATAAATCTTCTTACTTAAATACTTTCACAAATGGAAGAAGTAGCTGATCCCTTCAATCTTCTTGATGTAGACAACAATTTCAGATCTCACACAGATGATCCTGATAACTTAAAGTATGCCCCTCATCCCTTCTGTTCTTTAGAGTAAAGACTGCCAACTATTTTAACCCACTGGTCATAACTTCTACACTCTGTACAGTCTCCTGGTGTAGTTTCCCCCTGAACTCATTACAGCAACATGATACAAGTCTTTCTCTGTATGATCTCTGTAATTATATACATTGCTAAGGTTGTGGTCTGACCAGGACCCAGCAGAGTGGCAGCATGATTTCTTTACATCTGGAGTCTATCCCCAGTGAGAATTCATGCAAGCATTGTGTTGGCTGCTATTGAAGGCCTGTCACTGTGATCCTAGTTATTGAACCTATATATGGTAAGCACACACTGTTTTTTTCCTGCTGTGTTTCTATAATACCATTTCTAGTTCCTCCAGCAGTTTCTTCACAGCAGACTTATTGTACTCAGTGCTTTACTTTACATTGTCCTGCAGTGAACCTCAAATGCAGTCTTTCTACCCATGTGGTTAACTTTTTATGGTCCTTCATTGGGCTTTACACCCCTTATCTACTTACACACTGATCTCTGTGTAGCAAACATGACAATAATCCTGCTTTTTATTCACTTTGAAAGGTATGACTTCAATAAATTAAGCAGTAATGGACCCCATTAATCACTTCCTTTATTTTTTGCTTCATTTCTGCCACCATAACCCGATGTGTATTCATGTATCAATTTACTTTTTCAACCTCAGTCATACTTTCATCAAACCCATCTGTGTGAGATCAAGTTTAAGGCCTTGCTAAAGTCTGAATATATTATGTATGCAGGTACTTCATTGTCAAATTCTCTTATAACCCAGTTATGAAACTTGCTCACATTTCAGGCCATATTTGATGTCCAACAGAATGCCGTTCTTCAATAAAGCAGTCAGTCTTTCCCTTCAGAATCTCTCCATGATATTTCCTGCTACTGCCATAAATTTGACATGCCTCTTGTTTGACAGATTGTTCCTGACCATTTCAAAAAAGGCATTTCTGTAGCATAACTAAGCATCAGACAGATGTTCATCACACTGATCACTGCTGCAGTAGCCTTAGCTATATGGGTTATATCCTACACAGCTTACAAAGTTTCAAGGTATCTTCCATGTACCCAGACCATTAGTCAACTATTTCCTGCTACTGAAAAGAGTGCTCGTCTGCGGACTTTTGAGGCTCGAAGATTGACTGACATGTTTCATTGCTGGGCAGATAAGTTTCCTTTGGGGGAAAAACCTTCCACATTTACGTTTTTTAGTGTTACTTTCCTGTATGGGTAAATACTTTTGAACTAGGAAAATGTGTTTTTATTGACTAGCTTACCACATTCATGTACTTTTAACAGGAGTGCATTTTTTAATTGACAGCTTAAAGATTATTTACATGTTTAAAGCTAAATTTTCTGTGGATAATCTGTGTTTATTTTACTTTTGGGGGCTGGGAAAGTGCATTAAAGTGTTTTTACTGTGTTTTTACTAGAAAAAGTTACTTTTACCTACTTTCTAATTTTACTGACTAGTGCTGTTAAACTTCCCTGGGGAAAGAAGCACCATTTTTAGCTTGACAATGGAACAAACTACTAGCTTCACGGTCAGACCTTCTTTCTCTCATGAAGAAAAAGATTTCTAAGCAGATTTTGCATGTATAACTTCCCCTTCTGCTTTATTTGGCCAGCAGTTCCAGTGACCCCATTCATCTCCAGGTCCACCAAATTCTTTTCTTCTCTCCACCAGACTTCTCAAAGTGAACCAGGGCTAGTGTGGACCCTAAGAGTTTCCTGGGAGGCAGTGCTGGCAACTACTTCTGCTTATTTCCCCACCTTCAGCCCTGCATTCGGCAGCACATCCGAAAGCTTTGTTAGGTCACACCTCCCATCAGCCAGTATTTCCGATGATCTCACTCTCCCAGATGGATATGCTTATCCCACTCTGCCAGCACCTCAGAAAGACCTGTATAATTTCTTGAATGTGATACAAATTTCAGGATCATTTACATTGCCATTCCAGACTTCTCTGTCTATATATTTTGTCCCAGCTATATGTGCTCACTTTTTTGGTCATTTTTCATAATGCTGATCGCTTTTACTTTCATCACTTCTGCACTTCATCCCTTATTACAGTGAACAGAATACATTGGTATTGGTGTAATACCTTTTCCTGAGCAGCATTCCTCAAGCTGCCTAAGGGGCTGGAACCCACACACAACAAGGAGTTGTAATTTACTGCATTACTTCCTTCCTCTAAGTCCACCTTTAGAGGAATGAAATGGTCTCCCTATAGGTGCTTGTAAACCACTTGTGTTTTGGCTGCAACTGCTCAAGCACAGGTTTCCATGATCAAAATTTACATACTTAGCCTGTGCACAAACACTGTTTGTGTGAAATCACTATGCACTTCTGTGGGGAGACTCTCCTTCCTGTTTAGCTGTGAAGCTGGGCAGTATAAGTTTAGGGGATGACGGGATGCTTATTTTGTTGTTTGTACATGGGTTTACACATATGTCTCAACTGTCCATATTTTCTCAAAACATCCAGCTTTTTGCAGCCTATTTTTGGTGCATTCCATAGAAAATTCTTTGTATTGTGACAAATTCGACTGTCAGATAATAATGGCATACATTTGAGTTTCAGACTTCAAACCATTCAGAAAATTTGCATTAATACAAATCCTGTTGTTTTACCAACTTTCTAAGTTTCTAAAAGCAATAATTAAAATTGTTCCCATTTTCTGGGCCTTTGTCCCCCCATTATTTATGACTTTGTCCAGATTTCTTGTTCTAAGAGGTTGAGAGGAATGGATCTACAGAAAGCATGACATTGATGATCCCATAGTATTTTTTTAAATCAACAGTACATTGATCTTTCATAAGCAAACGTAAAATAACACTTGGCCATCTTGAATGAAAATGGTTTGTTATGCTTTACTTGCTGATGATATACTGTATACATAGCTTATAATGGCATTGTATTTTTCTCTCGCTTTTGTGTTCATCAGTTCGCTGTGCTGCAGTTGTTTGTGAGGCACTGTATTTTCTGTACTGTCACTTTTAGACAGGCCTAGCTTGCACTCATTCACAGCTCCCTGTCATTGTTGTCTGATACCTTGCTTGCGTTCCAAGAAACTACTGTTTTTTATTCCACTTTTTTTCATGTTTTACTTTCTTCATCTTTCTGCTTAACTACTTCACTTCTCACCCTATTATGTGGTTATTTGAAATTCCTTTTGGAGCAGTGCAGCTGTAAATGAAATTCAGTCATTAATTCTCCATAAACGAATCCAATAATGATATTGGTGTCACATCTATGATAGTCTACAAAAACTCATTTACATGTTCTAAGTGAGCCTTCATGCTTTGTAAAATACTTAGCAAATCATTAATTTTCATATAGTACAAGCATCGGCAATACTATAATTTTTAGCAAATTTCCAGATTCCTTTTAAAATTATGATTTTTCTGTACTTGCATTTCACTGGCCTATATCAAAGCTATTCAGAATCACACTTTTATTTGAAAATTCACAGAAATCTATGAGATGTAGGATGGTGTTGACACATCACTTTTGCAGTCCCTTCATAAGCTGATTACTTCCTGAACCACTCAGAAAATGATAAATTCCCTTGATAATGAGCAGTGATTGAAGTGTAATATGCAGTGTGTGACCTCAAATAGCATTGTCACCCGCAGAGAAGAAAGCTAACTTTGTCATTTGAGAAGTGGAAATTGTTTTCTCTCAATGACCCTTCCACAATGATATGAACTAAAAATAGAACTCTTTTTGTCATGTTCTCTTTCATTTTCTTTCCACTGTTGAAACTTGCTTTGTTTTGTTATATGGTCTGTCATACTATATTTGGCATCAGTAGCACTACCAGAAGCTGCATTCCTGAATGTTAGTCTGAATCCTCATCTGCCTGGACTGGCAGAAGTTAAAAAAGTATATTGTACTTGCTGGAAAGGAGAGATAGGGTATTTGCCTGGTATCTAGCTTACATTTTAACAGTCCTTAAAAGCGTCACCCCAACTCTTCCCTGAAAGCAGGCCATAAGCCTGATTGGGTACCCTAATTAATAAAAAAGTAAAATAAAACAAAAAGAAAAGAAAAGTTATGATTAAATAAAAGATTAAATAAATTAGTTACAGTAAGTTAAGAAAATGGACTGTCTTTTTTCCCATACACATTTAGCATTCTGTGCCTTTCTCGTTACATTCCTACTATTAAATACGTCATCTATTACATGTAATAGAAGAATTGATAAGGGCAAGTCAGACTGGAAAAAGTTCTGTAATAAAGCTTTCATAATTAGCTCCAAGGAATACATGCCCCACAAAGGCAGACTCAGCTTCTCATATTACATGTGTTACAAAAACAGGCTAATAAAAGTCTAGTGATGGCCTCGTAAAAGCAGACATTTTCAAATGATCAAAGTGTAGACTACTCTATTAGATGGACCCGATGAGAATGAAGTGAAAGTATTTTCTTAAATATAGTTCTGTAGTCGTAGTTCATGGTATGTTTCATATTTTGTTTGTTGAAATTAAAAATAAAAACCTTTTAACTAAGAATGATACACTACAGGCTGCCGAGCTGGTACGTCCTCATGGGTTTTTAGTGATATTCATATTAGGGACTAACCTCTAAGCTTTGGGATTGGTTCTTGTTTTTTCATCTCCCAGATTTTCCTCCAATCAGTTCCCCTGGACCCTCCCACTATTGCCTGTAACTACTTTTAAATAACTGACCTGTTTAATATGTATTAGAGAAAGAGCACATTTCCATCTACCTACTTAACTGAATAAACTACTTGAAACTTCAACAAGGCATCTTTATTTCTCCCACAGGGATAGCATCAGAGAGATAGAGTTAAGTCTCCTGCTAGCTAAAGTTATTTTATCTGGACTAATCCTTTGTACACTGTTTCATTTACAATTTTGGGAGAATTCTGAATTACTACACAATCTGAGCATCCTGTATACATTGCACTTCTATCTTCATAAGTAGAATTACTTGAAAAAAGCTAGCTGTTTGTATTTTAAACCTGGTCTGGCACCTGAGGCTTACAGCTCAAATCTTTCCCCAGCCCAACCCTCCTCCCTTTGCCTGCTGTGGTTTTAAAAGCCAGTGTCTCCATCCGTTATGGTAATCTGACTTCCAAAGTCCCTCCCTCTTTCAACTTCCAACCCACTGTGTTCCAAGTAGTTAGATGGTAGAGGGATGATTGTTCTTGATCTTTATTAGAACTAGAATATTCATCCATCTACCTACATAACTGAAAAAAACTACTTGAAACTTTAACAAGGCATCTTTAGTGATCTGACAGGGGAGTATTAGAGAGAATCTCTTAGATCTGCTAACTAAAGTGATTTTATCTGGACTAATCTATTATATTCTGTTTCTTGTCAGTCCTGTAATCCTCTTGGACTCAGGTGAGACTCCAGACCTGACTTGAACTTTCTGGATTAAAATTGTAAATTAAGTTACAAGATCCCAGAACAAACTAAAAATGATGCAAGAATTCCAGGCAGGCAAAGGACATGCACAGCACAAAACCAAACAATTTCTTTAGTAAACGACATGTAAGTGCTTTCGTGTAGTACTCCTACACTTCATCAGACATAAAATCCTATCACAAGCCAAAACATTTTAAACACTGTTAAACCAATCACTGCTAGCAACCTTTTCTCCTCCAATTAAATAATTAGTGGAAACCAAGTGATTTAAAGTAATCTAACACTTTAGCAAAATAAATACATTTTTAGTATGTTCCAACCACAACTTATATAATAGATTTTAAATATAATAAATAGGACATATGTTGTAGATATCTACACAGTATAATAAACAGCATACATAAACCATTTCTTCATGATCATGCTCTTGCAAATATACTAATGTTTTTAAAAATTTAATGCTAAACTGTGTCAACAAAGGCTGAAACAGTCCTGCCATCCACAGTTAACTAAGTGTACACTTTAAATGAAGTTTACAATAAAAAACTTTAACTGCTGCATAAACATACATCAGTCTACTAAGATGTTCAAAAAACAAACACATAAACAAACAAAAAATATATATAAATATAATAATAATACTTTGTTGGCATTACTTCTAGACCCTTGAGGTATAGGATTAGGGAACATATATATTACAGCAGTATTGGAGACACCAGAAGTACTGCTGCCAAGCATATTGTTGAAGAAGGTACCATTCATAGATTTGTGTTTTTCATCATAGAGATCTTGCCAAGCACTATAAGGTTGGGGAATAATATGAACATACTGAAAAGATTGAGCAAAAGTGGATTGTTTTGTTATAAGCTGATAAGGGTATGGGTTTGAATGAAGCTTTGTCACTCAAACCTTTTTTAAGGGACAGAATGCTTAGTTACATTTGCTAACCTTCACTCCCCCCCCCCCTTTTTTAATACACTCTTTTTGTCTTGGCAGTTAGACATACATCTTTTAGGTTCATAGGTGAGTAATAGGCTAATGGCCCTGGAGCCAGTACAAGCCTAGCCTAAGAATATTCCCAGTCATCCTGCTGCTGGACGTTAGTTCCTTGTGTCCCTACTGAGCAAGGCTGTTGAAGTGATCCCGGGGTGAATTTCCTATTACCCAAACACTCGTCAAAATTTTTCTTGAAGAGGGCTAGTGAGGTGCTCTGCTTGACGTGAATGGGGACTTTATTCCAGACGTCTTTCTTCCTGGATGAGAAACCTTTTGTAATGAGGTGTGCCACATAGAAGGACTTTCTAACAACAGTGGCAACATGGTTGTTGAAGGAGAGGTTGCTATCTACCTGTGTCCCTAGATCTCTTATCAGACCTTCGGAGTTAAGTGGGCTACCATCAATGTGGCAGTTTGTGGACACCATGTTTTTCCTGAAGGGAATGATGATGTACTTTTCAGCACTGAGCTTAAGGCCATGGTTCTGGCACCAGTTGGTCTCTGTGAGGCCTTTTTTGTAGGATGTCTACATCAGCTTGAGAATCAATAAAAGTCCCTTGATGTTGGCTTGAACTAGAGAAGTAGATGCCAAACAGGAGATGACCCAGAATCAATCCCTGTGGGACTACACTTGTAACTGTATTCCAAAGACATGCATCTGGAGCATTTCTCCCCGGGCCTCCGCTGAAAACAGGCTCTGTGGAACCTAGTCGGACATTCCCGGTCAACAAATGATAAATAAATAAATAAATAAATAAATAAACTGCCTGGTAGTCAGATTTGGAGTCCACTACTTTCACTGTGTGGGTTCTGTCAGTGAGCCACTTGGCAACCCATCTTATGATGTAGGTGTTAATGCCAAGGTTAGTGAGTCTATCAATGATTCCTGAGTGGGGGATGGTGTCAAAGCCCTTAGCTATACCGAGGTAGGCTGTGTGGACTACCCTGCCTTCATCCACTGCTCTGGTGACAGATTCGAAGAAGTCCATCAGGTTGAGCAGACATGATCTGCCCTTCACAAACCCAAACTGCGTGGGGTCCAGGGTTTGAAGGTTCCCTATATCCCTATTTATAAGGTCCATAATGATGCGCTCCATAGCCTTACAGATCAGGCTTGTCAGGCTGATGGGGCGGCAGTTACCAGGGTCCATAGTCACACCCCTTTGTGAAGTAGAATGACTGTAGCGCTGTGCCATTTGGTGGAAACAAAGCCTGAAGTGAGGCTGTGGTTGAACAAGGTACTCAGGTGTGGTGCCATTTCCCTTTGTAATTCATGTAGAACACAGCCAGGTATATTATCAGGTCCCATGGAAGATGTATTCTTGGCTTTGGACAGTGCGGTTTCTACCTGTGCAGCAGTGATGTTAGGGATTTGCTATTCCTCGAGTACTTGAATGGGGCCTTTAGGGGGTGAAGGGGGAGTAAAGTTTGAACTAAACCTGTCGGCCAAGATATTGGCAATATCAGTTGGTTCAGTATACGTGGTACCATTGTGCAGTAGCTCAGAGCACATCTGCGTATTGTTATGTAGATTCTTGACATAACTAAAGAATGCCTTGTGGTTATCTTTAGTATATGTAGCAATTTCGCTTTCATAGCTAGCTTTGAAGGATTTGATTAGGGATCTCAGTTTTTTGCTGAGATTTACAAGGAAATGTTTCCAGTCATGGGACGTTACCCTTTTCTGCAACAGTTTTTTTCTTTTGTTGTAGAGTTTGTTAATGGCAGGGGACCACCAGATTGGCTTCCTTTTTTTGGAGGACAGCATCTTGGTTCTCTTTGGTATGGTCTGAACCATGCATTTGTGTAATGCTCATACAGTGCCTTTGTGTATGATTCATCAGCCATACATCCGTTTCCCATTTGCATGGATGACGTGAAGGTTGCCACTTCTGTCTTTACAAGTTCAAAATTGGATTTGGAGAAGTTCTTCACTGTGGTTTCATTCATGGGGGGGTGAGGGTAGGATTTGGATATCGATGATGATTAACTTGTGGTCAGATCTAACCAGGGAGGAGTTGATTACTGGTGTAGAGCAGCGGTCCTCCATGTTTGTAATGACCAGGTCAGGAATGCTTCTACCTCTGGTGGGGGTGAGAATGAGTTGTTCCATGGCAATGGAATTAATGAATTCCAGAAAACGTTGGGCAAATTAGTTGGAACAGGAGTAATTGTCCCAGCTAATAGAGGAGTAGTTAAAGTCTCCCAATATAAGGGTATTAGGTTGAACCTTAATGTTTTCCAGAGTGTTAAGGAATGTGGAGTGGGAGTCTTGGGACATTGTGGGGATCTTTAGCAAGCTACAACCTGGATTGCAGTTTTATCCAGTGTTAGTAGTACCTGAAGTATCACTGATGCATTATGTTGGGCAACTAGTCTGGAGGTGTGCGTATCCTTTATGAAGATGGATATGTCACCACCTTTGGAGCTATGGTTCACACCTCCTTTAGGGCTTTGGTCCAGATTTAGGAAGCAAAAGGTGCAATATGCTTTGTAGTCTGGTAGCACTGAGGTGTTCTCTGGACCCTTGAAGCAGGTCTCTGTTGCTGCACAGATGTCGATGTTCTCCAGTTCAAGGAGTGATTCGAGTGAGTGCATTTTGCGATTTAGACTTCTAACATTGAGTAGCATAACCCTCAGGTTGCGTTTGCTTGCAGTTGTTACAGTGATAAATTTCTCTTCAGGGCATTGCCTGAAAAAGGCACTATAGGGGAGCAAGAGCCTTGGCCAGTATCCAGAATTCCAGGGGTGACAGATGCAGGCCATCTCTGGCAAAACATTGAGGTCTGTCGATCATGTCATCCCAGGCAGACAGATACTGGATCCCTTGTAGACATAGCCACAAACCAAGAACCAGCACAGGAACAAATGAGCCAGCCACACCAAGGATAAGATAGACCAGTTTAATGCACACAGTTAAGCGCTTTCGTCAAAGTAGATCCAAAAGACTTCTTCAGAACAAAGTAACACAATCCTCTACAGCATTTAAATATCCCTCCCAAAAGTCACATGTTCAAATTAGCCAGTAAAAAACACTAAGTCATTAAATATAAAAAGACCGTAGCTTTAAAACACTTAAAATGGAAATGCTTTCATTAAGCCCAGGAAAAACACATGCATTGGCTTAATTTGCCACTTCAGTTCCTTTAGTTCTAGTGCATCATTCCAGGGACCCCCCCCCCAAAGTCCCTGGTAACATGGTCAATGGCTACAAACCCAAATTCAGGGTTAGGGTTCTCAGATACATGTTTTGCCAAGGCATTGTTCATGTTACCCTTCCTAATGTCAAGAGAGTGTTCATAAACATGTTCCTTGAACTTCCGCTGTGTCTTTCCAACATAAAAACAGTTACAGTTTTTACACAGGACAAGGTAAACAATGGCTTTGGTGTTACAATTACTAAAAAAATGCATATGATTCACCATTCCATTTACATAAACTTTATTGAGTTCAATCAAATACCTGCAGTGGTTACAAAACCCACATTTGTGGGTACCTTTCCTCCTAACAGAGACAAAGTTGTTGTCCTGGGGGGTTGCTTACAGAATTTCTTTGAAAGATGTCCCTCTTTTGTAAACCATCCTCACCCCTCTTTATGTATCCCTTGTAACTCCTTGTATACTGAAAAAATGTTCTAGTATGTACTCAAAGTTTAATAAAACCATTGACTGCTTACTGTAGGAAGCAACGAAACTTGAGAGGGGAATTCAAAACGACTTGTTATTTGTCCAACAAAGGGAACACTACACTAACATTTTTTATAGCACTGACAAAATTATTTTGGAGGTACAGGGGAGAAAGGAAAGGAAATTTGAACATGACTGGCTTGATTACTGTAATGGTTTGGCCTACCCTAAACCACCCCGTAACTTGGTTTCACCTCAGGAAGCAGCTACTACCTCCAATTACCATGCCGATGATCAAGAAGTTGAAGGGCCAGTCCCTTTATGCCTGGATCCTCCCAGAAGATCGGAGAGGATCAAGAACAGACAGAATTACCAATAGGGCTCCTCGTGGGGAGAACACCATCAGAATGGGGCTCACCACTATCAGCATTGGAACAAAATTAACAGAAACTAGATTCCAGCTTGTATGACTTCAGAAATGCAAGTGGAACCTGTCTCATGAATTCTGGTGATGTTGATACAATTCGAAATTTGCAAGGTGACTTTACTATTTTTAATTATTCTTGTCTGAACTTTGAAACCGCCATGGCTGAATTGCTTTGTAGAGGCTTCAGTTTTGTACCTACCACCCACAGTCAAATCAAGAGCCTTATCATTGACTTAAAATTGTTTGTTCGAAAACTGAACTTTAAACTTTTATTTAATGATACTGAAGGTTTGAATGTTGGTCAAATACTTAGAAGGAGTAGTCTGTTCAACCCACCTCTTCCCTTGCCCTTAATAGCCTTTGAGAAATTGTGTGAGTTTGATTTTAGGAACCTGCTATCCAAGGTTCACACTAAAAAGTTTAACAACCTCACAGGGGCTGAAAATGAACTTTTAAAACAACTTTACTCTAACAAAACTATTCGGGTTATGAAACCTGACAAGGGAGGGGGTATTGTAGTGATGAATGTTGAGGACTACCTTAACAAAATGTTTTTGCACTTAAGTGACAGTAATTTTTATGAAGAAAACTCACTCAATATGGTTAACATTGCTTATTCTAGAATAGGTTGGTTGCTCCAGGATATGTTAGACCAATGCCAGATTGACCATGGCCTGTGGTCCCTGCTTGTGGTTAAATTTCCTGTTGTCACTTCTATATTTGGACTTCCCAAGATCCATAAAGATTTGTGTGATCCTCCGTTAAGACCTATTGTTAATGCTTCTAGGTCCAAAACTCATCCATTGGCAAGATATGTTAATGCCAGACTAAAAAAGTTTTAGAGGGATATTCACACATCTGTAAGGATCCGTGGGATTTTTTAAGTAAAGTGTCTGAGGTTTGTTATGATGATAACTTGATTTTCTGTACCATTGATGTTAACAATCTGTTTAATGTTATTCCCCATGAGACAGGGCTTGATTGGTTTCATAAATTCTTGGTGGAAAAGGGAATTTTTTGTAACAATGAGATAAACACCTTCGACTTGATGATGGAACTTGTTTTAAAAAAACTATTTTGTGTACATAGATGGACATTACTATCTTCAAAGGAAAGGGGTGGCAATGGGGGATGCTTGTGCCCCCATTTTTGCCAACATTGTTATGTTAATATGGGAGACTAAATACATTTTAAATTCTCTTGGGTCCTCCCCCCCTTGGAGTTTTTACCCCAGGTTTCTGGATGACATTATTATTTTTTGGAAGGAATCTGAGGTTGAACTACAACAGTTTATTGAGTATCTTAACCAGACCATCACCTTTTTGAAGTTTAGTGCCACATGGGGTAAAAATGACATTTGTTACTTAGATGTCCATCTTTCTAAGGACATTGCGAGGAAATGATTTGTAAGCCAAATTTACAGAAAACCTACTTTTTCGAACTGTTACTTGCACTTTGATAGCTGCCATCCATTACATCAGAAGAAAAGCTTGGTAAAGGCTCAGTTTGTGTGCCTTACCGGGATGACTTCTGAGGATGACACTTTTTTAAGGGAAGTTAACACACTTTCTGACATGTTTTTATCTAGAGGGTATCCAAAGGCTCTGGTAGAGGTAGTTTATTCTGAGATACAAAACAAAATAATTAGGGGTTTTTATACTCCATTATCGTCTGACCAAGAGACTAGTATACATGTTTTTTTGAGGGTGACTAATGTAGTGCTAAATAATTCCCCTTATGTATCTTTCATTACCACATACAACCCTGAGTGACCACAAATTTATAAAACTTTGAGTACATACTGGCACATTTTTTCAGTATACAAGGAGTTACAAGGAATACATAAAGAGGGGGTGAGGATGGTTTACGGATCTTTCAAAGAAATTCTGGAAGCAACCCCCCAGGACAACAACGTTGTCTCTGTTAGGAGGAAAGATACCCACAAATGTGGGTTTTGTAACCACTGCAGGTATTTGATTGAACTCGATAAAGTTTATATAAATGTAATGGTGATTTATATGCATTTTTTTAGTAATTTAACACCAAGGACATTGCTTACCTTGTCCTGTGTAAAAACTATAACTGTTTTTATGTTGGAAAGACACAGCGGAAGTTCAAGGAACGTGTTTATGAACACTCTCTTGACATTAGGAAGGGTAACATGAACAATGCCTTGGCAAAACATATATCTGAGAACCCTAAGCATGAATTTGGGTTTGTAGCCATTGACCATGTTACCAGGGACATCGGGAGGGGTCCCTGGAATGATGTACTAGAACAAAAGGAATTGAAGTGGCAAATTAAGCTCAATGCATGTGTTTTTCCTGGGCTTAATGAAAACATTTCCATTTTAAGTGTGCTGTGGTCTTTTTATATTTAATGACTTAGTGTTTTTTACTGGCTAATTTGAACATGTGACTTTTGGGAGGAATACTTAAATGTTGTAGAGGATTGTGTTCCTTTGTTCTGAAGAAGTCTTTTGGATCTACTTTGACGAAAGTGCTTAACTGTGTGCATTAAACTAATCTATCTTATCCTTGGTGTGGCTGGCTTATTTGTTCCTGTATAGATACTGGATCCCCTTTGAATGACACCAGAAACTTAGCCAATTGTTGAAGTCAATAATTTTCTGCTTAAACTGTCGTATCATTCTGGGTGAGGGTAGGATGCTACTCAGGGCTAGGGTCATACCTGCTTGGGCTACAAGATCCAAGACCTCCCCATGTCTCTTTTCATGTAGTCCAGGAAGGTATGTCTTAGGTCATTCACATCCACATGGACAATGACAGTCATATTTGTACTTGTTCCAGAGAGACCCAAGTGCGTGCATTATGTGGTGAATCCTGGCACCCAACAGGCAGCTGAATGTAACTTTTTCCTTATTTAACCTAGTGAGCAGGATGTCAGTGTGCCTTACTATTGAGTCACCTATGACTAGTGCATTGGGTAAAATGTTTTGCCGTAGGGGCTTAGGCTGAGTGGCACACTATTTATGTAGGCTAAGTGTCTTGTGGGCTATGTTTGAATAAGATGGTTGCTTGAATTTCTGCCTCAGAGGTCTTTGCTGTTTGGCCAGTTTTTTATTGAGATCCTCCACGAAAGTGGGTGTGTGTTTTGAGTTACTATGTGAGAGGTGTGGTGGTGTGTGATCCAGGGAGCTAGGTGTTCTATGTGGTGTGATGTATGTGTTAACCTTCCCCTCTTGACTTGCTAACCCAGTCTTGGTTGGAGAGAGAATGGCCTCTAGTTTGGCTATGTAAGTGCATTTCTCACAAGTGGATGTGTCTGGAGGAAGGGGGAAAGGGTTGCCTGTATACGAGGCAATTTCTACATTGCCTCAGGATGCCCAGGTTTACCAGGTTAACAGGAGAAAGCATAGGGAACTGACCTTTAGACATGCCTGGATAGGTGCTCAGTTATTTAAGTACTGAAGCTGGTTTTGCTTTCTTTTAAGTACTGAAGCTGTTTTTGTTTCCTTTATGGAAAGTTTTTTTAGTGCTACTAGCAGTGAATATGTTTACAATAAATGCTTCAAGAGTTTCTGAGCAAGTGCTGGATTTAAAGGTCTAATCTGAGTGCTCAGAAATGAGAGCTAGCAAGAACTTAATTTGAAGAGCAGACTTTAAGGCACCGGTAATGCTTTACCTTAGTTAAGCGGTGCTACTAGTAGTACTTATAGGTTTAGTTAAGTGGTGCTGCTAGTAGCAGTTATAGGTGTGTCTGTATATATATATATATATATATATATATATATATATATATATATATATATATATATATATGCATATATTCTTCATATATCATTTATTTATTTATTTATGCATTGTTTCTGTTTTATTGTGTTTTTATATACACACATATTGTTTATGTGAGCAGTAATTGTTTATGTGAGCAGTATTTAGCTATGATGTTTAAGGTGTATACTTAATTAACTATGTGGATGGCAGGACTGTTTCAGCCTTTGTTGATGCAATTCAGCATTAAATTTTCTAAAACAGTATATTTGCAACAGCATGATGAAATGGTTTATGTAGGATTTATAGTACACTGTTTAGATATCTGCAACATATGTCCTATTTATTATATTTGAAATCTATTATATAAGTTGTGGTTGGAGCATACTAAAAATGTATTTATTTTGCTAAAGTGTTAGGTTACTTTAAATTACTTGGTTGCCACTAATTATTTAATTGGAAGGAAAAAGGTTGCTAGCAGTGATTGGTTTAACAGTATTTAAAATGTTTTGGCTCGTGATAGTATTTTATGTCCGATTGATTGTAGAAGTACCATGCAAAGCACTTACATGTTTTTTTACTAAATAAATAGTTTGTTTTTATGCCATGCATGTCTTTTGCCCGCTTGGATTTCTTGCATTATATTTTTGGAACCTGGCCTGGACTTTATCTGGTGGAGTGGTTTTGTTTGGATTTCTTATTTATATTTTTGGAGCCTGGTCTAGACTTTATCTGATGCAGTGGTTTTGTTTTTGTCTGTGCTTCCTTTTGATTCTTCTGCCCAGGAGCATGGCTGAAGGTTTGAATACTGAGCTGGATTTTAATCCTATTGCTGGTGCATCTTCCAGAGAGATGGAATGGTTTCGTAATTTGCTACACAGTAAAGGTAATCCACTTTTATGTTTTGAGTTGAAAGAGACTAAAGGAGTTGATGGTGTAAATTTACATGAATATCTGAAACTTTGTAGAGAGCTTGAAGTGGCCTTTGTCAAATTAAAGAAATGGCAGTGGCAAAGGAAATATCTTGAAGCATGTGTACACTTTAAAATAGTACCATGGGGTACATATGGTCAGTTTTATCCAGATTTAATATCTAAGTGGCAAAAACTGAAATTGTAAACTAGTTATGGCTATATGCAGTTGTTGATACAAAATTCTGTTCAAGTTGAAGAAAATTTTTGTGACCAAACTTCAATTGATTAAAAAGAAACTGTTGGAACTGCTACCTAGAAGTGTAGTAGATAAAGCCATAAAGGAGGTTACAAATGTTGTAACTTCTTTTGAAGTTAAAGTACAGCAGCAACAAATGACCAAGCTGGATAGAGATTTGAGAGATTTTAAAGCAGGCAATTTTTTTTCCTGGCTTAATGGTAAAGAGCACAAGTCTGTTAAATCTGTGAGCGCTACAGGTGTTCCATCTAAACACTCTAATTCTGTTCAAGAATTTACTGGAGCAGGGCCAGAAATACCTCTGAGTACTAATGTTCATTTTTCTTTTTCTTTGGATGCAGCCAGTGTTTCTAGTGACAATGGCATGGCTGCTGTATCAAACTCACAAGTTGTGAGACCTAAGTCCACAATGTCCTTGCCCAATGAAAAATTTGTTGCATTATGCTGATGATTCAACTTCTAATGCTATATATTTATCCCAATGTGTTCAATGTTTTAAGTTCTATGTTGGCATGACTTCTAGACCCTTGACGGATAGGATTAGGGAACATATATATTACAGCAGTATTGGAGACACCAGAAGTGCTGATGCCAAACATATTGTTGAAGAAGGTACCATTCATAGATGTGTATTTTTCATCATAGAGATCTTGCCAAGCACTATAAGGTTGGGGAGTAATATGAATGTTATGAATGTATCACTTCACATGACTTTATTGTTTAGAGGGGGTTGCAAAGGTATTTATATATACTTTATTGTTGTTTTGCCAGTTCATTTTTCAAACCATGGTCAGGTTCCCAATATTTGGGTAGGCTTTATTGCTATTTTTTCTTTCTCTATAGCCTGGGGGAGCATTACAAATATTTTTTTTTGCTCATCTGTGTCTGGCTCTTGAATGTAAATGATCAGTATATCATCATAGGATAAAAATCTTTTCACATATTACACCTACAGTCCTCATTCATACCCTATGTGAACATTTCATTCTCGGGATAGGTTTTTTTCATATAGAACTATTACACACAAGTCCAGACTCACTTCGTGTGGAGGATTATACACATTTTTTTCTTTTTTACCCTTTTGGACCTTTTCAATGGTGGTTTATATGTTTACCTGCTAGTTATTTGGCAGTACTACAATTCTTTTTTGGCTATATTTTGTACGTTCCTTTCATCCTAGTAACTCATGTCTGGATGTACTTGGGTTGTCTCTTTTCAGCACATACTATATTTCACTTTATGGTTCAGACTGACTATACTCTTTTTATAGATTGTTTATTTATTCAGTCTGACTAACTCATTGTGAGTTTCATCCTAAGATTTGTCCCTCAATTAAGGCATGGCCATGCTGTTGTTTTGATTTCCACATGTTATTACTCTTTTAACATCAAAAACTTTTATGATTATCCTGTTTAATATCCAAAAATCTTTTCCTATGGGAGTTTTGGACTTCCCTGAATTCTGATATTGGGACACAGCTCTTATTTGTTGGTTTGAGGCTGTCATTGTCCCTTTTATTTGAATTTTGTTTCTGACGTAGTTTTATACTATTATTGTCAGTCTATTCAGCAACTAATATGGATATTTCAACTTTGGTGTCAAAGTGGTCTGAGGACAGGGAGGACCTTATGGCATTCGGCCTTGGTTCCGTTGAAATGGGCAATCCTAGCAATTCTGTCCAATTGGATTCTGAAGCCCAATGTATGTTATCCTTTGAACAACTAAATAAACATTTGAGAATACTCAGATCCAATATATGGCATTCAAAGTTGTTTAAGGCCTATATGGCTAAAGGGATCACCCCCAGAGGTCTTAGGATACGCATTCAACCCCATGTTGGGATTGCAGATCAGGAGTTGACTGAACAGTGGACCTCAATACAACAGCAGGCCACCATGTCCTTTGTCGAAGCCTTATCTAGATTTCATGATAGGGTTATCGACTCTGAAATTGGAATTGTTACCAAGTTGGTGGATGACATCAAATGTTTTGAGGGTGAAACTTTTTTTGTAACTCATTTATAAAAAGTTGCTGCTGATTTGAACAACCTTGAGAAACAATTACACACCAGAAAAATTAAAAAATTTCAGAGGGATGAGAGGGACTATCTGAATGCCAACCCTTTTGCTATTAATACTAAACAAGTCAGGTTTACATCTACCCCCAGCAGGAATTCAAAGAGGAAGAGGCCATGCTCTATCCTCAAAAAATCAGGTACTTTTTCAGGTTCTTCCACTGATGATGTTTCATCAGGGACGGACAGTGAACCACAGTCAGTTCTAGGATCACCGACCCCAAAAGGACACCCAGCAATATCCCTTTAGGTCCAAATACAAGCGGGGCGGGAGGAAACACAGACAACATAAACAATATACAAGGCCTTCTGAAAATGGTCATGCAGAAATAATTGTTAATAACAATGTTCTCAACTTGTCTAACTATGTTTTAACACCCACCCAATTGTCTGTCTTAAATAAAGGTCTTTCTTTTGTACCCGGTTTTTTGGTTTCTGAAGAAATTCAAGCTCAAGATGTGATATCATTTTGTAGAAATTTAAATCTTAAACTGTTTTTTGGTGATTCAGGGAATCAAAACAGTGGTAAATTTATATATCACAAATCTTCATTCAATCCACCGATGCATCCATCAGTACATCAGTTTCAGAACAACATTCTTAAAGATCTACATTTTTCACAATTTGATACATGTTTGAAACGTAATAATATTTCTAATGCTGAGAGGGATGCTATTTCAGAACTTCAAAACAATAAGGACATTGTTATCATCACTGCAGACAAGGGGGATGCTGTTGTCATTCTCAATCGGTGTGTCTATGATCAAGAAGCCAAATGACAGTTATCGGATGAGAGATATTATTCCCTTATGACAATCAATCCCACTTCTCAATTCCAGAAACAAATTGAAGAATTTATTCTTTGGGCTAGGGATGAAGTTATTATCACCAACCAGATTGCCCAACAACTTTTGGTACATGATCCTGCCATACAATACATTTACTTTTTGCCCAAGGTACATAAGGATCCTTCCAAGCCCCCTGGTAGACCTATTGTTTCTGGACGAGGTTACATCACTGAACCACTTTCAATATTTCTCACTCAACATCTCAAACCTTTACTTGGCTCTATATGCTCCAGATTACATGACACGACCAATTTCTTGCAAATCATTTCTGACAGTCAGTTAGAAAAGGACTGGTTGATGTGTACCCTTGATGTTTGTGCATTATATACAAACATCCCTCATCAGGCAGGTTTAGAAGCTTTGGCCTATTGGTTAGACAAAGCTGGTCTATATCAACCTTGCTTCAATTCCTTTTTGGTGGAATTAGCTAGATTTGTCCTCACCAGTAACGTCTTCTTTTATCAGAATAAGTGTTATTGGCAAACCAAGGGTACCGCTATGGGGGCTTCATTTGCCCCCATTTATGCGGACCTTTTTATGGCCTATGTAGAAAATAACATCATATATGACTCTATTAATAACACTTATTTGGAATATATGGACACCTGGAGACGCTACTTAGATGACTGTTGGTTAGTATGGAAAGGTGATATTTGTGGTTTGCTTGAGTTTATTACTTATCTTAACAACAATATCTGGGGCTTAGAGTTCACTGTTCATTATAACAAACATTCCATCACTTTTCTTGATGTTCTCATCACTAAACTACCTGACAATACTTTAGGTACTGAAGTATACAGGAAACATCCTGAATATAATACTATACTACATGCCTCTAGTTTCCATCCTCCTCATGTTGCTCGCAATATTCCCAAATCTCAATTCATTCATATTAAACGCATTTGTTCCCAAGAATCTACTTTTCAATCACAACGTAAGGATCTCACAAACAGATTCAGATCCAGGGGGTATGGTATGGGATATGTTTCAAGTGCCAGCAATCTGGTCAGTTCACTAGACAGACAAGATCTTTTAGGTTACAAGCCCCGTTCCAACACCAATTCTGTCCCACTTAGGTTCACCACCACATATGCCCGCAATTCTGACAAACTTATACAAGCTGTGAACAGACATTGGAACATTTTACAATATGATCATGATGTTGTCAATGTCATTCCTGACCAATGCTTATTTTCATTTCGGAAAGGGAAAAACTTAGGCTCTTGTTTCAATCATTTCAAACATAATATCACGGTTCAGCAACCACAATTTTTGCAGACCACTTTGACTGGCGAATCACTCATAGACTGTTACCCCTGTGGCCATTGTACAAACTGTATTAGGATGATACAATCCAAACAATTTTCCAGCAGGAATTGTTCATTAGTATACGATCTTAAGTTTTTTGCTAATTGCAGCAGCAAGTGGGTTGTTTACCTGGCCACTTGCTCTTGTGGCTCATTTTATGTTGGTCAAACTTCTAGACCGATGAGAATAAGAATATCCGAACATATCAGTAATATTAAAAACAAAAGGGCCAACAACGCATTATATAAACACCACTTAGCACATCACTCTGCCAACTTTTCCTTTATGATTATAGATATTATAAAAGGAAACAAAAGCAATAAGACAAGATGGCACTCTATATTAAACACCACAGAGAAAAAATGGATTGTAAAATTGGGTGGTATGTTCCCACCAGGTCTCAATGAACAATTTTGAATCCACCAATCACTTTGTAGATGGATGTATTTATTGTCTTGCTTATCACTCTCTTTTTACTTTACACTGATGAAGGCTGTGTACTGACCCGGCCGAAACCGGTCTGTGATTTTTTGGTTTTTACCAATAAAAGTTTCTAGGATTTCACCGTATGCTGGCTCTACTTTGTTTGTTTGGGGGGCAATAGGAACATACTTGAAAAGATCGAGCAATAATGGATTGTTTTGTTACAAGCTGATAAGGGCATGGGTTTAAATAAAGTTTTGTCACTCAAACCCTTTTTAAGGGACAGAAGGCTTAGTTACATTTGTTACCCCCCCCCTTTTTAATACACTCTTTTTGTCTTGGCTGTTAGACATACATCTTTTATAGTAGTTATAGGTTTGTCTGCTTATAGGTAAATATATATATATATATATATATATATATATATATATATATATATATATATATATATGTATATATATATATATATATACACACACATACACACATTGTCTTCATATATCATTTATTTGTTTATGCATTTATTTTCTATTTTATTGTGTTTTATATACACACATAAGGTTTATGTAAGCAGTATTAGCAGTATTTAGCTATGGTGTTTGGTTTTGTTTATATTTATTTTTTTATATATTTTTTGTTTGTTTATGCATTTGTTTTTTGAACATCTTAGTAGACTGATGAGTGTTTATGCAGCAGATTTTTTTTTGTAAACTTCATTTAGGGTGTATACTTAGTTAACTATGTGGATGGCAGGACTGTTTCAGCCTTTGATGACACAGTTCAGCATTAAATTTTCTAAAACAGTATATTTGCAACAGTATGATGAAATGGTTTATGTATGATTTATATTACACAGTTTAGATATCTGCAATATATGTCCTATTTATTACTGCTGGTCATAGAACCTCCTCCCACGACTGTAATTCCCTTCACCAACTAAGTTGGCTAGAGCTACCTAACCTCCTCAACTATACCCACCTTATCCAAGCACACAAGCTCATTCACAACCCATCTCTCTGCCCCTCCCTAGCAAACACCTTTGAAATGCACAAACCAGATAGATTACTAAGATCTAATTGCCAAAACCTAATTAGATTGCATAAACCTTCACACCCAGCTAGGAATCACCTGCTGTCCTTCTCTCTAGCACACCTCTGGATCTCCCTCCCTCCCCCTATCTGCACCATCAACAGTCTTTCCTTATTCAAAACCTCACCGCACTCCCACCTTACTTCTGAATGGAAATGCTCTTGCTCTCATCCAACCTAAATTCAGACTATTCTGACCTCTTAATTCTTCCAAACTCATTTCTTTCCAGTCATTACCTACTATAGTAGTACATCCTCTGTGATGTTATTTACCTACAACTGAAAGATCCCCACCACAATTTCCAAAAAAAAAAAAAATTGGATTTACAACTGAATGTTCCTTGTTGAATATTTTTTTTGGCATGTACATCTTTTTCTTTTCTGTATTATGTAACATTTACTTGAAAAATGGATATGTATATACATGATATGTATTTGTATTTGGCTGTACTATGTACTGCTATGGATTTTATACTTCCTTCCTATGTACTTGTATCTTTTTTCGGAGCTTTTCTCCCCAGGACTCTATTGAAAATGGGCTCCTTGTAGCCCAGTGGACTATCCTGGAAAACAAACTGCAAATAAATAAATAAATAATAAATAAAATAAATATTTGAAATCTATTCTATAAGTTGCGGTTGGAACATACTAAAAATGTATTTATTTTGCTAAAGTGTTAGGTTACTTTAAATCACTTGGTTGCCAGTAATTATATAATTGGAGAGAAAAAGGTTGCTAGCAGTGATTGGTTTAACAGTGTTTAAAATGTTTTGGCTTGTGATAGAATTTTACGTCTGATGAAGTGTAGGAGTACTACACAAAAGTGTTTACATGTCTTTTACTAAATAAATCATTTGGTTTTATGCCATGCATGCCCTTTGCCTGCTTGGAATTCTTGCATTATATTTTTGGAGCCTGGTCTTGTCTTTATCTGGTGCAGTGGTTTTGTTTTTGCCTGAAACTAAAAATCATGGCTAAAATATAGGAAAATGCAGAAAAGTACAAAAATTAAACAAACAAAAAGATTTCTTCCTTTCTTGATGAAAAGCTTTCTTTCTTAAAGGTCAGGGTTTTCCACACTTCTCAGAGTCTTGAATAAAAGACCCTCCCTGGGATTCATGAAGCTTGGCGCAAGGACGGTTTTAGCCTTGCGCTGAGCATCCTCCTTACAGATGGTGCAGCAGTGCCATATGAATATTTATGAGGGCATGCTGCCACACCCTCAACGTGCACAGGAAACGTGTGCGAGTGCAGGGGGCATGTTTAAGTGCTCTACGGAGGCGTAAACATGCCCCCACAGTTGCACAACCTACTATGCTTACTATTAGAGCCCACTTCTAATAGTAAGCAATTAAGTCAGTGTCCGTGGATACTGAAATGTATGCTAAGCATACAAGAGTGTCCACGAACACTGAAATAAAATCAAAGTAGTAAACACACAAGCACGTAGTGGAATGTTGAGCCCCGTCCCTAGAACTATCACAATTAGGACCCCCCATGTCCCTATTTTATATTGGTATTGCTTCATTATTGAAAGTGTAAGTGAAGCACAGCGTGTTTGTGTGTCACTGCCCCATGCTTAGTGTTGCTTACACATCAAAATCATCCAAATAGAAAAGAACATGTAGAATTAACATTAATGTCAATAGTGTAGTGGTTAGAGCCTTTGCCTAATGAGCAGGCATTCATGGTTTGAGTCTCACTATAGCACATATAATTTTCCATGTGGAATGTGTATATGAACATATTTATATATTGTTTTGCTGTATAACCTACATAATAACATGTAAATGTGAACTGGAGTACTGCATGAAATATTTAACCAATGTCATTCAATCAAAGTGGTAGTGTCATAATGAATAAGGCACTAGTAAGCAGGTGTAAGCACAAATAAGTAGTAGTAAACATATATAAGTACTAGTAAGCACGTCTGAGTGCGTTTGCGCTGGTCTAAGCAGTGCCCAGCATAGAAAATGTATATAATTATGTAGATGCATATGCATATGTATGTACAGATATATAATACATATATATATATATATATATATATATATATATATATATATATATATATTTATTATATATAATATATATATATGTATGTATGTATATATATATATATATATATATATATATATATATATGTGTGTGTGTGTGTGTGTGTGTGGCGGTGCAGCGGTTAATGCTGTTCCCTCACAGCAAAAGGTTCCCCGGTTCGATTCTCGGCTGGGGTGCCTTCTGTGTGGAGTTTGCATGTTATCCCTGCGTTCGCGTCGGTTTCCTCCGGGTACTCCGGTTTCCTCCCACATTCTAAAGACATGCTTCTGGAGCATTGCTCCCCGGACCTCCGCTGAAAACAGGATCTGTGGAACCTAGTCGGACTTTCCCGGTCAACAAATGTTAAATAAATAAATAATATATATATATATGTATATATATATATATATATATATATATATATATATATATATATATATATATAATAAACGTCATGACAATAAAGCATACAAAAAGAATGAGAAGGGAATCAACAGCAACACCAGTATTATTTAGTGCTGTCAGCGTATGTCATATCAAGTTGGCCAGGAGTGAGCAAAGCACTACTACTCACACCACAGGCAGGATACTACCAGTGGGAGCAACATTGTCGATCTGCTAAGTCTACTTTACAAACAATCACATGGTAGTCCCTGGTGGGACTACCCAAAAATTGCTAGGATGCTTAGACCTCTGACCATTACACAAGCATGAGCAGGTATGTTCAAGGACTAAGTGGTGGGAGAGCCTGATGATACATGGGTTGGGACAACGTACATGTAGGGTCCCTAATGCTGGGGAGAGGGCAATGTGTGAAGGTGTGTCATGGCTGTGATAGCAACAGGAGAATGGATGGTTTGCATGTATGTCAAACTCGGTTGGGGTGGAGGAGCCATAGGTATGAAATTATGGATCCAGGGGTGTCAGGGTTGGATGGCCTGGTTCTAATTGGACCACATCATGGAGGTCAGTGAGTTCATTATAAGTATATATACTTACACACATGCATACATCTATATGCGGAAGTACATTCCCTGTAACATATTCATTCCTTTTGCAGACGTAAATAACATGAAATTGTCCCTACAGACCTCGACTGTAGATATAATAATAGGTTGTGCATAAGAGGGAAGGGACGAATCTGCAAAGATGCAGAAGTGTGTACGTTGTCCCAAGTCAGTGCTGTTCTTAAAAAATCAAATGTGAGGACTTTCTCACACATGGAATCATTCCTGTGATCTGCCTGCTATGGCAACGCCAATCACTAAACCGGTCCTATTTGTAATATAATTTCATCGAACTTGTACATTATTAGCTCTCATGTGTAACGTGTGCGTTACACATAATGATAGTTATTAATTTATTGTAGTGTCATGTTAAGGGGAGTAATGATGTAATGAAGTATAGAGTCTAATCTTTAAATAAAGACATGTGTGTCCCAGGTGGGACAACCCACAAATTGTGAATAGTGTCCTATTGGTTACTCATTTCACCAATGTGTGTAGACTAAACTTTTGGAATGCCTGAGGATACGTGGAGTGAGTCAACCCATGGGATGGGTCTACAGGAGTAGGGAGTGGCCAATGTGTAGTGGTGTGGATACATATGTTGTTAGATATACATAGACAGCAATATATAAATATATACATGTACGCATTCATATACAGGTATATCTGTATCCAACTGGAGAATGGATGACTGCTGTGTCAGTGAAGTGTTGGGGTGGGTGTTTGGGGAACTAGGATCTATGGGTATATGGGTATATATGCAAATGAAGCAGCACAACAATAGTGTAGTGGTTAGAGCATCTGCCTAACGAACAGATATTCCTGTTCTGAATCCCACTGCAGCACATACCATTTTCCATTGGTAATCTGTATATGAACATATTTTGACATCTGTCTGCTGTATAACCTGCATAATAACAACTAAAAGTGAAAAAAAAAGAAATCCAAATGGATAAACCATCACTCAACACTTAAAATACGAAAAATATAATAAAACAGCCACCAAGGACTAAACGTAGGTCTTCACTATTTTAATAAAACACAGAACCAAATAACTAAGCTCTTTCACCAGGCATAAACCGTTGACAAGCGAACTACGTATAGTCCTTGGTGGCTGTTTTATTATTTTTTTCTTATTTTAATGATTAAAAGTGAACTGGAGTGAAGTGTCAGTGTCATAATGAATAAGGCACTAGTAAGCAGGTTTAAGCATAAATAAGCAGTACTAAGCATATATAAGCATCAGTAAGCGTGTTTAAGTGCATTTGCGCGGGGGTATGCATTGCCTTACAGACATATGTATATATCTATACATATATATATATATATGGTTCTATCTGACTACGTCGACAAGTCAGAACGCCGACAGCGAGAACACCGACGCCAGAAGATCGAAAACGGAGAAGACCGACGGATCAAAACCCCGACACTGAGAACATCGACATGGGAAAAGGCTGTGGATGTATGCGGTAGTGACGGACGGTAGGGTGCGAGTAAGGTAAGTGTGCGACTGTGATAGTTTGTGGGTTGGGGGCGGGTTAAGTGAGTTAGGGTTAGGGCGCGGGCTAGGTAAGTGTGCGACTGTGATAGTTTGTGGGTTAGCGGGTTAAGTGAGTTAGGGTTAGGGCCAGGTAAGTGCGACTGTGATAGTTTGTGGGTTAGGCGGTTAAGTGAGTTAGGGTTAGGGCTGGCTAGGTAAGTGTGCGACTGTGATAGTTTGTGGGTTAGGGCGGTTAAGTGAGTTAGGGTTAGGCGGGTTAGGTGAGTGTGCGATAGTGGCGGACCTTAGGGTTAGGGTTTGGGTTAAGGTTGTAGGTAGTTGTGTATGTGAGGTTTAGTGTTGGTTTGTAAGGATTTTGGTGTGCTTGTGTTGTGTGTGTGCTTTTTGGACCGGGGATTGGTTTTGTTTGTTGCTTGTCGGGATTATGGTGTGTCGGGCATGTGAGGTTTCGTGTTTGTGAAATGTCGGTTATGTGGTGTCGGTGATTTCGTTTGCGTTTGACTTGTCGACGTTGTAAGATAGATCCATATATATATATATATATATATATATATATATATATAGTTGCAGATATATATGGTTGCAGACACACACACACACACACACACATATATATATATATATATATATATATATATATATGTGTGTGTGTGTGTGTGTGTATGTGTGTGTGTGTGTGTGTGTGTGTGTGTGCATAGATATACATAGATATACAGCTATGATGGGAAACAGCACACAAGAATGACATATGTTCACAGGCAATGCCAATGGAAGGGAGGGGCCCAAGCAAGAAACATGTAACTCGTAGCATGACCTCCCCCCCTCCAGCCAGACAGAGGAAACATACACACAAACCCACAAACAATGTAAATAGTCCACTGCTCCCCAGACTACAGGCAGGATACAACCAGGGGGAGAACAGAGTGCACCCGTGAAATCTAATCTTGGATCAGACAGGAATGTCCCTTGCAGGACGCCCCAAAAATTGACATATAACCAAAGGGAGCTGATACGATGACCATTCTGGCTGGGTGTGTACATACCCAGAATACAAGGGTGGGAAAGCCTGATGACCCATGGGTCAAGACAATGTACGACATGGGTCTCGTGATGTGGAGAGAGGGCAGCGTGTAGTGGTGTGCTGAGACCCGACCTGAACCCGGAGTAAAGATGGGTGCAGTAGAGGAGGTGTGGGTGGGGGAACTATGGATAGCTAGTTATGGGTCTAGGTGTGCAGGTGTTGGCTGATGTGGGTCTATACGGACAGCCCCAGGGATGTGAGCAAAAGTGTTCATTGGGCAGAGGCGTCACCCAATGAGCAGCAACACCCGCTATGAGTCCCACTGCTGCAAAGTCTAATCTACATGGCAGAGAACGGAATAACCAGATGTAGATGTATATATGTAGACGAATGTGTGTGCATATCTACCCATAGCGACATGGAGATATACCTCTCCCTCTCCATAGTACAAATGTATACATACAGAGACAGAATACATATACATGCCCACATATAGATATATACATATGCAGACACCCATACATCCATATGTTGTTAGATATACATAGACAGCAATATATAAATATATACATGTATGCATTCATATACAGGTATATCTGTATATAGTAATGTAGATATATATATATATATATATATATATATATATATATATATATATATATATATATATATATATATATATATATATATATATATAGCAGCAGCAAAAAGAATGGAACCGGATAGGAGCGTGCTGTAAAAAGTATATAATATCCAAACAGCAGCAAACAGCACGTATTTCACATCCAGGGCAGAGTCTCTAAAAAGTGAATAAAACCAAGAATCACCAAGAAAAGATACACATGCAATTCATTTGCAGATTGCACAACTAGAAATGTTGTGTATTTAGCCACATGTTCAAAATGTGAACAATTCTCTGTGGGAAAGACTATAAGACAACTAAAAGACAGGCTCTCCAAACATGTGACATTAGGTTAAAAGATTTTAAAAGTCCCCTGGCAAAACATATCAGGGATCATGTAGATCATAGTTTTGTTTTCAGGGTTTTAAAAGTTGTATATGTGTCCAGTAGGGGGGGGTGACATCAATAATAGACTAGAGCAAGAGGAAATGTTCTGGATAGGGAAACTACAAGCACATGTAAAACCAGGACTTAATACTACATTTCCCATCCAACCTGCACTTAGGAAGCGAAGACTAAGAAGGCGTGTCTAACACTTCTCAAAGAGAAAGGGCACATTAACTTGTAGTGCTGTTTTATTCCACTAGCACTCAGGAAATGAAGATAAGAAGGCGTGTTCAATGTATTAGGGAATGGGCGTGCTAATTAGTAGTTTCACCTCACTGGAGCAAAGTATTTTTTAAATAAGGAACAGTGGTCATTATGTATAGATCTGATGAAGGGTGAACTTTGAAACCCGAAAGCGCTTATCTTTTTGTGTTTGTTTTACTATTTTAACAAGTTCTGATGATGTTTTATAATAAATAGAAGCTGCTTTAAATTTATTCAGAAGTGGATGTTCAGCTCCATTGTTGTCAACTGTTTTAAGGTGATGTTTGTAGACAATATGCCTGCAAACGAAAAGTGCTTTTGAAGAGAGTGGATGTAAGAAGCAACTTGAGACCTTGCTAACTGGTAGTGGTTGTGTTGGGATAGTCCGACTGGATATATGTCCATTTTCAGCGGAGGCCCGGGGAGAAAAGCTCCCAACAGTAAAAAAACCATCATTACATATCACATATCTCGAGTAGCATGATAGAATATTTGCAGAAGAACATTTAGACATTGATAGAATATTTACAGAAGAACATCAAGACAATCCATACATATAAAAAAAAAAATGTTTTTTTTTTTTACATTATGTCAATGAACTACCATTTGTAATATTTCATAAACAGCAGTTGATACAGTTCAAAGTAGGGAAATCTAGAGTTGCAGTACAAAATAGGTTACATATTACATACATATAACCTGTAATAAATAAGACATACCTTAGCCTTTTCTAAACTGGCCTATTACGCAAAAGTGCGGGAATCCGGCCCTACTTAAACTGAAGGGGCAGGAATATGGCTCATAACTGGTTGTAGCATCCCCCTGCAGGCAAAATGGCTGGAGTGGGAGAAGGCACTCACTTTAGAGTGCAGCGCTGGGGCATCTAGGAGTCCAAATTCATGGTATGGCTCCTGGTAAAGCACCATGACATGAGACTACTGCAGGGCCAGTACCAGGGCTCGCAGTACAAAACAGAGGCCTGGGATAGTCTCGCCTGTGACCTCACTAGTGCCACAGGTATCCCCCGGACTGATGAGCAAGTCAGGCACCACCATGCAGACCTGAAGCGGCAGAGGGGGGATGTGGATCCAGGAAGCAAGGCAGATGCAGCATGCCCCAGAACTGAGTAAGTACTCCTTCCACTACGTAGTTAATAATTGCCTAGCTTGTATATACTATGGATAGGTATGGCTAAATATCACTGTACTTCTCTGACAGCTGCAGATGAGTGTGTTGCAAACCAGCAAGCCTATGATGTAGGCTGCAAAGGATGCGTCGTGAGGCAGGTTAGTAAATAGCCTGCATGTACTGTCATAACAAATAAATGTAAGAGTCTCAGAAAGTGTTGTACCATTATACAGATGTGTCTAATATACTGCGAATAAAGGTGTAACCCCTGCATTGCTTCTGTTTAATCTGCAGTCATATGTTGTACTGTTGCAGTTATTAAATAGTACTGTTGTAGTAAGCAGTGTTACCCACACTTTGGTATGCAGATAAGATGTGTATGAAGTGCTGTATAACAATGTTGGAAGTGCAAACAGGTCAGTCATATTAGACTAAATACATTGCAAATCCTCACAACAATTGCCTGATAGCATAGTGCACAGTGATCTTAACTATAATGCTTTTGTCACACACAGCAGGGCTTTGGATCCCAGGAGCGCCAGTGAGTTGTATGCATAATCATTCCACACAACTGCACACAGTCTTTTAGAATGTTCAGAGAGAAAGCTGTATGCATATATACAACTTAACAACTGTAGAGATTATGCTAGAATGCTCAAATAGAAAGTGGCATGCATATTCATACCCTCAACTGTTCCAATCTGCCCAGTCAACTGTTCCAATCTGCCCAGTATGTCCTGATAAATGGCCCACATCACCTGCCTTTTGCCCTGTTCCCCTGACAAATTAGTGTGATGATCCAAGAAATATATAGCCAGCTGTAAATGACATATAACTGATAGTCAGACTTGTACAGTCAGAGAATGTACATGCAAACATACCTGCCATCCCAGCATCGCACCCAAAGTGTATGACAGCAGTCAACAGTCTCAAAACATGTTGCATTACACCTGCATCTTGTCAATCCTGTACGTAAGACAGGTCACGTACATACTAATCTACAAACATACCATTGAACAATATAATGCCATTGGGTAGTGTAATAATACATGTAAGGGACAGACCACTGCAGTGACCATGAATGTTGTGTAAACTACAAGGATTTATTAGTTGTTAATTGAACTCTCTCTTTCTTTCTCTCACCCCTACCATATGTGCAAAAATAACCGATTTACACAACTCATTTGGTATGCCTACTCCTAACCTTTGTTGGGACATATGTCCTATTGGTTTATAAATATTCACATCTGTTTCTATGCATGTGCCATGTTAAAATACCCCCATATTGGTGTCCTGTTGCCATCAATGAAACCTGCATGTTGTTGTAATGGCCACTGTTTACACATATATGCATGTGTTCTGCCTGCTCTGCAACTATTTTATATCTGGTGCCACGGGTAACGGGAATACCTATGCATGCTGTTATAACTAATCATGAATGCTGTTGACTATTACTAACCTATATCTGCCTTAAACATGCTACACTATAGCTCGTATGGGACGGCACCAGCACATCTGGGACCCAGCCTGGGACCTCCTTGTCCGTTGGCCCTGCACCACCTTCAGGTGGAATCACTGCAGGGGATGGGGCTCGGCCCCCCCCCAGAATAGGAGCAGACAAGAACCTGTCACCCATGGTACGGGCTAGGCCGTGGTGCGTAGGGACCTCAACAGGGAGATTCGAGACCGCCTATGCCAGCTTGAGGGCTGAGTGGTGCAACTAGAGGGTGAGTCTGCCCCTCCTACACAGCCCCCAGCACAGCCACCTTCTGGGCTGTAAAAGTGCAGTGGTGACTGCCCATGGGTGGGGACCTCAGTCCCACTGTATCCATTTATGGGCTCATGGGCTTGCGACTGCCAAACACCCCTCCCCGTCCAAGGTGTTTCCACCCCATGTGTCATATACCACCCCTGTATGTGTCTTGTTTGTCTTGTTGTCATCTGTCATCCTACCCAACCTATCCTCCCTGATCATACCTACTCTCCTTCCCCAACATCCCACTCTCACCTAAAAGTAAAAGAAAATAAGGGCAATCTGTTCCCGCAAAAAACACATGCCCCATACATAGCTGTCCATTTCACACACATGTCCACTGGACAGATGTAAATGTTTCTAATTGGCATCACAACATAGTATTGTTGTCCCCACCCCTCTCTCAGGGTTGTGAGTGTACGAATGTACCGCCGATTTTATTGCATATGGACCTTCCCTACAACCTTCCTGCACATCCCTGGCTACCTTGCCTACTGTCTTTCCCTCTTTGTGCTCCTTTTTCTCCACTTTCCTATCACCCCTTTTTTTCTTTTCTTTTAAAGAAATTAGCATGGGGGTAAGCAGGAGTAAGCACTTTTAAGCGGCAGTGAGCAGGTTACAGCCTGTTTGCGTGGGGGTAAGCACTGCCTACACAGGTTAAGCAATCAAGAAGGTAACTTGAGGGTAAGGAACTGTGACCAAAAATAACCACTCCTTACCGTCGCACAAACCCACGCACACCTGCTCACAACTGCTTAAAAGTGCCTTAATCACTCCGTATCCAACGGCCCTTGTTCTTCCCAGCAACAAAATAAACGGCCTCTCCAAGGCTCGAAACCATGACCCTGCACATCACAGCCAATGTGATTTACCAGTAAGCCATGGCAGATATACAGACCTCGGATGTTATCACAAACATAGCATCCAGCACAGTCATTCAACAGTATAGGAAATGTATTCCATTATGTAGATGTGTGTGTTTATGTCCAGATATATATACATGCATAGATATAGATATATATAGATATATCAAGAACATACCATGTGACAACAAAGCAGTAAAAAAGAATGAAAAGGGAAACGCCAGCAACTCCTGTATTATGTAGTGGTGTTGTCCTATGTAATATCAAGACTCCCACAGACAGACATGTGTCATTAATACACGCAAACATTTGTACATTGCCCAAATACAATAATGGAGCTCATAAACAAAGATATAGGGGACTTGCAGACATTGGACCCGACCCAGTTTGGCTTTGTCAAGGGAAGATCATGCCTTTTGAACTTGGTCGACTTCTTCGAAACAGTCACCAAGGCCATTGATGAGGGAAAGGCAGTCCATACAGCCTACCTAGACCTTGCAAAGGCTTTCGACACAATACCCCACTCGGGTATTGTAGAAAAACTTACCAGCTTAAATGTAAACCCATATGTCACAAGATGGGTTGCAAACTGGCTTAAGGACAGAACCCACAGGGTTAGAGTTGCTGGCGCTGTGTCAGACTCCAAGCCGGTCACAAGTGGTGTCCCACAGGGCTCGGTCCTTGGCCCCTATTGTTTGGCATCTACTTCTCAGAAGTACAGGCCAGCATGGGAGGACTTTGGCTGACAAAGTTTGCAGACGACTGCAAACTGGGCACCATAGTGGAAAGTGCATCGACACAGATATCCTTCAGAAGGGACTCACGGAAACAGATAGCTGGTGCCAGAGCCATGGCCTGAAGTTAAACGCCAAAAATGTATAGTCATACCCTTCGAAAAACAAGGTAACCCCAAGCTACCATATAGGTGGCAATCCACTAAGCACAGAAGAGGTTATCAGGGACCTGGGGACCCAGGTTGACAGTGGCCTTTCTTTTGACACTCACATTGCTAAAGTGGTTAGAAAGACCTTCTACATTGCCCACCTGATCATGAACCGGTTCTCATCCAGATCTAGTGAGGTCATTGTTCCCTGTACTCTTCACTTATCAGACCAATGATCGAGTACAATGCCCCATTCGGGATGTATCTCACCTGACATCTGCAGCAATTGGAGAGACCCCAAAAGTTCCTCACCAAAAGGATAAGGACTCCAAAATCTGTCATTTGCTGCCAGATTGAAGAAACTCCAGCTCTATTCAGTCGTATACCGACTGCTCAGAGGTGACATGTGCCTGACATACAAGGCCATGTCCAACCCGGAATTAATGGACATGCTCCACCTCAAAAAATCCAAATCCACCAAAACCACTAGAGCAAGCGACTTAAACCTTAGCACGGATATAAATAGGATGTGCTGGAGGGATAGATTTATCACTCAGAGACTCCCTATGCTGTGGAATAAAATCCCGGTCCGTGTGAGGCAGAGCACCTCGCTGACTCTGTTCAAGAGAAATCTAGACCTGTGGATGGGAGATCGTAGGTTAACCCCGGGAATCATCTCTGTGTCACTGCTGGACAGAGGCACAACAAACTAATGGGCACAGTATTTTTTCAATTTTTTCATATAAGGGGTGGCGTAAGCCACAAAAATTTGGGCTAGGCTTATAAATGCCTTAGGGCAGATAGCCTAGTATAAACCTATGAACCTATGAACCTATGAACTTTGAGCATTTCATTTACATTAACAAAACAGTTCCTGTCCAATCATTATGTGAAAACAGTTCTCTTGCAAGGTGCTGTGTGCAACATCATCATCATTAAAAAGTTAAATGGGGTAACCATAGAGGGACCAGTAGTGTCAATTGTACAATGGGTCATCTGCATCACGTGTACCTGGAACCTTTAGGAGTCATGTGCATACCAGGATCGTGTGCCAGAGAGAGGGGTGAGGACAACAGTAGTATGTTGTGATGCAAGTTAAAAAGGTTACATGTGTCCAGTGGACACGTGTGTGAAATGGACAGCTATGTATGGGGTAAAAGTTGTTCTGGGAACAGACTGGCCTTTTGTTTCTATTTTTGTAAGGTGAGAGTGGGATGTTGGGGAAGGAGAGTAGGTATGCTCATGGAGTATAGGTTGGGTAGGATGACAAACAAGACAGCATACAGGGGCAGTATATGACACATGTGGGGGGATACAACTTGGACGGGGAGGGATGTTTGGCAGTCACAAGCCCATGAGCCCCCAAATGGAAACAGTGGGACGGAGGTCCCAACCCATGGGCAGCCACCACTGCACCTTCACAGCCGCAAAGGTAACTGTGCTGGGGGCTGTCTATGAGGGGCAGGCTCACTCTCTAAATGTGAAACTCTGCTATCAAGCTGGAGTAGCTGGCCTCAAAACCCCTTATTGAGCCCCCTACACACCACGGCCTGGACTGTATGACAGCTGACAAGTTCCTGTCTGGACCTGTTCCCAGGGGGGGCAGGCACCATCCTCAGTGGCAGTTCCAACAGAAGGTGGTGCAGAACCAACATAGGTGGAGGTGCCTGGTGCCATGGCCCACTAAAGTGGGACAGGTGGCTCCACCGGGACCTCCAATCCCATACAGCCTATGGTGTTGCAGTTTTAACACAGATAAGGCTTAGTAATCAGCAGAATTCAGGATTACTCATAACAGCATGCATAGATATTACCATCAACTCAAGACAACAGATGTCATACATTTGCAGAGGGAGCACAACACATGTATATATACTCAAAAAAGCAAAAACTGCTTCGGGTGCTAGTGAAAAAATATGTGAATAAACAAAAAAGTAATTGTAGCCGAACTTACACAAACAAAGTTTATTAAATGACTAAAAATGTGAGCACTTTCACGATAGTTAATATCGCTTCATCAGACACTGAATACAACTGCATCTCAACTTATATAGCAAGTCAGCTGATGGAGACAATAACCATCAATTGAACATTTAAAAATACATACACAAAAATAAGTTTAAATAAAAACTATCACTAAATCTGTATAAAAAGTAAGCTGCAGAGACAGTTAAAAATCTGAAACACAGACTGCTAACAAATAACCGCTAAAAAGTGACTTTACAATTGTGTCACTACATATACATTTTAATGTTTTAGGGGGCTTCTCAACTTATAAAGCAAGTCAGCTAATGGAGACAATAACCATCAATTGAACATTTAAAAATACATACACAAAAATAAGTTTTGCTGCAGGATTCTAAGACATACCAGATGTATGTGTTGCTGCAGGATTCTAAGATGTACCAGTGTGTTTCTAAAACTATTGTGAATGGAATTATGGAAAGGGTGTCTTTCCAAATATTTGATTTGCTGATGACAGCCCTGATAGATGAAAACTTATTTAGATTTTTTAATACTGAGTCTCCATTAACCCCTAGGATATACGGTCTACCTAAGATTCATAAAAATGATAAGCTACCACCAACGAGACCTATAGTCTCTGGTGCAGGCTGGTGCACTGAACCATTATCTATTTTTGTTGAAGGCGAATTGCACAAGTTGCTTGATGACTGTCATACCATTCTCAAGGACACCAAGACTTTTTTGGAAAGATTACACAATAGAATGACAAATGTTGATTGTGACTACATGTTTGTAACTATGGATATTAAATCTCTATTTACCTCTATTCCAAATACATGAGGTATAGAAAGAGTGAGAGATTTTCTAACCCTAAACATGTGCTTTGACAGTAATAAGATTTCACTTATTTGTACACTACTAGATATCATACTAGAAAACAATGTATTTGTATTTGATGATCAGTTTTACCTTCAAAAGATTGGCGTGGCTATGGGCACAGCTTGTGCCAAAAGCTACTATGCCAATCTGCCAATCTAGCATTAGTATCTTGGGAACAAAGCTGCCTTCTATCTGATAGGAATGAGTTTTCTAATAAGATGTTGTAGTTTGTCCATTTTGAGGACAATATCTTCTTGCTTTGGAAGGGAGATATCTATGAATTAGAAAGGCTTGTCAGCTATATGCACACTACCACTAGTTTAATGTTAATTTATCAATACTCTACTACTGATTTGAATTATTTAGATGTGTCACTCAAGAGATCTGCTTCACATCAGCTGCAGAGCACCATCTATAGGAAACCTACTAGAAAGAATGCTCTACTACACAAAAATAGCATGCACCCCAGACATGTCCCTTCAAGACATTCTTAGGTATAAGTGTACAGGGTGCTTAGGTTGCATAATGATGACACAGAGGCACACCAGGCCCTTGATGAGGTCCAAAAAGTGGTTTTAGCTAGGGGATACTGTAAGAAAGAGATCACTGCTACTATTGATGAAGCATGGTCACAGAGAAGTGATAGATGTAAGTCTTATTTTGGCAATGGAGCCTATACATCTGAGACCATCCCTGCTACAAATGATTTTAGAGTTGTCCTCCAATACTCTAATGATATCAATGAATATGTTTCTGTCATCAAAAAGAATTGGAATATTTTGCATGTAGTACCAGGACTACTTTACAAGATTGGAGATGCACCTACTTTCTCATTTAGGAATAATAAGTGCTTAAAACAACACTTATGCAACAGAACAACCACTAATAGAAGATTTCTCTCTTCACGCATTGGCACGTTTCCATGTAGACACTGCTCTGCATGCTTGTACATCTATTCTGGCACTACGTATACACATCACCTCACTATTAGTGGCACTTGTTATGCTGACTGCCGCACCACTAATGTGGTTTATTTCTCTTTCTGCCAGGTTTGTCATTCTTACTATGTGGGTAAGAAGGACAGGATCCTTGAGCATAGAAGGGATATTATTAACCAGAAAGATAGAAGTGCTCTAGCCCAACATGTGAGACAGACTGATCATTCACATACGTTATTCAAATCATGCATCCTAACATCCGAGGAGGGGATATTGAGAACCACACAGAAAGTGAAGAGCAGAAATGGATTCTTATTTTGAATGCTGAGAAACCCCCTGGTTTAAATGGGACTACATCTCTGAAACCCTTTTTAAAGTCACACCCGCCCCCTAAAACATTAAAATGTATATGTATTGACACACTTGTAAAGTCACTTTTTAGCAGTTATTTGTTAGTAGTCTGTGTTTCAGATTTTTTAACTGTCTCTGCAGCTTACTTTTTATACAGATTTAGTGATAGTTTTTATCTAAACATATTTTTGTGTATGTATTTTTAAATGTTCCATTGATGGTTATTGTCTCGATTAGCTGACTTGCTATATAATTTGAGATGCAGTTGTATTCAATGTCTGATGAAGCGATATTAACTATCGTGAAAGTGCTTACATTTTTAGTCCTTTAGTAAACTTTATTGGTTCGTGTAAGTTCGGCTACAGTTACTTTTTTGTTTATGCATATATACAGCATGACATCTGTCCAAAGCGTGGATGACTTGTGAATGCAGCTATCAACAGTGGCTCACTATTGGCATGTCACTATGATAACCTCAGACAGTGACTGTCATACCACTGTTTCATGGCATCTCTGATCAGTATTAGCAAAAAACTACGGGCACTCATAAAATCGTCTAAGGCCAGCTTTGAGAGAAAAATTGCACAGGACACTAAGGATAATCACAAGGCTTTCTTTAGTTATGTTAGGAACCTGGGTGGGAACTCCCAGATATGCCCAGAATTAGTCCAAAATGACAAAAAATACACAGAACCCACGGACATTGCCAACATCCTAGCTGACAGGTTCAGTGCAAACGTCTCCCCCCCTTCCCCACCAAAAGGGCAAATATCTATCCCAGCAGAGTGCTGCCCCCCTGACATCTCAGATGCTCAGGTAAGAGCCACCCTCTCCAAAGCAAAAAACACAGCATCAATGGGACCAGATGGTGTCCCAGGCTGTGTCCTACATGAACACCAAGAAGAACTAAACCCAAACATAAAACTACTGTTCAATCTCAGCCTTACTACAGGATATGTACCCAAAGACTGGCATACAGCAACAGTGGTCCCTCTCCACAAAGGTGGTGCCTCAATGGATCCAGGAAACTATCGCCCCATAAGTTTGACTAGCTTGGTCTGCAAAGCTATGGAAAGGATCATCATGGACCTCATAAATAAAGATATTGGGGACCTACAGACACTGGATCCTACCCAGTTCGGCTTTGTTAAGGGCAGATCCTGCCTCTTAAACCTGGTCGATTTCGTTGAAACAGTCACCAAGGCCATCGACGATGGGAAGGTGGTCCTCACAGCCTACCTGGAACTTGCAAAAGCCTTCGATACAATACCCCACTTGGGCATTATAGATAAGCTCACCAGCTTAAATATAAACCCCTATGTCACTAGATGGGTTGCAAACTGGTTCAAGGACAGAACCCACATGGTTAGAATTGCTGGAGCCATGTCAGACTCCAAACCAGTTACAAGTGGTGTCCCACAAGGCTCAGTCCTGGGACCTCTCTTGTTCGGTATATATTTCTCTGAGGTACAGGCTAACATGGAAGGACTGTAGCTGACCAAATTCGCAGATGACTGCAAACTGGGCACCATAATAGACTCTCCAGCTGACACAAGCATCCTACAAAAGGGCCTCATAGAAACAGACAACTGGTGCCAGAGCCATGGCCTCAAGCTAAACACCAAAAAGTGTATAGTCATCCCCTTTGGCAAAAACAAAGTGCCCACAAATTACCACATAGGTGGTAATCCATTAAGTATGGAAGAAGTAATTAGGGACCTGGGGACCCAAGTTGATAGCAATCTCTCATTTGACAACCCCGTGGTCAAAGTGGTTAGAAAAACATTTTATATAGCCCACCTAATCATGAAGGGATTCACATATAGATCGGGGAGGTCATCGTGCCTCTTTACTCATCCCTCATCAGGCCCATAATTGAGTAGAATGCCCCTTTTGGGATGTACCTTACCAGACACCTGCAGCAACTGGAAAGACCCCAAAAGTACCTCACCAAGGGGATCAAAGGGCTCAAACAGATGCCATATGCTGCCTGGTTAAAGAAACTCCAGCTCTACTCAGTGGCATACCGCCTGCTCAGAGGCGATCTGTGCCTGACGTATAAAGCCATGTCCAACCCAGAATTAATGGACATGCTGCACCTCAGAAAATCCAAATCCCATCGAGCTACGCGCTCGAGAGACTTGAACCTCAGCACTGAAATAAATAGGACATATTGGAGGGACAGATTCATAACCCAGAAGCTCCCTTCACTCTGGAATAAAATCCCAGTCCAGGTTAGGCAGAGTCCCTCACTGACTCTCTTCAAGAGGAATCTTGATGAGTGGATGGGAGATAGTAGGTTTTCCCCGGGTATCACTTCTGTGTCACTGTTAGACAGAGGCACAGTATACTAACCTCGAAAAAGGGCATAGCAAAATTCATTTAAAATGGGTGGCGAAAGCCAAACACACTCTGGCTAGGCTTATAAATGCCCTAGGGCAGATAGCCTAGTATGAACCTATGAACCTATGTCCAATCAGGGATGCGATGGCAGTAACTCTCATCACTGTCACCATTTACTGACTGCAGTCCTCACACTATGCTTCTGTAGTTCACAGATGTCTGTTCTGTGAGTAACACAAGAAACAAATGGTTCCACACACAGACCAGTCCATAGATGACCCTACAGATGGGGGGTTCCTCACAATTAGTGCACTGTCTTGTCAGTTATTAAAACATGCAGACTAGCCATTACCACACACAACATGTTAAATTGGCAGTAGTCTGAATGAAGCATAGCTACACTTACATGCTGTAGTCATGTCTGGCACATCACCCTCCCATCTTTAGGCTCTTTTCCACTGTGTATGTCATTTGAGGAATATCCAGATTTCATCTGTGATGCTGTTTACCAAACACCAGATCCAAGTTCCACTCACAGTGACTGTCATGGGCAAACACCAACATGATGTTCCTAGATATTGTACTGTGTTTCCATGCAATTGTCTATGGGAATGTCACCACAGCTGTTCCACATGCAATCAGCTAGAGGAGGACTGCAATAGGTGCAGAGGCCATCACCTGATCATGGCCATCACTTACAAAACACAAGCTGCTGCTTAGCAGGTGTACATCTCCACATCTACCAGATAGTGTGTGTGAGGGACAGGCAGAGGCAAAGTTCATCAGAAAAGGGCTGAGAGACTAAAACCTAAGCATCATCTGTCACACACCTACCAGTTCAGGGGTTCAAACCTCTGACTGACTAGCCTTTACTATTACAAGGGCATGCAGTTACACCATGTGCCGCATAGCTGACATTTTGGTGTGCTGTAAGAACATATATGTGTGCTGGTGAGTGACATCTGCAACAGAGATATAGTAGACATACATTACTTGTAGCACACATGGCTTTCCACATGAACAGATGTCATTGTCAACACAGCCACACTCTCTAAGGGACTCAGACACATTGGCAGGCTCAAAAATACACTTCCTAACTACTTAGTTTGCCACACTACAGTAATGCACAGGTATTACATGCACCACAGGGGTTATCCTGAGTGTGTGGGTGTGTATGTATATGCATCCTGTCATGAGAGCGGGTGATACTGCTTCCCAATGAGAAGCCGCCTTTACCCTTGTCATCTGCTAAACCACTCTTTTGCCTCCTTCCTGCTCCAGGTAACTATACTTGCGATGTCACCCACTATGGATCTGACAGCTCTGGCCACAGTAGTTTACTACACAGCTATCATGCTCTTGGATCATTAGATCAGTAAACATGTTTGAAACTTGGGAGATTATAACTGTGATGTGGAAGCTGCAAAGTGCATGCAGGTATTGTCATACAGACCTGTGAGTAGTCTACATTTACATATGGGACACTAACCGCAAACACTGACATCTCCCGGCACATGCAATTACACCTGAAAGAGTAAGGCAGAACATCAAGATCAACATGCAGTTACTGTTGTTACACATGATACATACTGTCAAAAGTACAAAATGCATTCTAAAACTGTAGTACATGGTATGTCTGCTGCCTGTCAACACCACTCAACAATTGTAATCCACAATTGTCTTCCTAGTATGTTCACCCTGTGCATCAGACCATATGAACATGTCCCTGCACTGATGGTGTGGATGACAGGGATGTGGCACAGGCATCATCATATGCACAGAGTGATAATGTTTGCGAGAGGCCTGCTTAGCACCATTGGATGACATCATGTGTGTGGGTTAGGATCTTTGATCTCAATGGACATGTGTGGATGTTATGCGTGTGTGTGTTGAGGTGCCCTACATTTGTTTCTGTTGTGTGCGTGTATGTATGCACACAGGTCTGGCATGTGGCTGGCCTACACAGGGGTATTATTGACAGCTGCAGACTGTACAGGGCAGGTTTCACAGTTCACAGTGTCTGGGCACAGCCATGTGACCTACGCCTGCCAGAGGTTCCATGGGCACTGCCAGGCAGAGGTCCTGATTGGGTACTGTCTGATGACACATGTCCACTGGAACCGTGTCCCTGTTGGGACTATCCAGGACCATGTGCACGTGGCCTGCTGTGTCTTGGTGTGGACAGCACAGCACCAGCTGCCACCACCACTATGGGAGCGGGCATGTGAAGTAGCATGTTCACTTAGACCTTCAACAGGTGCTCGACCATGTGCCCGACGCCTCACTCCCACTAGATGTTCCAGCACAGACATTCCATGCTTGAGGATTGACATGCCACGGTCTAGGACTCCCACTATGTCACCCAATCATCTATCCAAAACATCTGCAAGATGATGGTGAACATTTGCAATTGCCTGGATGTTGTCAGTTAAAGAACAGACAGTAGCCCTCTGAAGCCTTAGACCTTTTCTGTTGTGCATTCAGCACATGCCTGTGCCTCCATTACAGCCTGAAACATGCATCTGGTGACACCAGTTGATGTGCTATGTCTTGCAGGGGCATCTTGGCCAGAGGTCCTCCTACGAGCAGCACTGGGCACATGCCTGTGTGGGACATCATCAGTCAGATGGCTGGGATCATGGTGTGCAAGTACACCTTCCATAGTCTCCACACTTTCCTGTTCCATGCTACCACCTGCCAACTGTCCTTCCTCTATGGCCACTGGTGATGGGGTATGTGTAGGCATGAGAACTGTGTGCAGGGATGAGGGGGATGTAGGTGGAATGACAACCAATGGCACAGATTCAGACCCATGAAAACCCTGCCTGTGCCTCAATCATACTTTCATCATCACTGCTAGAGTCTGTGGGGACACTAACATCAGGTGGACCATAGGAGGGCAATGCCCCTACATCAACACCTGTGAGGGGCAAACAAGAACTGTACATTACAAGTTATACAGCACAGTACACACACACACACACAGGCACACAGACAGACACATACACAGACAGACACAGACTCAGACAGACACAGACAGACACAGAAGGAGACACATGCTATGGCACCCAATGGCATGCAACATACATGTGATATGGTAGAAGGCATTCAGCTTTGACATTTATAGTGGTAGTTATCATACATCCCTGAGTTGCACACAACAGCATGCATGTGTTATAGCAGAAGGCATGCACCTTACACAATTATAGCAGTATTTAGCATACATCCTTGTGCTGCACCATTTGTGTTAGTAGGTTATGCCTCAAACCTGCAACACAATGCATGCAATATGCACTGTTGCACCACACTGCCATGTTTTGTGCAACATACCCCACATGTTAACAGACCATCGCTGACCTTTGTACACCTGACACTGATGCTTTGTGTTGGCCACTGCCCCTATGTGTGAGGAGGACATGAGCAGAAGGGAATGTTGAGTGAATACTATGTTTGCCTGGGCTATAGCTTGCATATCTCTCCCAAAGCAGTGCATGTCTGTTCAACATTATTCTGCTTACCCCTGATCTGAGTCTACAGACAATGTGCATGTGGCTGTACACACATGTTTGACATGACTGTCCCTACTTTGCAATGGTGCCACAGACCAGCACTGATTAACAGTACACCAGCCTGATGTGTGGCATATGATCTTGCCAATCACATGTAGTATGACATGTCTTCTGCTGATGTGTTGAATGACATGCATACATGTTTAACACAATGGTGTCCTTTGAAATATACAGTGAGGTAATGGTGTCCCAATGCAGGGACGTGTTATACTATCATGGACCTTCAGCTGACACAATGTTGTCAGTCCACCCTACAGATATACAATGGCATACTACACAATGAGCTGATGTGCATAACCATTGCATGACATACTACACAATGAGCTGATGTGCATAGCCATTGCAGGGTATCATGTGGCTTCACTATTGCTATACAGTGTGAGTTACAGACACAGCTCATAGCCATGACTGTGTTCAGATACAATACATATCTAATGTGGACTGTGACCCACATCACTGAGGTGTATACACACTAAACCCTAATGTAGAATGTGTGACACAGGTCACTGAAGCGTATACAAATGACACCCTGCACATCTGAAACCATATTGCTGATGCCTGGCAACTATGCCCAGACATGGCTAACTTAGCGGTCCTCCATGTCCTACATGCCATCTGTGTACCTCACACACATGAGGAGCAAGAATGACAGTGATATCTGACACCAGCAAAGTGAATGTACTGTATCTGTGGCCTGATGTGGTTGTATGTGTATGTTGTGAAACGCATGTATGTATTTGGATACTGTATAGGTCAATGCTTTCATGTTGTGACACACTCATGATGTTCAAGACATGTTATGTGGTGGCTTGAAGTCATGCCTACACAAGCTGTGCACAGGCCTGTATGATGTTTAGTGTTTCACATCTGCAGTATCACCATTACACAAAGGCTGTAGCTGTATTGTGTTCAGCCAGTGTACAACAGGGTGTACACACATATACATCACTTCTGCTGTGTGTGTTGCTTCATGTCTCTGGCCATCCTCCATGGCCATGTGTAAACATGTTCTGTCCAATGGTTTTGATGGGTATCTATATCACATGTCAGTGTTGTCCCATATGACATACACCCATAGATGTAATATGCTCCACTGAGGACAGGGTTATATAGACAAAAGGTGGTATGTTTGGGATGTGAGGTATCATGTTTTGCAGGATAGTTAAGCAGTGTTGCAGTCAGCCCACTAAATGTCATGGACATGTCAGACAGCTCATGACATTGTGACATTAATAGCAAGGGTATAATCCACAAGGATGAATCCTGTGGGCTGGTCATGCTCCAGCTCCAAAACATTTAGAATGTGTGCACACATATGCTCTCTGTATAGTACTGTTTGTATTCCCCACATGTGTAATGCTGATCTGTAGTACATGTCCCTACAGTGAGCCACACCTCCACCATTGTATTCACAGCTGTCCTCACATCTGGCAATGACAGTTTGTAAGGTTTAGTGTAGGTGTTTTATATAGTCTTCAATTATTCCACATGGATAACCACTGTGATGCATTGCAGGTCTGACCTTTATATATTAACAGGGCCACCATACATTATGTGTACATGTGTTAAATGGCCACATGGCAGATAGCATACAATTAATATGATCTGTGCATTATCGAGCCTGATAAATAATAACAATCTCACCTGCAACAGGCTGCTGTCACTGCGAAGTGCCAGAGGTACCTAAATAGGAGTGTCACAGCAGTAGGATCATTATCCACACCTGTGTGATAGCTACATGGAGCAATGTACATGTTAGCATGTAAGCCTGTACAATAGATTATACTATGGAGTATGCACATCTGTGCATACATGCAGTAGCAAACTATAGTATGTGGCATGTGTGCATAATGCCTTGCATATTATGTTACATTACATATTGTACAGTAACACATGTAACTATATGAAATATAGTTGTGTTATATGTGTAGTAGGGCCTTACCAGGCAACTTCAGGCTCAGTGGTTTTGAGACACCCACCTCCACAATACCAGCTAAAGCTTGTGGATGGAGTTCTACAGGTGTCCCCTGGTTGGCCAGTAGCTCCTCGGTACGTGTGAGTGGGGGCTGGGTGAGTGGCCCCCCACCTGTTGCACCTTGTTCCCTGGCAATTGCATTTGCATGCTGTTTCGCTCATCTAATGATGTCGGTGCAGTGTTGGCGCACCTGCTGATAGGTGCGATTGTGGCTGCCAACATCATTTACCCTCCTGCGCAGTTCCTCCCACTGGGCATCCCATTGCTGTGCATCCTGTGGCACATGGCTGAAGAGTGTTACATGGTTGTTGAGGAGGTATGGAATGAGGACCTAATCCTCCAAGCGAGTGTATGGTTGCAGCCTGACACGCGGCATACCCGAAAGACATAATGATGGAGACAGGTCACAGTAACTCACAGAAAAGTACAGAAGTACAGCTGAACATACATGTGTATCACATTTATTAAGATTACAAATGTGTCTTTGCAAATCTACATGACACTAACACCTCTGACATGTTTAACTCACACACATTTGACACGTACTGGTGATTTCATGTTATCACCATATATGTGTGTGTCAAGTGATGACATTGCTCATACTTTGTGGATGTTGTCTTGATGTAGGCATGTCTGTCTGCCTGTACTGGTGTCTTTACCTATCAGCGCATGCCTGGATGTGTTCACATTAATGCAGTAAACTTTAATACTGTGTATATGTCACATATATAGTCATACACAGCCTTAAGGGACATGACCTGTGACCCTGCAGACTTGCTGATGGAAAGTTTTACATGTATGTGTTTTGCCATATACATCTACATGGCACTGTACAGCAGTTTAGCATCCTGCCATGTATTACCTGTGTTGCACATGTGAAACACATGGGACAGTGGCTAGCTTGATGGTATTTGCAGGGCTGGATATCAACTATAGGATGTATGGTCATTAGTGAACTAGTAGGCTATATACCCTGGCCCATTTATGAGCCTAGGCTGAAATGTTACCTAGCTGTAGCCAACAGACAGTTAAGTTTCAGTGGCCAGTTCAAGCAGTGCCACAGAACTGATCCACAGGGTTACTGATATATTTACCATGTGGTCATCACACCATGTCTCAAAGAGGGGCAATGTGCAGCTTTGCTGGACAGGGATGCATAATATGGCAGGAGTATGTAACGTGCATGGGACAGGGATCTGTCAGGCATGTTGTGATCCTTGTACTAAAAAGGTGGATGTCCATGAAGTATATGTTTATTTGAAATCAGGATGTATAAGTGTAGCATGTCCAACATCTCTGTGTTGGACATGGATTTATTCAGGGTAGGCATCATGCTACATAGTGGAGCTAGGGATTGGGAAGGCTGATGTAGGCCATCTGAACATGGCCAATAACCCTTAAAGAAAATATGTGATCTATTATGGGTCACTTGAGTGCTGAGTGTGGCTGAACAATGATCTCTATATTCATGAATGGCACCCTGTCATGATTATGGGTGCCACTTATGACTACCTGACTGGTGTGGTGAAGTAACTATCAAAGGAAAGACTACTGTCCGACCGCATCCCATACACACTCAGTTTCCATTATGTTGATCGCTGCCTAGGTGGTAGTTCATGGGTACAGGATTTTTAACATAGGGGATGACAATGCAATACTTAGCTGTCAGATTGTGGCCATACATCACACACTACACATCTGACCCACAAAGGCCCTTCTGTATGTTGACCACAGCACACATTGAGTCGACTATTGCTCCTAGTTCATAGTCATTTGCAAACTTCAATAGGCAGATGCCTTCTGTGTTAGTCTGTGTGGTATAGATAACAATGAGGGGGAGTACCAGGAATTAACCCTGTATTACTATAGCTGGCACTGGTTTGATGTGCGTGCATTAGTCAGACACCTTCTGTAGTGTTGGTTTTGCCAGCAATCTAGTTGCCAACCACTTCTGTGACATAGGAATATACACCTAGTTTACTGAGTGTAGCTGGAACACAGTATGGGTGGTGATGTCCTAAGACCTGGCAATGTCATGATATGCTGTGTGAATCAACCTTACTGTCATCTACATCTGTATTGACTGCATCAAATAAGTTTAGCAAGGTTCATGGCCTTACAGACCAGACTCAGCAGGGTAGTACTGCACTATTAACCATTATCAGTGGTGTCTCCCCCTTTGTGGGGTGTGATAACTGTTGCTGTGCAACATTCAGTGTGTACACAGCCTGACATGAAGCTATGATTGAAAATGATGTGTATGTGGAGAGCAAATTGTTCTGACATTTGTGTAGGATACACCCTGAGATGTTGACAGGTCCCATGCAAGCTGTATGTATGGCTTTAGAGAGTGCAACTTGTACCTGTATAATTGTTATTGCAGGGGCTGTGTAGTGTACATTGATATATAAATATGTGTACCTGTTGGGGGGGGTGAGTGTGGGTTTAGGTTATCTAAGACCCTATCTGGATGAATAGGTGCTATTTCTGTAGGTGCAGTACTTCTCATGCCATAGTGCTGTGAAGCACGGCAGGTCTTGTTGCTGCCATTATGATTTATGACACAGCTATAGAATGCTCTGTGGTTGGCCACATAATATGTGGCTGATTAATTTCACAATAGCTTTCATCACCTCCACTCATGTGTGTTCACTCTTGCAACAGTTACTACCTTATGTGGTACAGTTTAAGGCAGGGAACCACCACTTTGCCTTCCTGTTTCTGTTTGGTTGAATCTTGGTTCTGTTTCAATGGCACAATCACTGAACTTATATGAGTGCATAAAGTGCATTTGTGTAGGATTCAGCATTTGCACATGCATTGTCCATCTGCATGGGTGTTATAACAGTCACCACTTCGCTCTTAAGAAGCATAACATTGGCTTTGGAGGCTATGTGTAGCATACTGTTAGCCCTGTTTGTGTGACTATGGTGATCCAGGTCATTGGGGTTGATGAAATCCAACATGCATTGAGCACAGGTTTTGGTACATGAGTCTTCCCAGTTCATAATGGGATAGTTGAGAGTAGCTATTATTATGGTTTTCTGTCTCAAACCTAATATTCCCCATTACAGGACAATATGACAGTTGGGAATTCTGAGGCATGGTAGGTTATCTGTTGCAAGGTGCAATTTGGATTCCACTTTGGCACAAATGTAGTTGCTTAGCATACTGCATCTGAAGTTATGCAAGTGTGACTAGTGTGGGAGTGTACATATCCTTCAGGAATATGGACACACCTGTGGCCAGTGTGCTACAATAAAGGATAATGGCCAAGAGGTGAGGTATGTGTTATAACATGGTCATGCAGGGGTGCTCTCCAGAGCATTGAGCCATATCTCAGTCACTACACAGATATGTTCTCCATGTTAAGGATTGACGTAAGTGAGTCCATATTGAGTTTCTGAAATATATCATTGAGTAGCAAGACCCACAGTTTAGTGCTTGTCTGTCCCTGTTACAGCAGTGGTCTTTCACTGGAACTTTGCATGATGAAGGCACTATAGGGGAAGCATGAGCCCTAGCCAGTATCCAGATTCCCAGGGGTGACAGGTGCAGGCCCTGTCTGGCAAAGCATCATGGTCTGTCAACCATGCTATCCCAGGCAAAGGGATACTGGATACCCTTTGAATTACACCAGTACATTAGACAATTGTGGAATACAGTCCATTTGTCCCTGTATTGCAGTATCATTATGGCCAACGGCAGAATGATACCCAGGTCTTGGGACATACCTGCATAGGCTACAAGACCTGACAGTTCCTACATGTGTGTTTCCATGCAGTCCAGGCTACTGCATCATAGGTCCTGCACAACAACATAGAATATGCCAGAGCCATGTGTATAGTTCAAAAGGTGGTCTGAGTGTATGGGTATGTGGCTAATCATGGCAGACAGGCAGCTGAAAGTATGTTTGCCCTCATATAGCTTGGTGTGTAACATAGTGCTATAGTTTGCATTCACAAATGTGTACTGTTGGACATTTTTCTGGCCACGTGTTCTGAGGTGTGGCACAATTATGCAAACTATGTCATACAGTTTTTGTATTTTGTTGTCTGTCTATTCCAGCTTGGGAGGTCTCTTGCTTGGCCAGATAGCTAGAAGCCTCTGTGAATGTGTGTGATTTCTGGTGGTATGTGTGGGTGTCCTTACTGTGTTCTGGTAAGTGTATGTTTTGGTTGTGGTGATGAGATGCATGTGTTAACCTACACCTCATGACTGTCCAGTCCAGTCATGGTTGTAGACTGGACTACCTTCCAGCTTACCCCTGTAGCTGCATCCCAGACAATGTGTGGGGTGTGATTTTAGGTGGGTGTGGCAGTGTACATGGCATAGAGATTACATTACCCCAGGATGGCCACATGCACATAACTGACATCAGTAAACACCAGTAGCTGACTAGTGGACATGCCTGTATAAGCATTCAATACTACAAGTACCAAGTACTGTATTTAGTTTACTTATTGCTTATGAAGATGTTTTAGACAGTGATGCTCACAAGTAAATATTTGTGTTATGGACGTGACAATACTGGCTATTACAAAAACATAGTAGCTACCTTTAGCAGCAATCCTCCTCTGAGGAGCACATCACATCCTGATAGTTGATTACAGATAATGTAAGTGTCAATAGGTCCTTTTCTGGGTGTATACTCACATATCCACCAGAACCATGAGCTCTGTTGGGCACAGACATCCACTCCCCAAACAGAGTCAAGTGTCAATAGACTCTGCTGCCACTATCAACATGATCAGGATATAATCCGATAGTGTAAGCCATCACCTATGAAGCAGCATCTGGAGCATTTCTCCCCGGGCCTCCGATGAAAACAGGCTCTGTGGAACCTAGTCGGACATTCCCGGTCAACAAATGTTAAATAAATAAATAAATGAATATTACCCATGGGCAGTGGTCTCCTGCATCTTACACTCCTACTGCAGATGTTACACTGGAGTTACAAATGATATGCGACCTGTTTCATTACCAGTAATGTGCACAACCTTACATACAGTATTTGTAAGCGGCTGTTAGGTTCGCAATGAGAGGTTAGGCTGCACAAACCTGAAAGTTCAACCAGTGTATCTCTACTCTCAATATCCACTATATGTAGTTGTGCACATAGCCATTTGGGCCAGCCCTGTAACAAGGGTCACTACACATTTGCATAACATGTACACATGCACAGCTGCTATTGCTTGCAAACGATACTAGTGAGGTGGATATTACATGTCTTTTGTGCATGGATAGTTACCTAGCTCTTCCAATTTTCTTTGCTAGCATGCTGCTAAACTGTCAGATGAATACAAGTCATTGGGTTGGGAGAGTGGCCTAATGGTTAAGGTGTTTGCCTTACAAACACAAGGTGCAGGGTTTGAGTCTCACAAGGGATAATTGGCTAGGCTTAAAATGGCACGCAAAGTATGAACCAATGAACAATGTATCCTGTTATTGAATATTGTAATTGCCAATAGACATAACTGATGTTTGCATAACATAACAAAAATGCTATATAAAATGGAATACAGATCTGCCTAAAATACTGTACATTACACAGTTATTGGCACAATATCCCACAATGCAAATCATATTTGCACAGTAAGCCCACCTTTGAAATGTTCATCTCACTAATACACCCATACATATGTCTACTGTTACAATATATCACCATATGCTATCCCCTAGTATAGCACATACTTGTTGGACCAACCCTGACACTGACAGTGGCTGGAAAAGAATTGGTGAATTCCAAGCCCATATATATCATCCCTTGTAGTGTATGAGGAGTTTGCCTTGTAACCTACAGCAGTACACACATAGAATACTACAAGCATTACTACTGCTCAATAATACATCACTACAAGATAGCTATTTCCACTATATGCATTGATTACACTGTAATTATTACAGAACAGGTACTACATACACAGACATACTAAATGTTATACATACCTTCTTAGTAACTGGAGGTTTTACTGACTGGTATATTAATCATTTTCGGTTTGAGTTTCGGTCTTCTGTTGGGTATTTTGTACTAGTCTGCAGGTAGATACAGATGGTTTGAATGTGTGACAAGGCATCCTTTTATAGTTAGAGATCAGTAACATGTGCTATCCTGATCACCAATTGGTGTTCCACAGTAGTTAATTACATGCACATCAGCTGTGCAGCTATTCCATTAGCCAATACCATGGCAATGGTGGAGTATAATTGAGTACTCCACTTGGATGTTGTCCCTTTGGCTTACTTGTGAGGAAGACATCCTGGAAGTGTTGTTTGAAATGTATTACAACAGCTGTATGGAGGCAAACACAAATATATTGTGTGTAATGCCTAGAAGATTTGGTCTACATGTTAGTACTGCTGTTATATTTATGAACATTGCTACTTGTGCAGGGTTTGTCTGTACCTAATACTTCTGCATATGTTTCAGTCTGCCCAGGATGTTTGACCAGCTCAAGGCTGTATGGCTATGCATATCATGTTATGGGGTTTACAGTGTGCTCACAAGACATCTTTAGTTTGGTGTAAATGTGTATCATACTGTGCTGATAATCAGTAATTGGTAACACTTCCTGGTGTAATTACTTTTCAACCCTCTGAAACAGAATTAGTTCAAACAAACCCTGTAACATCAGCAGCTGTTCCATTGTATAACAGCAACTATTTCACATAGGGCCATGCTAGTGTGTCTCTGTCCAGGTATGTTAAGGTTTCAGCAGATGTCGTACAGTGGGTGAATAATTGGTTATGGTATGACAGTATGTATTGTTGTAATTAGTTTGGGTGTGGGGGAGATGTTGGTGGGTGTACATAGCAGTTGCAGGTGTGTAGGAATTGCTTTTATACATATTCTATATGTGTGTGGGGGTTCTTTCCCTATGTGAACACCTATCCCTTAGTGGACTAATACGATGGTAATTGCAGGCTGATTCATTAAGGCATAAGAACAAAATGAATGAAGGCAGGGTACGGAGTAGTGTAGGAAAACAAAAGCCAAATAAGTAAAAAATACTGCACATCGGATGAAGCGACTGGATGTCGTGAAAGTGCTTACTTTGTGTGTATTTTTGTTGTTTTATTGAATAAACAGTTTACAGTACATTTTTAGCCTTGCAGGCTTAGTGCAGCATTTTTTACTTATTTGATTCATTAAGGAACTGTTAAATGCTTCCTGTATAGCATGCAGGTATTGTTAGTCCTTGAATCCTTTTGGCAATACATCGGAATGTAATAGTTTTCCTAAATGAAAGATGTCTGTGTATTTCTGTCATGGATATTTGCAGTCATTGTAGTTGTGTTGGTGACTAACCCTATTTGGCTTATGTCCATAGAACATATTTGTAATAGTGTATTGCCATATACTCTTCATATGTTATGTTCATATTGTTTGGGGATGACAGAATGTGTGATTGTTATGGTCCATGTTATACTCAGATTTGAACACTTCAGATGCTGTATACACACATGTATGTATGTATATATATATATATATATATATATATATATATATATATATATATATACACATATATATAAATATATATATGTATATAGATATAGATATATAATATACATAATTGCATATGTTTATATGTACCTCCATAGATGCGTACATGTTTTTAACCTATCTATATATTTACATATATATGTATATCTCTATATATCGACATGTATCTATGTATCTCTCTCTCTCTCTCTCTCCTTCTATACATACATACATATATATATATATATATATATATATATATATATATATATATATATATATATATATATATATATATATATATAGCATACACCTTTAATTGGGTACATGGCGATTTGTCCTATTTCCACACAATCCTCCCTTTTGTGTTTTAACCTGTCTGAATACACAACTGGCATAGGTACATCTCAGGTAGCTTAGTGGTAGGTTACTCTGAGAATGGTGTACATGGTTGTGGGTTTTAATCCTGGAAGTGGTTATTATTTTACCTCTCAGAACAGGCAGTGGTAGGGAAAGTGTGATTAACACACATTTAAGTGGTTGTAAGCAGGTCTGCCCATGGTCTGCGCGACGTTAAGCAAAGGTTAAACCTGTGAAGCGCTTATCTGTTTAACCGTGTTTAAGCACCTCTTACTGTCGCGCAAACCCATGCAAAACCACTTACAACTGCTTAAAAGTGCTTTAATCAACCTGCATCTGACAGCACTTATTCTGGCCCTCAAAATAAATTAACAGCCCTTGAACCCGGGATCATGAACACCACAGTCACTGACTTTACCACTAAGGCATCTGAGATATGTACAAATGTTATGGTGTTTAGAATATACATTTTACTATGGGCATTCCTCACTACTGAAAACAAAAGAGACAGTCAGGTGGTGTACATATGTATGATACATGTTAATGTTCATATGTTTGTGGAATTAAGTGTTGCAATGTGACCTGACAGGGTGTATTATGGATGAGAATGGTTCTTGTTTTGTTTCTTTTTTATATTGTCCCCATACTCCATGTATACCCCTCCAGTTCACTTATTGAACATCCAACCCAGGCTCTCCTTGATGCATAATGTCATTGTTCATCATTCCTCCCCCCACCACAATCTCCACATACACAACATCCATCCCTTCTATGGTGAATTAAGTTAATATTAATAGTTATAATAGCAGAGCTGCATGTGTTTTGTGTACACTTCAATTCCTTTGGATTGCTTCTGTGACACAAAGTGTGTTCATAGATGTTTATATATATGGCTATAGATGTAACTGTGTGTATATATATATATATATATATATATATATATATATATATTTATTTATATCTATGTGCAGACATCACTGACATATATATATATATATATATATATATATATATATATATATATATATATATATATATTTAGTATTAATTTGTAACAGTTATACCTATGTAGACTTGTATATGTTGATTCACAAACTACAGTACATTACAATGTTCTGTACATATGTACACAAAGTGACTGTCCCATTTGTGGTCAGTACTGTGGAATGCCTATAGTATAAGGTGTAGTCTAAAGTCCATGAAACATATATATAGCTCAGGTGGCTTAGTGATAGGTCCCATGACTATGGTGTGCATGATTCATGGTTCAACACCTGCAATGTTTTAAAAATGTGTTTAACTCCAGAATAAGGCTAATTTAAACAGTTGTAAGCATGTTTAAAAGTGCTTGTGCGACATTAAAGCAGCAGTTAAACACAGTTAAACAAACTTTAAAACTTATAACCTGTGCTTGCAAACACGGCCACATCTGTTAACTACTCAGGATATATACACTTCAGTGAAGTAACATCTCACGATGTGCTTACGTAACATTACATTCTCTGTTCACTTTACCCTCCAGCACACATGGGTATATATGGGTGTTTCAAATGTTTATTATATTGAAGAATACTACCTAGATATGCAAGCTGTGGTTAATGTATACTTTTTAACATGAAACACATCTCTGACTTTATTGGGATTTGAACCAGGAATGCACAGATACTATGCAAATGCTGTAACCATTACACTATTGACATTAATGTTGCTTCTGCCTATGTGTAAGCTAGGCTAAGCAAAGGGCACAGGCGCCCAAAGCCACTGAGCTTCACTTACTGTTGAAATGAAAACATAACAAATGAAATGAGAGACTATAAATTAAATTCCTAACTACATTAGGCATAGCCCCTCACTGACACACACCATGAGAAACCTTGATGTGTGAATGAGTAACAGAATATACACCTCTGGGATCATGTGTCCCAGAATCATACAGCCAGGGGGTGGGGGAGCCCCTCCGGTTTTATAGCTGCAAGATCTGTTGGGGAAATTGAATGGTGTTGATGTTTCATGTTAACATGCCCTCTTTAGATCACTAAGTGCCCCTATCCCCCTCCGCCACCCCAGTCTTCAACAGCAACTGGCAACTCTGCCTGGAATCACTTCATTGTCTATGCTTGACAGAGGCTTAGTTACTTTATCAATGGTGTGGAGAAAGCCAATACACTGTAGCTATGCTTCTAAATGCCCTTGGGAAGATAACCTACTACCTATCTGTGAACCTCTAAAGTGCAGGCTATCACAGACATAATATGTGAATAAACAGAGCTTTCAGATCACAATATACAGTGAAAACGTCATGTAGTCAGTACAGCAAGAACATACAGAACAGTGATACTTAATCACTCCAAAAGCCTATCTTGGAAGCTGGAAAACTTGTATAAGTTTAAGGCTTTCTATTGCTTACCAGTAGGTTACCTACAGGAAAGATGAGAAACAAGCACAGATGGGAAACATGCATGCAACAATACCATACCAGCTTGTATGTGTCAGCCTTAGGCTTTAGAATACTGGCCAAGGCTATTGGCACCCCCATGATGCCTTTTTTAGGCAAGTCTCAAAGGTGATTCCCACCTCCGTAAACAGCACAATAGCGAAATCATTGATGGTTATGTTACTCAACGCCAGGGGTTGTAATCACAACATGCACTCACAGCACTCCTCTGTATGGACAACGTCAACATCTGTGCAGTAACTGAGACCTATTTTAAGGCTCCAGAGAGCACACCAGCACTACCGGACTACAACCCATACCACACATTTCGGCCACAGAACATGGACTGACACAGACATGGAGGGGTTGTATCCATATTCATCAGGGATACCTATACCTCCAGGTTAGTGGGGCAGCATGATACCTCTGAGATCATCCATGTGCAGCTAACATCAGCCACAACTGCAATGCAAACTGTGGCCTGCTACAGATCACCCTCCATGACCCAGGACCACCACTCCTCCTACCTGTAGACAGTGGAAAACATGACAGTTCTACCAAACACCCTGGTATTGGTCGATGTCAACTACCCTACCATTAAATGGGAAACTTACTTGAGTACTCACTTCCAGGCCCAGCGCTTCCTGGAATTTATCACCTCATATGCCCTGTGTCAGATGGTAAACTCCCTAATGAGAGGTGGAAACATACTAGAAGTGGTAATCACCAACATGGGCAACAGGTGCACCACAGCAGAGGTAAACCGGTCACTGGTTAGATCTGACCATGGACTATTCACTGATGATTTCCACACCCAACCATCTCCCCCACCCAAGGAAACCACAGTGAATACCTTTCCTACAGCTAAATTCACACTACTAAAGACAGAGGTGGGAGGCTTCCCAGCCCCCACGCTAAAAGAAAACACTGCTCAAGATACAGAAAGATTTACAAATGCACTATATAAGCACCTGCAAGGATGTATGGATCGTGCCATCACTGGTAAATCAAGACTCACTCCTCCTAGACAAGGACACCAGTCTGTTGGACCCCTACAATAAACAGGCTATACAACAGAAGTAGGACAGTAGTCCAGAAAAACAGCAAAACCTAAGGGCAGACATCCATGACCAGTATTAGTAAGAAACATAGGTCCCTCATGAAATCATCCAAGGCTAACATCAACAGGAAACTAGGCAGGGATTTGAAAGATAACCACAAAGCTTTCTTTTGCTATGTCAAGGATCTAAGTGGTAACACACAGATTTGCACTGTGCCGGTGCAATATAGCACAAAATATACTGACCCTACTGATATCACCAACATCCTTGCAGATACATTCAGTGCAAATTTCACCCACTAAAGAGCCCACAAGAATACCCAGAAAGTACAGTATCTCAGACATCAGAGACACACAGGTGGAAATGGCCTTCTCAGATGGCAAAACACAGCGTCAATGGAGGCAGATGGTGTCACAGACTGCATCTTGCAAACATTACAAGACAAACTAACCCCCCCACCAAATTAAGCTTTTCAACCTCAGCCTCTACACAGGCTACATGCCCATACAATGGTGCATAGCAACGGTTATTCCACTCCCCCAAGGTGGAAACACAACTGACCATGGTAACTACCACCCCATAAACCTGACTAGCCTGGTCTGCAAAGCTATGGAGCGCATCCTCATGGCACTCATTGACAAAGACATTGGTAGCCTCCAAACACTTGACCCAACCCAGGTCAGCTTGGTTGAGTGCAGATCATGCCTACTGAACCTGTTTGCCATCTCACAGACAGTCACCAAGATGTTAGATGAGGAGAGAGGTGGTTCACACATACTGGACCTCGCCAAGGCTTTTGATACCATTCCCCACTCAGGTATCATTGATAACCTCACCAGCCTGTACATAAACCCATACATCACAGGATGGGTTGCCAACAGGCTTACACACAGAACCCACATGGTAAGACTAGCAGCCTCCAGGTCCAACTCTTAACCAGTCACAACTGGTGTCCCACAGGACTCAGTCCTGGGACCCTTACTGTTTGGCATATACTTCTCAGAGGTACAAGCAAACACAGGTGGACTACAGCAGACCATGTTTGGCAATGACTGCAAACTGGGAGCCATATTTTGACAGTCCAGCTGACACAGATATCCTTCAAGGGGCCTCACAGAGACCGACACAGGGTGCCAAAGTCATGGACTCCAACTAAGTGCCACAAACTGCATGGTCATTTCATTTTGGAAAAACTAAACACCCACATATTAACACTTAAGTAGCAGCCACTTTAATACAGATGAGGTAATAGGGCATCTGGGGACTAAGGTAGATAGTGATCTCTCCTTTGACAATCATATCTCCAAAGTAGTTTGGACATCCTTCTATGTAGGCCATCTGATTACTAAAGGGTTTGCATCTAGACATACTGATGTTATAGTGCCCCTTCACTCATCACTCATCATTCCCATCATAGAGTATAATAATCCTTTTGGGATGTACCTCAGAAGACACTTCCGACAGCTGGAAGGTCCACAAACATACCTCACCAAGAGGATTACTGGCCTCAAACATATGTCTTATGCAGCCAGACTGAATAAACTCCTGCTTTACTCAGTGGCATCTCGTTTACTCAGAGATGATCTCTGCTGGCCAACAAAGCCATGTCCAACTCAGGCTTAATGGATATGCTCCACCTATGGGAATCCATGTCACAGTGAGCCACACACTGTAGTGAGCTAAACCTTGCCACAACAATAACTAGAATATGCTGGAGATACAGATTCCTGTCACAGAAACTCCCCATGCTTTGGAGCTACATCCCTAATTACATTATACAGAGCCCTTCACTAAGACTCTTCAAGTGAAACCTTGAAGAGTGGATGGGGAGCAGTAGATGCACCCCAGGGATCCTGCCATTGGCTCTGCTCCACAGAGGGACAGTTAATGAATCAATGGGTTGGCAAAAGCTGACACATTTTGGCTAGGCTTATGAATGCCCTCAGGCAGTTAGCCAAGTACCTACCTATGAACCTATGACTCTATGCATACAATATCAGCACATGCTGATAGCTTAATTTACTGTTCAAGTGTTGACTTACCTTGTGCCAATAGCAGTTGTGTGTGCAATAGTTGAGGGCTGCCTATGTTGGATGCACACAGTAGACTGCCTATACATGACAATTTACAGGTAGTCTTGTGTGTGTGCCTTCCATTTTTACTTTGTGTGCAGGTGTAGAAAGGTGTCAGTCCCTAGGTGCCTACACTGTCAGTGTGTGTGCTATAAGTTCCCTCCTTGCCAAGGCATGGGCATACTGGGCATGCCTCCATCTGCCTACTGTGGCTGGCTCAGGGTGTTCGTTGTCTGAGTACCTTTGTGCCTGTGGGGCCCTTGGCAATGGTGGGCTATGAGGGCCTTCACCATTCTGTTCCTGCTGGAGCTGTTTCCGCGGTATCATATTGTGTAGCATGGCACATACTATGAAGATGTGGGCAATTGTGCCTGGAGAGTACTGCAAGGATCCACCAGGTATGTCCAAGCAATGAACTGTGATTTTAGCATCCCAAACACATGCTCTATGATGATTCTGTTTTGTGCGTGTGCCTTATTATGGCGTTCTTGCATGAGTGTGTGTGCATTTCTGATGGGAGTCATCATCCACGGTTCCAGTGCATAGCCAGCATCCCACACCAGGGTGGCCATATGCAATGTCCCCCCTGGCAAATACCTGATACAGCTGTGAGGCATGCCAGATGTGGGAGTTGTGATAGCTTCCAGGGCTGCCAGCACTCACATCCATGATAATGCCCTAGGCATTGCGCATGACCTGGCAGTTGATGGAGGGGTATCCCTTGTGGTTTATGTAGTGCCTATCCTGCTCACCGGGTGGGGACTTGTGTATGTGCGTGCAGTCTATTGCACCCAGTACCTCCGGGTATTCTGCCACATGGTGGAAGAGATGCATATTGTTGGCCAACTCCTCCTGCATTTTGGGGAAGTATATGTGCTCATTGGCATGTGGTAACATGGCATCCAGGAACTGGTGAAGTACCCTGGATGCTGATGCCTGTGAGATCCCCATGATATCCCCAGATGGCCTTTGAAAGGTAACTGTAGCTTGTATTCTCAGGCTTACATATACCTTTGTATCCACTGGGATGGGTTCCCTTCTGTTTGTTCTGGCTCTGAGGCGTGACCAGCACAGCTCCACAAGTTGCTGTAGGGTGTCCCTATCCACCCTGTAATGCTCTACTATCTCCAGATCATGTAGCCCCTGGTAGGTTACCCTGGATCTGAACCCTCTTCTCCTCCTCTGGTGCCTGGGGTGGTTGTGAGCATCATCCTTCACACCACCTTCAGTCTCCAACACATGCTGGTGGATCAAAGCTATAGCAGCCCCTAACATGTACATATTAAAAGTTCCACATGTGTACACACCAATGATGCAGATTGTATGGGAATACACAAGTGTGTGTGGTGCTTTCACACTTTATACTATTGTGCTATGGATGCTGCTGATGTCATTGGGTGTGTATGAGCAATTCCAGCTGCAGGGTATCTTAAATATGGGTTTTACAGTGGTGAGTACTGCAAGTGTGGGGCCTTTAGTGTGGAGTTATGCTTGCCTGCCTTAATTAATCTGTTGCCATTTAATTCACTTTTATACCAGGATCCCCTCCCATTATCAGGCATGCCTCCACCTGCCATCTTTCTTGTTTTGTACTTTCCCTACCCAGTCATGTGTTGCAAAATGTGTCTTGCAGCTGATATAATGCAAATCTGCTTTGTTCTGCTGTGACACTTTACTGTTTTCTTTGCAGTACAGCCCCTCCCCTTTCTGTTTTGCAGGTAGTTGCTTGCAGCCTTGTTAGCTGTTGTCAATGGCCCACTGTAGGTTCCTAGGTGTTAATTAGTCATTTGTACTCCAATTTCCCTGCTGCAGCATCTCCTTATTTTTTTCCTATATCCTTCCTGTTTCAGCTCCGGTGCGCACTGCGCAAACCCGTTTACCAAGTTTAAGCGCATTTTAATCTCCATTCACATGCATACTCGGTTACCTTGTGTGCTCTCAGCTAAGCAAAGCTATAGCCAGTTCAACAAACCCTTTCCTGCAGCTTTGCTTAGCTACAGGAAAACCGGATTAGCAATGCTCCAATATGCTTACAGTAAAGGTGACACACCCCTCTCTTGATGTCATTTCTATCTCAAGGGCACACCTCAGTGTTATAATGCTACGCTGTGAAGTGCATCCTTACACCAGCGGGGAATCTGTGATTCACTATTACTCCTCTCATTTGCATGGCATTGCCTACTAATTCCTAGCTGCCGTGCAAAACACTCACAGCCCCTTAGCAACCCTTGCAACATGGTGTGGTGTAACATGCCTGCCATTGACTATTATGGGGAAATCATGATATGTGTTACATTGCAGTTTTATTCTATATTTTTCTATTTTCCTTGCCATCTGGTTTGCGCGCCGCTGCCCTGAGCTTAAACTTTGCGATAGTGCGAAAAATGAAATTAAATGTTATTTTTATATTTTGTACATTTTTTATGCCAATGGCTATATATTTAGCCACTGGCATATATTAACAATATAATACATGTGTTTGGCCGGCTGTCATGGCTCCAATTTTATGTTTGCAAAAATGTAAACCATTTTTTACTGTTACATTTCTGCATGCTTACACTATGCCTGCACCACTTCCTGGATCACTAAATACCTTCAGTTGCATGCTACACTGCTGCAAATAGGGTAATTAGCATACAGCGTCTGGGAGCTGTGCGGGCGTAGCGTCCGCAGGTAGTGCACATGGAAACAGCTCATACCTGGATCGCTCGCCAGCCATATTGGGTGTTGGAACATCAATCCTACACCTGCACCTGGCGCAAGGTTCATGAATCCTGGGGCCTGGGTAGTTCTGTGCTGGTTATAGCAGACTAGCAAGACAGGGATCCAATCAAATTAAGCCAGTATTGGAGCTCTGTGACTTCAGAACTTGCAGCAAATCACAGTTTGCTTAGTCCCATGACTCTGAGCTACAGGTTAATGACCCCAGGTAGGTTAGACTTTTAGAAACTTTAGCTTTTTCAGTGGGGGTATAGAATTTTTTTAATTAGTGTACCACCAGTAGAGAGCACCAGGGAGAGCAGTTTCTTAATGTATCTGGGGATGGGGCCGAAAGAAGATCAAGGGAAAATCAGTAGCATATAGGAAAGAGGAAGGCACCAGAATCCAACTTTAAGCAGGCAAATGATGAGGAGAATATAATACTCTAGCACCAAACTGGAAGGTAAATAGCTGCAGAAGTGTAGAAGCACAAATACTGTAACAAGAATGACTATAATCCCACTATTGCAATCCCACAACACAGAGGTGCCAGACTAGGCAGAAAGGTACCAGTAACACTTTTTTATGGAAAAATGCAGCAAAAATTGACTAAACAAAGCTCAGATACAGCAGTAGTTCACAATTCTTCCACAAGTGTGAATGAAATTATAAGACTAAGGCCCTGGACCAAGTTCTAAATGCAAAGAGCTTTTTCAAATAATTCTTCTTATGGAGATGGAATTCCAGTACAATGTAAAAACAATGCTTAGATCTTGCAGTATTTCACAATTCTCCTAAATTTCCCAAAACTGCAAATGAAACAACAAGATTCCAGAGCAAACTAAAAAAATACAAATAGAGAATTTTTATGGGAGAAACACAAACACACACACACACACACACACACACACACACACACACACACACACAAAGCAGTATCGTCACACAGATCACTATGTGCAACTGAAAATGTTTTAAGTAAAATTGAAATAAATGCGTATTATTATTTATGTATTTATTTTCTGATAAAACATTGTTTCATGTAGCTCTACTCTATCCATGCTTCTCAAAGTACTTCATTTAGTTCTGTTAAATTGAACTCGGGCTGAGCCTGAAATTGGTCAGTATAGATCAATGTGATACCCACTAAACAAATATAAATAAATAAATGCTTTTAGTACTTCCATTTTTTCCTCTATAAAGCCTGCTGACTGCAGGAAATTACAACTGGCAAATTGTCTATGCAATATTCTATTTAGACACTGCATTTATTCATTAAATTGCTGTTGAAATGACTTCACATCTTACATTTCCATTTTGATTTTTTTTTTTAGTTGCATGCAAGTGTGCATGTCTCTCTACAACTGTATTCAACATTTGAGACATCAACCAATTTTGTTTTACTTATCGTATATAATTCATCAGTTATCTACTCTTCTGTATATTTTGAAACAATTTTCTCTGTTCTATTCTAAAAGTGGGCTGTGCCAGCAAAACTCACAATCAACAAAATGCAAGTAAGTAAAGAACTGTGTGTATTTTCCTTGGGTCTTCTGCATACTGTACAGCAGTCTCCCATGTGTCTCTTTATAGTACAATGCATAAGAAACATTGGTATAATATTATGAATAATATACAATTCTACACACCAAGTCATGAATATGACACTAGGATATTTAAGATGTCAGCACAGTTACTCTTGGTATGCAGTTTACACTGCTCCTTTCACAACCTCATTTAGTAGTAGCAAACAACAAACAAGAAGCAGAAAAATAGCTGTGAGTGTACCTTAAATCTAATGTTAGTATGCTCATACATATGCATTTTTTATGTATACCTCCACTAAACTGAAGCTGAAATACAAAATAACTGTGCATTAAAAATGAAACTATATAGCAGGACAGTATGTGAAGCATGTCAAATACTTTAATTGATTATGAAAAATGTTGTATATTTTTATGCAAAACGTGTGTTTATGTTCAAATGTGTAGCTTGTTCACTCACATTAATATACTCCACATCTGTAGTGTTTCCTAGAAATTATCAGTGCAAAAGCAAGAAGTGAAATTTGGAACAGACAAATTTGTCATGGGATGACCTTGGTATAAATAGAGTGGGGGGGGCTAGATGTAGAAAGATAAGTATGTTAGGTAGTAAGGGTAGGGAGTGGGTAGGAAAGAGTTAATTAAGTTGGGAACTGGGAGAGAAAGTAGGTAAGGCATAGGGGTGGGTCTTAGGGGGGTTTGTAGGGGAAACTGGTATGAGTACACACATTTTGATGTGGTCTTGTTGAAGCAGGATCACGTCCTGATGACCTGAGATGTTAGTAAGGTACGCCTTGGGTAGGGCTAGTCAGTGAGGTGAGTACAGTATGGGTTATTTGTATATATATATATATATATATATATATATATATATATATATATATATATATTTTTTTTTTTTTTTTTTCCCCTGGGGGGGATTATGGTGGATGATGTAAAGAGCATATATCAGTATTGTGTAGATATGTAGTGTAGACATGCATGTAGTGTAGACATATTTAGGTATTTGTGTACATGGTGGTTTAGTGGTTATTTCTCTCATTGCTTGATTGGATTTGCCTCCTTCTATGTTTCTTCATCTTATTGGGTTCTTTGGCTTATTTATCGTGTTTTTCTTTATCTTTTGCTGTGTTAAGTTGTTCCATTGTGGTCTAGTGGTTTTTGCTTGGTCACAGTGGGTTTTAATGGCTCTTTCTGTCCCTGGTGGTATAGTGGTTCATTGTGGGCTTGTACTGTTGTTTGCGGCCGGGCACTATTGTGGTCTCTTAGGGAAAAAAAATGCCGTCTCGAGCAGGTAATGGTGCTGATGGTGGGGGTTGGGGATGGTAATGGTTGGTTTCTGTCCCTGGTGGCTGTGGTGTCTGTGTGGTTTGTCTGGATGTTTTTTGTTGGTGGTTAGTGTTGGCTTTGTAGGTGTTGAATGGATGGTTTCTGTTCCCTGCTGGTTAGTGGCAGCTTTGCGAGGTTGTGTGAATGGTTTTGGTTCCCTGGGGTCTAGTGATGGCTTTGCAAGGTTCTCTGGTATTTAGTGACGGCTTTGTGAGGTTTGTGTGCATTGTTCAGTTCTCTGATGTCTAATGGTGCTTTGTGAGGTTTGTGTGGATGGTTTTGGTTCCCTGGTGGTTAGTGGTGGCTTTGAGAGGTTTATGGATGGTTCCTTTGTTTTTGTCTCTACCTGGTGGCTAGTTGCAGCTTTGGGAGGTTTGCGTGATGGTTCTTTTTGCCCTGGTTGCTAGTGGTATGTCCGTGGGTCTTGGGGGAGTGTTCTGATCTCTTTTGGATGTTTTCTCCCTGGTGGTTAGTGGTTTCTGGGATGCAGGTAAGCTATGCAGCTTTCTGCTCTTGAACGGATAGTGCGCGCATGCGCGGTGGTGTCGGCAATCATGAATTGCTTTCTTTAGTATATATAAAAAAAAACAACACGGAAAAGCAGCAGGAGAATATGCATGTGAAATAGCTAGTCTGTATGGACAGGCAGGGAGATCAGGCTAGGTTGTTTAGGTAAGTAAGGTTATATTATTATAGTTAGTGTTTAGTATATATATATATATATATATATATATATATATATATATATATATATAAAACTATATATATATATATATATATATATATATATATATATATATGAATAAATAGCAGATTAGATAGTGGCATTGGCAGCCATAGGTCACAGAAGGGTAGGTAGGTTTAGGCCCAGGTCATGGGATAACTGGGTCCTTGGTTTTATATACTACATGATGGTTTGGTTGGAGAGGGATACTTCGCTGGCTCTTCCCCTTCTGGCCTATTTTTTGACTATCAGGGAAGCACAGAGGTTGCAGCCAGGCTATGCATGGCTTTGGTATGATCAGAAGTTTTGTAAGCGGAAAGCAGAGGATAAATCCATACAGTGGGCGGTTAGACACCCAGACATTTGGCTTTCTAGCATGATGGACATGGGTGCAGGGAGTAGTAGTTTGGCTCAGCCATCGGAGGGGGTGCTGGGATATGTTGGGCATTTAATGCAGGGAAGTGCTCTTGGGTAGGTTGTACATTTTCCCATGTTTGCTCTAGGTGTATGGGAGTGCATGCTATTACATTATGTGGGGGGTGGGGTCTCTGCTTTGGGGCAGACGCTTATTCTGCAGGTCCTAGAGGTTGGGTTGGTTCTTGCCTGGCATGGGTAGGTGGGCAAGGCTGGGGTGTCTTTCGTGGGCAAAGGGAGGGATCCTTTCATGGAGTTAGGGGACAAACAGGGGACTCATTCCCATATTAAGGTCCAGATTTTGGAGTTGTTCCTCACCCACTATCTGCTGCCAAGTGTGGCAGGGGAATTGATTGAGGGTTTTTCAAGGGTTTTTTCAATTAAGTCCACATTGGTGGGGGACAGTATGGTGGGAAAAAACTTGAATTCTATAAAGGGGAGCGAGGGGGTTTTGCAGGAGTTGATTGACAAGGAATGTCAGACAGGGATATTGTTAGGGCCATTTAGTTGTCCTCCGTTTTCTAACTTTAAAGTGTCACCATTTGGTTTGGTTCCTAAAAAAAGCAAAGTGAATTTCATTTGATTCATCATTTGTCATACCCTGGAGGTAAGTCTGTGAATGACTTCATACCCAGTGCAGAGGTTAAGGCCATGTATTCATCACTGGATGATGTGGTCCGAATTATATGGAGTTTTGAGGATCCTTGGTTAGTTAAAGTAGATATTGAGTCAGCTTTCCGTTTGTTGCCGATGTGGGAGGAGGATTGGCCTTTGTTGGGCATGGTGGTTAGGGAAACATTTTATTTTGACACTGCTATGCCTATGGAATGTACAGTGGCATGTTCCAGGTTTGAAAAGTTTAGTTCAGCACTCCATTGGATTTGGCAGCAGAGGGTGGAGGATCAGCAAGCAGTTCTCTATTTAGATAATTCTTTTGTTGGTGGGTGATGGCCAGGATAAGGCGCAGGCAGCTTTGCGTGAGTTTGTGGGGATGTGTGAAACAAGTTAGAGGGCCTTGCGAAGGTGTTGGATTTTTTGGTCTTGACAGTCGATGCAGGACAAGACCTGTTTTATTTACAGCAGGACAAGTTGGTTCGGCTGCAGGAGAAAATCTGTTGGGTGATGTCCAAGTCCAAGGTTCAGGTGTGAGATGCTATGGAATTATTGGGTTTGATAAATTTTACTTGTAGGGTTGTGCATCCAGGGCACACATTTTGCCAGTCTGTAGCATTTCTGTTGAAAGGATGGAGGAGTAAGCACCACAGAGTGTGGGTCATTAAGCTAGTGTGAGAGGATTTAGAGTTGTGGATGAAATTTTTGGAACAGTTTAATGGGATTTCATTCTGGCATTCAGATTGGGTAGAGCAATGGGAGATACAGTTGTTTACTGATGCAGCTGGGGGTCTGGGCATGGGAGCTTACTTTGCAGGCCAATGGCTTTCGGGTTTCAGGTTAAGATGGCTAAATCTCCTCATTTGTTACTTGTTCTCAGGAAACTGGTGTTGCAGAGTTTGATGATTAACTTTTCCTTCACAGCATTGTATATGCCTGAGGTTAAGAATGAGATAGCTGATAGCTTGTCTCATTTTTAGTTTTGTAGGTTTCAGCAGGTGGCCTCAACAGTAGCATTCCATCCAGCAATTGTTCCGGAGGACATTTGGCAGATTGGTCCACAGTAATTGGCAGGTTGGTGCAGCAGTCGTGGGCAGTGTCTATGAGAAAAGCTTACAGCACAGCTTTATTTCATTTTGACCAGATGAAGAGTGTCAGTGGTCAGAGGTTTTGTTGTTGCATTGTTTGGCCATGTTGAAGAAACAGGGCAGGGTGGTTAGTACAATGAGGGTGGTGTTGGCAGCGATTGCTGCTTTTACTCGTTTGGCCAGATTGCAGGATTGGACTAAGTCCTGGGTGGTGAGTCGAGTATTAAAGGGTTGGGGCAGAGTTGAAGTTGGCGTCATAGATAGGAGATGGCCGGTGATGAAGGAGATTTTAAGCAGGTTGCTACAGGATTTAGGTAAGGTGGGTGGATCCTTGGAGGAGTATGTGGTGTGGAGCATGATCTGTGTGTGGATGTATTGTGGGGCATTTAGAGTGTCTGAGTTATTGGGTTAATTACTATAGGAGGATGTGTTGATGTCACCTAGGGTGATGCACATTCAGCTGTGGTCTTCAAAGATGGATCAGGAGGGACGTTTGGGTCCTGATGGTATTGGAAGTGACTGAGGTAAGTTCGAAATGTCCTGTGGTGTGGGGGAAGAGAATGTGGGTGGTCCAGAAAGGTAGAGTGCAAGGTTTGTTTTTTACTTCAGTAGGAGGTAATGGCTTGACAGGTGAGCAACTAAATTTGATTATGAGGAGGGCTCTTTGTAGTTTTGGTTTAGAAGGGGATAAGTTTTCTTTTCATTCTTTTAAGACAGGTAGGGCATCGGACTTAACGAAGGAAGGAAGTTTTATAGAAATCATCAAGAGGGTGGGAAGGTGGTCTTCCAATGCCTTTTTTATCTTTTATTAAGTAGCTTTGTTGTAGGATTTGTTTACAAGTTGTGTTTTTTTTTGGTAGCAGAAGGATCATCATCTTGGGGCATTCTTTCATCTTTTGGGCAGCTAGGCATGCAGCAATTAGACACAAAGGAATGAATTTGGGGTCAGATCTTTTTGGATGGAAGGTCATCTGGCATGGTATTAGAGGGCTTGATGTGGAACAAGATATTGCGGGTATTTATTGGGTTACAGAGTCAATGGGGGTTGCCGAAGTTGTTGATTCATTTAGGGGGGAATGATTTAGTTAAGGTTCTGAAAAGGCAGTTGGTACATCTTATTTGTGAGGATGTGTTAGAATTGAGGAGTATGTATTTGTCTTTGGTTTTGATATGGTCTGAAATTATTCCCCCATTGGTGTGGGGATAGTCAAGGAATTTTGTGGTGGTGGAGAGGGCTAGAAGGTATGTTAATTTTACGTTGCAAAATGTTTGAAGGACCCTGTATGGTATAGGTCGGATGGCGTTCATCTCAATGAATTTGGGCTTGATTTATTTAATCTTAACCTGGGCATGAAGGTGTAGGATCTATTGAAAAGTGGTATGGTCTGAGGGGGAACAGCTCTTTGGGCTGGTGGGTGGAGAAGAGGGTCAGGCTTGACCCTCTTCTGTCTCCCTCAGTAGGATATTTGGAATTGATGGTGGATGACTTGGAATGGAATTATGGAACTGATGATATTAAGGTGAGCAGGGACACTGCCTTCATGATTACTTTGATAAGTGAGTAAGTGGAGGACGCTGCTTATGCAAGGGTGAGTGGGTGCTCTGCCCTTACGTTTACTATCCTATTTGTTGCAATGTTGAATTTGTGTGGCTCAATAACATTTTGATGTTTGTTATTCATTTTCATTACAATAAAGGTCGTCAGGTGTCTTTGGCTGTCTGTGTTGATTTATTAGGACCGTGACAAAAGGTAGTCTCAAACTACTTCATCAGTATCAGTGAAAAATTGTAATTATCTTAAAATACCAACATTCAGATGAAAATAAAAAAGTTTTATCATTTAAAGTGATTTAATTAATGATGCAAGATTTTATTTTGTATATATTTGTGGGAGTATCAAAATGGATTAGAATAGGATGGGAAATATTATCAATCTGAGAAATTTGTGTTTTAGAACTACACATTTAGATTATAGCAACCATGATTGTACACTGTGTACAAATCAAGCAAGAGAAAGACAAGTCTACTGTTACTCAATATCATCATTTATAAATCGATTAACCAATGACTATGCCCCTGATTTGCACAGAAACTCTTTCATAGCTCCTATTTACTCTTTCAGAGCATACCACAAAAGTGATTCTAGTCTGACACAACCCTTATTTGGAACAGTCACAAGAGAAAAGGCATTCTAAAAGCTTGCATCTTCCTATTGAAACCAACTTTCAACTAGTTTATAAAACCAAACAAAGCTAGGAGGGTTTCATAGAAATCTTAAAGATCATATGCTCTCTAAATATGAATGTAAATGCTTTACAGCCTTGGATTAGAAAGTACTCCCCAAATAATGGGGCATTCATCATCATCATCATCATCATCCCCGTATTCTCTTTATCCCATTTTCTATATGGGTTTTGGATGTCACATCAAGTGTCTCCACATCTTTCAGTTCAGTGGCATACTTTTAACTTCAACATTTATGTCTGAATGGTGCAGGTTTTCTCTCACACAATCATCTTTGTTTCTTCTTACCTTCTAAGTGTCTGTCATAAATCTTCTTTACCAAATAATCTGCTTTCATGCATATATACCTGAAACAATCGGACCTGTGATTTTTCCCATCTCTGTAACTGGGACTACTTTGGCTTCTACTCCAACATCATCCTTTCTCTGTTTGACCCACAGTCTGTATCCTACCATCTATTCCATGCACTACATCACCTTCACCCAAAGCTTCCTAAACTTATCTGCCTTCACTTCCAAGGTATTTTGTACTAATCGGAAGTACTGGTCACACCACTATTTTGTTCACATTACTTTTTAGCTTTTTTGGCATTTTACTGTCACATACTACCCCAGACACTCTTTGCCAGTTGGCTGAAGTTTGATTCTAGCATAGGCTTTCTCTTTCAGGCTTATATTATCCTCAAACACCCCTCTCAGGTACTTTAAGCTTTTAACCTATTTCACTGTTTCTCTTCTATCTCAATTTTCAGCCCATTCTGAATTTCTTGATTTGCTGCTATGAAGCTGTCTCAACTGTACTCAGTTTCATCACATGTGCCTTCAGTGTTGCATTCCATTTCCCTATCATTTGCTGATGTTCCTACACAGAGTGTTGATCTGTTCCCTCTGACCTCTTTGCTAGTGTATTCTAACACCAGTATGAGCAGCAGTAGGCACATAGCTGAACCTTGATATATTCCCACTCCATTTGGACTTCCTCTGTGAGTTCACTCTTCGTACTTGTGCCATATTGTCCTTGTACTTAGCTTGCACTAATCATACCAATATTTCCAGCACTTCTAACTGACTCAGGACTGCTCAGATAAGCTTTCATGGGACATTGTCATACGGCTTCTCAAAGTCTAGGAATGTTCAGCCATACTCTTTCCTCATATCTAGCTTCTTTTCCACTATCTGTCTTATTGCAAACATCAGATTGTTTGTGTTGCATCCTGATCTGAATCCAAACTACTCCTCTTCCTTTCTATTACCATGAGTATTCATTTATCTGTCAACCTGTCCAACATTTTCATACAGTATGGGAGGATGGGAGGAGAGTGATCTGCGGAGGATGGGAGGAGAGTGATACCTGCGGAGGATGGGAGGAGAGTGATCTGCGGAGGATGGGAGGAGAGTGATACCTGCGGAGGATGGGAGGAGAGTGATCTGCGGAGGATGGGAGGAGAGTGATACCTGCGGAGGATGGGAGGAGAGTGATACCTGCAAACTACCAGCAGTTGTGAATGTCCCCTTCATTCCTGTACACCCATCAATTGCAAATGGTCCCTTTGTTCTTGTACACCCAGCAGTTGCTAGTGTCCCCTTTGTTCTTGTACACCCATCAGTTGTGAATGTCTCCTTTGATCTTGTACACTGCAACTAATATGCTTATTCTCCAGCCATCCGGGATAAGCATTTCTCTCCATAAAGCTATAATTAACCAAAGGATCCATCTGTCACCTAACTCACCCCAACATCATGATTATATCTACTGAGACCTCTTCTGAACCTGATGCTTTCCCCGTATTCATTGTCATCAGTGCTGTTTTTTTCTTCTTCTAAAATGGTCTCTTTATTCCTTTTTCAATGCAGGTTGTGAATTGGCCAGTACAGTTTCTATGTAGTTTTTTCATTCAGAAGCTGCTGGAAATAATGTTGCTCTCAGATTGTATTAAGCTTCATAGGCTTCACTGTCAGATTCATGTTTCAAAGTTGTTCGGCCAGTGTTGATAAACTGCATTGTTTGCTTGCTATTCATAGTTTATTCATTAAAACTTCCACTGCAGCTCAATGCTCTACTTTAAACTACTGGTAACATAATGTAAACTGTAAGCCTTATTGGTAAAGTGTTTCATGGATGAAATCTAAATGCATACGTTACAAATGTTTTAGAAAAAAATGTTACAATCTTGCATAACAGATTGTTCCTCATTATGCCTTAGTCATGGCAGAAAGGTGGCCTTTGGACTAATCCATTTACCTGATAAACAAATAAATAAATTATTAAATAGAAATATAATAATAATTCTTACACTATTAGTTACAGTTCTTATGACTGACACAAAGTGTTCTTGGAGAAGAACTAATACATTACAAAATTAATTAAAAACTACTTTTCTATATTACAGAAAAGGAAGCATATGTTTCTTTCAGCACAATGGAGCTTCAGCAAGAAGAACACAGCATGGTATGCATTATATCAGTGCAGAAAAATCGATAAATTAATTAAATTCTATGATGTATAATTTTATAGGTTTTAAGATTCTGCAGTGTAAACACACTCAGCTGAAGAACAGCAGCTGTTTTCCTGAAGTAAAATGTTTGCCCATATGTGACTCTAATCTAAGTTATGAATAACAAAGACGTCATTTTCTGCAAAAACAAAACTAAATGTCAACCTGTTATTATGTTTTGTTTTGCTTTAGTCAAAACAAGACTGTAAACTTAATCAACATTATTGCTTGCTTACTATAAGAGAAAGAAATTGGTATACTCAAGGGTATCTGTATTTTCATAGAACATAAGGAATTATATAAAAAAATTACTGAAAATGAAAAATGTTATTATTCTTTACCTAATGCTGTTATACTCGCATTAGTAGGATATAAGTGTTTATTTATTTTATTTTATTTATTTTATTTTACATTTATTTACCAGGATAGTCCAACTGGACACAAGTCCATTTACAGCAGAGGCCTGGGGAGAAAAGCTCTACAGTAAGTAAGACATACTTAGACACATGATATTAATACAAGATATATACAAAATAAAAGAACATTAATACAGAATCAAATAGCATGGTTAAACATAAAGTGATATAAAATTTGAAATCTGCAGAAAAGATTCCTAAGACTTTAGCAAGTTAACAGTAGGTATAACAGGATAAGTAGATGTTAAGAGTGAACAGACAGAGGTTATGTAATGCATGGCCATAGCCAGGTATTCATCAGGTGTACTTTAAGTGAGTTTCTGAACTGTAGTAGAGGCAGAAGTCAGAGCAGGGGGGAGGTTGTTCCAGTTTCTAGATATGTTATGAGAGAGTAATGCTTTCCCTGCTGTGTTGTTAGCCCTGGGATACAGAGGAGGGGTTTGTCAGTAGAAAGGATCCCTGCGGTGTTGTTAGCCCTGGGATACAGAGGAGGGGTTTGTCAGTAGAAAGGATCCCTCCAGTGCTGTTAGCCCTGGAGATACAGAGGAGGGGTTTGTCAGTAGAAAGGATCGCTGCAGTGTTGCTAGCCCTGGAGATACAGAGGAGGGGTTTGTCACTAGAAAGGATCCCTGCAGTGTTGTTAACCCTGAAGATACAGAGGAGGGGTTTGTCAGTAGAAAGGATCCCTGCAGTGTTGTTAGCTCTGGGTTACAGAGGAGGGGTTTGTCAGTAGAAAGGATCCCTGCAGTGTTGTTAGCCCTGGGATACAGAGGAGGGGGTTGTCAGTAGAAAGGAGAGGACAATTTGAACTGTAGTGAGTGAGTGAGAAGATGGCTTAGTGCTGGGGTTCTATCAGGATATTTCACAATATTGTGGGTAATAATTAGTTGGTAATAACTGAGTAGCTGGGGAAATTCTAGCCATTTAAGTTCCCTTAGGGCTTGACAGTGATGGGTTCTGAAGTTTTATTATAACATGACTCATGTCTGGCAATATCCAGTTTTCTTATCTGGGTAAGAATTGGTGTGGCATACATTAGAGTGGATAGTAAATGAGTTTGGGCTAGGGTGATCCGTGCCTGATCTGAGAGGAATTTCTTGTGTCTATATAGTGTTCCAATTTTTTATGGACCTTTTTGATTGTTTGTGAAATGTGGACATCAAAGTGTAGGTTTTTGTCAATTTCCACACCAAGGAGTTTGGGGTGGTCAGAGGGAGAGATGCTAGTACCATTTTTGGAAGTGATTGTAAAGGGTAGAGGGGTGGATTTAGTTTTGTTAGAGATGAATAGTAGCAATTTAGTGTTGCTGGGGTTTAGGATAAGTTGGATCTGAGAAATCCAACTTTCCTCAGAAGTAAAGGATTCTTGAGTAAGTTGTTGTAAAGTGGTGAGTGATGGTGCAGAGCAGATAAGAGTTGAATCATCTGCATACTGTATAAGTGTAGCATGCTGGCTGCAGGTATGAAGACTGTTAGTAAATATTGAGAAGAGAAGTGGGCCTAATATCGAGCCTTGTGGTATGCCTATTATAGTTGGAAGTAAGGGAGATAGTATCCCTTGCCATTGGACAGATTGCTGTCTACCTGACAGATAACTTTTAAACCAGGAATTAGTTAAAGAAGCAAAGGATAGGGAGGCCATGGAGTTTAGTAGTATGGAATGTGACACCATGTCAAATGCTTTGGATAGGTCTAAGAATATAACAGATATTTGGTATTATTCATGAACAGACATTAACTTAATATACATTAACAGTCGTACAGACATTTCCTAATTAAATTGCACTCATATGAAAGAAAGGAAACTATTACATTATTAAAGATACTTATGCATTTAGTACATGTTAAATTTTGGGCAACTGAAGAAGTATATCAACAAGTTTGTGAAATAGATAATAGATCTTGTAATTAGTGATTAGAATTGTAAAGAAAAGGAAGTGAGTGAATGATATTTCAGTAAAGGAATTATGCAATCAGCTATCCCAGATGAGTTACTCCCATTTGCTCTAATAACATAAACCAGTACATCACACAGATTTTAAAACTTAGTTAAGATCATGTGAGACTTCCCTGCTAATTGACAAGTCATGTTTCCCTAAGCCTTTATTTAGATTATGGCACTATGCTGTTATGTGATTTATATAATAACCCGAGGAATGTAGTTTAAAAATCAACTATTACACAAAATAAGAACATACAAAACCATCAAACTGTTCCCAACCCAAAACAACAAGGCTAAGGTAAACACCATTCAAAAAGAACTCACTGAAACAATGAAAAGAAACAAAACTTTATTCATTGTAAAGATGGCCACCAGGATGTGTCAGAGTCACAGCTAGGTCATGTGGCACCACAGGAAGTTCTCCAGACTTATGTCCCCAACCCAAACTTGAGGACCCCCCAAAATGAAAAAAAAAGTAGAAAAAAACCCCAAAAAAAACAGAAAATAGAAAGCTGTAACAAGCATCTTACTGCAGTTACTGGCATACATTGACAATAACTGATGTAGGAAATGCAGCTCTGGAACTCATTTATGAAGCTGCAATATCCTTGCAGCTTCTAAATGAATGCTGGTGCTGAGCCTCTCCTCATTTGGCACATCTATTTTTAGAGCCGCTAGCTGCTTGTAACTGGGGCAGCCCCACCACAGTTAATGCTCTGGGACAGGTGAAAATAATATGGCCTTCAACAACTACATTTGAAAACTGAAGTGGAATGAAAATGATTGCTGTGTGCTACACCAAAATGATATTACCATAGCAGAATCTACAGTTACAGATAGCATACAACTTTACAGATTTGCCACAATATTTACTCCACAAAGAGGCACGTTATCTACACTTCCTTCCTACATTATGATCCCACCTGAATTATATCCAAAATGGTCAACTTTAAGCAGTAGTAAGGTAATAAACACCAGGAAGTCACATAATTTACCAGGATCTAATCTAAAGGGAGGTCCTTCCACATAACCATATAATTACAGAGCAGTGGCCCTCACAAGAATTTTGTACATTGTGACAGAGAGAATCACCATGGAACTTACTCAGCAAGATACAGGAAATTTTCTTCTCCATGACCTGAATATGTAACATTTTCACATAGCTATAATATTTATTCTTAAACTTGCCAATTTCTTTGAGAGTTCGACCACCACCACCACCATCACCCTAAATAACGGCTCATTTGTCCATGCATCTTACTTTCATCTGGATATAACATATGACAATCTTCTTCAAGATGGAATCATATGTAAGTTCAGGGATCTAAAAAAAAGCAAGTCAGAATTACTTGAGTCAACAGTTAGTTATATGCTCTACAAAGCAGGTAAAAGCTCCATGCTTACCCTTATCTGTCACCAGAGGATTATCTCAAGGCCCTGTTCAGGATCTACTTCCCCTGTATATCTATCTTATCAATCCAGTTATAAAATACTACACCCTGTTCTGTAACCTACTCACATACCCCCTAGGGCAAGACACATTATAAGGTGGTGCAAAGATCTAAAAATCTTCATTTTACAGCCAAAAGCTACAGAAACTCTCTCTTTCTTCCTCATCCTTTTCTGTATCTTGTTGTATTCTTAGGTGAGACCTATAATTGACTTGCATAGCATTAAAGGACCCCTTATTATTTCAAACCTTTTGTTTTGAATAACCAGTTGGCAATCTGAATATAAAAGGACACAATTCAATAAAAAAGTAATATTGATTGTACCATAAAGCATGGCAACTTCATATTTCAAAGACTTCCTATCTACAGGTTATGCTCCCCTTTTCAAATAAATTCAAACAATCTAGCCATACCTTCATGAAGGAACTGGACATTTCCATGGTCATTCATACCCTTGTGTCCTGTAGTATGTCAAGACCATCAAACTATTTAATGGCCAATGGAGTTTGTGCTTCATTACCCAACCTATGAACCTATAAACTGATATTTATAGTTTCATTTAAAACACCAGTGTACTGCTTTTTGGAAGATATTACTCTTTAATAAATAACACAGTTTATAAAGAAGTGAAGAAGAGATGTAGGGTTGCACATAATGAAATGCTAAACTACTGATTTGTAATGCAATAATTAGTGTGTAGCTGCATTACTTTATTGCTTTCTTTTCTTATCTTATCATCTGTCTCTGTTACTAGTTTCTTATACTGACTTGAACTATGTGCTTCTACTATCATACCAATTTCTCCTCTATTTTCTAGTACATTTTTCTGGTGGGGCAGTAAGTATGGGTATTCTCGCAGTATGCCCTCACACTACTGTCAGAACAAATATTTCTAAGGCTGAACCACAAATAACTACTTCAGATTTCATTTCTGCTTTTCTTATATTCATTTTGTGTAGTGTTCACTTATTTGTTTCTTCAGAATCACTTTCTATTACTTGCTAAAGGTATAAATTCCTTGTATCTAACATGTGGAGGGTTAAATATTTATTTATTTTCCCATATCTTTAAATGGTTCTGTTCATCTTTGCATGTATTAAACATTTTCTTAACCTTTTTTTTAAACATCTTTATTGAATTATCACTTCTTGTGACATAGGCAAATTTTTAATTATACAAAAGTAATCAAACTGTATTAAATTAACATTAACAAAGTTCACATATATTGCTATATATATCATATAACCTAAGCAACATACATAAATTATTCAATTCCTGCCCCTTTTTTGAAACAAGAAACATCTTTATTTAACCATCACTTACAACATAAGCATTAGTTTTATGATTTTAATGGGCTCCAGAACAGATATCTGCCCTAATGATGTGTAGTACCAGATTCTGCCACGTCTGTTGCTCTTAATGTCAATATAGTCACATGCTGAGCTGGAATGATACACTTCTTGTCAGGTTTCTTTCTTCCTTTTCCCAATACCCTCATGTGATTTTCCAATTATAATCTCTTTAAGTGCAGAAAGAACTTATCCACTACTTGGCATAACGAATGAAAGATCGCAACTATTTTAAACCTGCACTTGAAGTTGTATGCGTGAGTGCTATGACCATGGCCCAGTACCCTACCTCATAACATAAGGTGCACATTCTTTGCATATCCAGTAACTGTGCTCACATTATTTCTCATTACAGTACTCTCCCTAGTAGTTCTTCTGAGGAAAATGTACAGTTTTGTAGATTACATCATTAAACTCTTGCTGCAAAATGTGGTGAAGTAGGATATCGTACATAAGGAGATAGTACAGATCAGTCCCTGAGACTGATATAAAAAAGCCACAAGTTTTCATTTACAGATGGAGCCTACTTGTTGGCCACCAAATTGTATTACATCTAGATGTCTTTTACTCCATCTATATACACTTTGTTCTTGTGATGATCAGCTTCTTACCAGGTTGATGTCTAAAAATAAGAGAAAGGTTTGTTAATCACCATGTATTTCAAATCTTTTGGCTTAGCATGATACACTCTTATAATGGTTCACTGATAATACAGGAGTCGGTTATAATGGCATGACCATTTGTTTTATACTGGCTGGAGTCCTGATGCACTGAACACCTTTCAGAGACCTGCAGCTTGATACTTCTGACATTAAAACAGTTTTTCCAAGACTGAGGTCGTACATGTTTCCCTCATTCACTCCTTCAGCCCCACTGATATACTGGATCCACTATTACAACATAGCTGCTCAGAGTTTTTGCCACTGCCATATGCCACAAGCAAAGCAGAGTCAGTGGATGCCTTAACTCAGCTACTTCTTTTAAGAACCTGTTAGGGAATCCATATGCCTGGATTCAGCCCCATTCATGTTCCTAATTGCCCTGTTACTTTGGTTTTAAGCAGTCCTCCCCTTCCTAACTATCTTCAGCAGGTAAAAACCAAACTCCATTTGTTTGTTCCCAGAGCTGCTGTTTTTAGGTTATTTATTTATCTTCAGCAGGTGTTACTTGTAGTCTTTACTCTACATCTCGTTTTCACGATTCCACAAGTCCTCTATGCTCATTATATCGGTCCTTTCACTGTTTATCTGCAAAAGCTTATTTATTATTTATGTATTTAGTTGTTTGCCATCTCATCCCATCTGCTTGTCTTTCTTTCTCTAGCTGCTTTGAATTTTCTGAGTATCTTTTTTTTCTGTACTATTAAATGCGTTTACATATACCTATATCTTCTTCATCTCCTTCATTGTATCCCTCATCTACATTTGGGTCCTTTACTTTCCTTAGCTCTTACAATTTTTGATCTGTCTCATTTTCCGCAATCTCTGAAATGGTATCTATAGTATATCATTGATAAAATAATACAGGATGGGCTAAGAAAGACAAATGATTGGTGCCAAAGCCACACAGTCTACAAATAAATGCAAACATTTGTCGTAATTTTGGCATTCTGCAAAGTGGAATTCCAAGCTAATTACTGCATTGACAACATTCCCCCTATGCTAAAACTCAGTGGTGTAAGACCTGGGAATGCATATAGATAGCAATCTGAACATTGACCACCAAGTGTCCACAGTGGTAAGGAAAGACTATGTTGTGCACCTCATAAGTCAGGCCATTGCATCCAGATCTGAGGATGATATAACAGCATGGTACTCGAACCTCATCAGAATACTAATAGAGCATAATTCTCCTTTTGCCTGTATCTCACCAGACACTTGCAGCAGCTGGAGAGACCACAGGGGTTTCTCACCAAGAAAATACAGGGCCTACAAACCATGTCATAATGTATGTGGATAGACTGGAAGCCCTGTCATTGTAATCTGTATTATATAGGATGAGGTGACTTGTGCCTGGCCTACAACCCAGTCTCTGGCCCTGCCCGGATGAGAATACTGCACATCTGCAAATCAGCTATAGGAGATGACATAAGCAGAGTCTGGTGAAAGGAAGATGGTAAAAGCAGTGTCCCACATGCTGGTGTAAAATGCTCTTTGCAATGTCAAGCAAGTACACACACACACACACACACACACACACACACACACACACACACACACACACTTTTTAACTACAGTGACAACAATGGAGTGACAATGGAGCCTCTAACAATGTAGGTACACCAATTGGAGTACCCTGCATTAAGACAAGCTCCACAGATTTAAGTCAGACTTGGATAGTGTCAGACAGCAGTTTATAGGTGATGACATCAGCAGTGTCTGGTGAGGAGAAAATGGTAATAGCAGTGTCCCGCATGCTGGTGTAAGTAAGTGCACAAACACACACACCCCAGTTGACTGCAGTGATAACAGAACCCCTACTTATCTAAGTACACCAACTATAGAACTCTGTATTTAAGGCAAGCTCTACAGCTCAAGTCTGACTTGGAGAGTGTCAGACAACAGTTTATAGGTAATGACATCAGCAGTCTCTGATGAGGAGAAAATGGTAATAGCTTTACCAGAAAGGCTCATCCAGACTCTGCTACACTTTGCTGTGAAGGAAAGGTTAGTTTGCTGTTATTTTTTGTATTACTGTATTGCCTTTCTATATTTTGAATACTGTAGTTTGTTTTCTTTACTTTGTGTTTTGCTTGCATTCTGTTTTAACAGCATATTAAAACTTCAAAAGAGACCACAGCTCTCTCTGTTCTGAGTCAGGCAGAAATAAGAACTGATTAATGAAGGACTCATTCATAAGACAGAAGAGGTCACTTAAGCTTAATCACTTGTTAACAGAGGGGGTGGAGCTAGGAACTAAAATTTCTATTTAAGGAGTAAACTAAAACATTTCAGAGCTTTACCAGAAAGGCTCATCCAGACTCTGCTACACTTTGCTGTGAAGGAAAGGTTAGTTTGCTGTTATTTTTTGTATTACTGTATTGCCTTTCTATATTTTGAATACTGTAGTTTGTTTTCTTTACTTTGTGTTTTGCTTGCATTCTGTTTTAACAGCATATTAAAACTTCAAAAGAGACCACAGCTCTCTCTGTTCTGAGTCAGGCAGAATTTTTTCAAGCCCTCTGACCCATTTAAGTTGTCTTGTTAAATACCACTGTCTTTCTAGTTGCCCGCCTCTTATGTTAATCTGACCATGTATCTCATTTCTCTCTACTTTCACTGGCTTATGTGAGTAATCACAAAATCATCATTTTTGAAATCCCACCCCTTCAATTATTTAAATTTATTAGCCATCCTACAGTATTTCATAGTACCAAAATACAAAAGTACCACCCCTTTCAATCCATCTTGCTGTTTTAAAAATAGTAACTCTCCACTAAACCTTAACTTTTTAAACAGGTAAAACTCAAGTTACCTACTTTCACATTTAACTTCTCTAGTGCACACTGCAGAGTGCATTCTTTTCAATCTTACCTTTAAGCATTCCCTGTGACTAGCACTTTCTCTAATATCTGCTGGAAAGCACTAGGAAGCCTTAAACTCATACAAACACTGAACTCTCCTTGTTAACAAGGAGAAATTAATAGTAGGCACTAAACAGCCTATAATTGCAAAGTACCTTGCTAAGGAAACAGCTCCTATACTTTACAAAGAAAAAAAAAAAAAAAAGCCCCAAACCAAGCATGTCCAAGGGTCAGCTTCCGGTGATTTCTCCTGTCCACCTGGTGAATCTGGGCATACTGGGGCAATGCAGCAATTGCCTCATGTACACAGACAATCCTCTCCTCCTACCACCCAACACTACAACCTGTGAGAGATGCACTTACATAGCCAAAATGGAAGCAAAGCTCTCTCCACCCAAGATTGTGCTAAACAGTCAAGAGGAGAAGGTTAACACCCACACTACATCTCAAGCAACACATAGCCCTTCTAAACCCGCACCACCAACACCCACATATAGCAACACTAAATCCACATATGCAGAGGCCCTTAACTGTAACCTGCCCAAGCAGCAAAGACCTCTGAAGCTGAAACGCAAACAAACACCAATCACAACCAATGTGTCACATAGTTCACAACACCAGTGTGCCACCCAGCAACAGCCACTAAGGCAAGAAAATGTACCTAACACTTTAGTCATAGGTGACTCTATAGTCCAGCACACTGATGTCCCTCTCACCAGGTTGAATAAGGAGAAAATTACAGTCAGCTGCCTGTCGGGTGCCAGGATCACTCCACAACAAGTACAAATATGACTCTGTCATTGTCCATGTTGGAGTGAATGACTTGAGACGTACCTCCCTGGACTACATGAAAAGAGACATGGAAGAGCTCTCGGATCATGTGGCCCAGGCAGGTATGACCCTAGCCCTGAGTAGCATCCTGCCTTCACCCAGAATGATACCACAATATAAGGATAAAATGATTGACTTCAACAATTGGCTAAGCTTATGGTGTCATTCAAAGGGGATCCAGTATCTGTCTGCCTGGGATGACATGATTGACAGACCAAGATGCTTTGCCAGAGATGGTCTGCACCTGTCACCCCTGGGATTCAGGTTACTGGCTAAGGCTCTTGCCACCCCTATAGTGCCTTTTTTAGGCAAACTTCAATGGACAAAACCACCACCGTAACAGGTACAAGCATGCAAAATCTGAAGGTAATGCTACTCAATGCTAGAAGTCTAAACCTCAAAATGCACTCTCTCGAGGCACTCCTAAAAATGGAGAACATCAATATCTGTGCAGTAACTGAGACCTGGTTCAAGGCTCCAGAGAGCACCCCTGCAATACCAGGCTACAACTCTTACCACACTTTTCGGCCACCAAACCAGGACCGAAAAACTAAAGGTGGAGGAGTGTCAATATTCACCAAGGATATTCACACCACCAGGCTAGTTGGCCAACACAATGTGTCTGAAATTCTCCAAGTGCAACTAACACTAGGTAAGACTGCAATCCAAATTGTAGCTTGCTACAGATCTCCCACCATACCCCAAGATTCTCACTACACCTTTCTAAACATACTGGAAAATATTAAGATAGAACCAAACACCCTAATACTGGGTGATTTTAACTACCCTGCCATTAACTGAGAAAACTACTCATGTCCCAACACCTTTGCGCAACGGTTCTTGGAATTCATAAATTCCAATGCCCTGGATCAACTAATCCATAGCCCCACCAGGGGCTCCAATATCCTAGACCTGGTCATTACCAACATGGGAAATCAATGCTCCATACCTATGGTCACCCCCTCGTTAGTCAGGTCTGACCATAAGCTAATCACCCTTAACATCCACATCCCACCTCCACCCCCCAGTAAAGAAACCACCATAAAAAACTTCTCCAAAGCCAACTTCATGCTACTCAAGTCAGAAGTGACAAACTTCATAACACCCATGCAGATGGGAACTGAAAGTTCAACTGCTGAATCCTACACTAAGGCACTGTACGAGCACATCCACTCATGCATGAATCGTGCCATCCCAAATAGAACCAAAATGCTCTCATCCAAAAAGGAAGCCAATCTGGTAGTCCCCTGCCATAAACAAACTTTACAACAAAAGGAAGAAACTTTTGCAGAAAAGAGGAAAATCCCAGGATGCAAAAACTCCCTTACTAGCCTCAGTAAGAAACTGAGATGCCTCATAAAATCCTCCAAAGCTAGTTACGAAAATAAAATTGCCAAAGATTCCAAAGACAACCACAAAGCATTCTATAACTATGTCAAGAATCTAAATGACAATGCTCAGATCTGCTCTGAGCTAAAACAGAATGGCATTAAATATACTGATCCAAAGGATATTGCCAATATCCTGGCAGATCGATTCAGTGCCAACCTCACCCCCCTCTCACCCCCCAAATGGCCCATCTCAATACCGGAAGATTGCCAAATTCCAGTAATAACGGCCACACAGGTACAAAACGCACTCTCTAAAGCCAAGAATACAGCATCCATGGGACCAGATGACATCCCGGGCTGTGTACTACATGAACTACAATATGAACTGGCACCTCACCTAAGTGTCATGTTTAATCATAGCCTCACCTCAGGTTTCGTGCCCACTGAGTGGCGCAGAGCTGCAGTTATCCCAGTCCACAAGGGGGGATCCACCTTGGATCCCAGAAACTACCATCCCATCAGTCTGACAAGCCTTATCTGCAAGGCCATGGAGCGTATTATCATGGAACTTATAAACAAAGACATTGGCAACCTTCAAACACTGGACCCCACCCAGTTTGGGTTTGTGAAGGGCCGATCTTTTCTCCTGAACCTGATTGACTTCTTTGAATCAGTCTCCAGAGCCATGGACAAGGGTATGGTGGTCCACACAGCCTATCTAGACCTTGCCAAGGCCTTTGATACCATCCCCCACTCTGGAATCATAGATACACTTACTAAGTTGGGCATTAATCCCTATGTCACCCAATGGGTTGCTAAATGGCTTACTGATAGAACTCACACTGTAAAAGTAGCCGACTCCAAATTCAGCTCCAGACAAGTGACAAGTGGAGTACCTCAGGGTTCAGTCCTGGGGCTGCTCTTGTTTGGCATCTACTTCTCTGAAGTACAGGTCAACACTAAGGGACTCTGGCTAACAAAGCTTGCAGATGACTGCAAACTGGGAGCTATTATTGAATCCCCAAATGATGTGGATACTCTACAAAAGGGCCTTACAGAAACAGATGCTTGGTGCCAGAGCCATGGGCTCAAGCTCAATGCCAAGAAATGTACTGTTTTCCCCTTTGGGAAAAACATGTATCCATGAATTACCATATAGGTGGCAGTACACTAAACACAGAAAGTGTGATAAGAGACTTAGGGACACAGGTGGACAGTGGTCTCACCTTCGATAACCACATCGCCACAACAGACAGGAAATTCTTCTATGTGGCACACCTCATCACGAAGGGCTTTTCATCCAGAAAAAAGGAGGTCATTGTCCCACTGTACTCATCCCTCATTAGACCCATTATAGAATACAACGCCCCATTTGGTATGTACCTCTCAAGACATCTGCAGCAACTGGAAAGGCCTCAGAAATGCCTCACTAAAAGAATCACAGGCCTAAAGCAGATGCCCTACGCTGACCGCCTTAAAAAACTCCAGCTATACTCTGTTGCATATCATCTACTCAGAGGCAATCTCTGCTTAACATACAAGGCCATGTCAAACCCAGAGCTGTTGGACATGCTACACTTGAAGAAATCCCAATCCCTCAGAGCTACACGCTCCAGGGATCTAAACCTTGTCATCACAATAAACAAAACATGCTGGAGGGATAGGTTCCTGACCCAGAGACTCCCCAGACTCTGGAATAGATTGCCCATACATGTCAAGCAGAGTGGCTCTTTATACCTCTTCAAGAGGAACCTTGACGATTGGATGGGAGAAAGGAAATTCACCCCAGGGATCACGTCAGTCGCCCTGCTAGACAGGGGTCCAGGAAAGTAAATAATGTGGGAAGAAATAGCCAGGGAATTGTTATGGCTAGGCTTGTATAGGCCCTAGGGCTGATAGCCTAGTACCAACCTATGAACCTATGAACCTATGAACAGTGTCCCACAAACTGGTGTAAAATGTTCTCTGTAATGTCAAGCAAGTGCGCACACACACACACACACACACACACACACACACACACACACACACACACACACACACAAACACACACCAGTTGACTGCAGTGAGATCAGAACCCCTAACTAAGTACATAGATTAGAGAACTCAGTACTTTACACTAGCACCACAGCACAAGTCTGATTTTTACAAGGCTGCAGGACAGTGCATAATATTTCTGGTTCTATATGTTACCAGATTGATGAGTGTGCAATGTGGTATATTTGGGAGCTGTGTTCCTATACTTTAAGAAACAGCTTTACAAACTATATGCAAACAGTTGTCCACATTAATATGAATATTGACAAATCTGAATGTGTATTGCATTCTAAAGATGTGCATGGTATATAACACATTTGTTATTAATGTATGTGTAGTTGATAGATTTGTGAAGATGTACTGAGAGGATGGAGTTGCAGTGCATGGGAGGACATAAAAGATGGCTGCATTGGAAATATGTGACATTTTCTTAGCTAGGAACTTCATTGTTTCTGTTTCCATATGTAGTTTCAAGTCCTGAACAAAAAACGGACAGTAAACAAAAGTAATGCATGCCATTGTCCATTTTTCATAGTGCACCACTGAGAAGTGGGTTTGTGTGATGGTTGGCAAAGTGTTTGTGCAAGTGAGATACCCATTTCAACTGCTTTACCTATTTGCATGTAGTTAAGCAGTGTGCAAATGCAAGGATCTCTGCTAAAATTATGAGAGTTAGTAGTTAAGTGGATGAAACACACCTGCTGCTTTGCTGACTCTGTGGAATGGAGGTTGAGGGAATGAGTATATGAGCACCATTATGACATAAAATAAGGAAAGAAAAGAAACTAATGCACTTTTTAAACATTGTCATAGTAATACCTCACATAGTTTTAAAATTGTAGTGATAGAGAAACAGAACATTAAAATCAACTGGGGGGGGGGCATGGTCCTTAGTAGTGGAAAAATGAGAACTGTATTGGCAGCTCTGACGTGGTGCAAATCACTGGTCGGGCATTCATGACATGCTTTCTATTGCATGCATACCCAAACTGAAGGCACAACAAAGATGAAACTTGAAAAACATCTTTAAAAACGCTAATATTTTGAAAACAAAGGTAATTCTTTTCAGAGGTGGAAGAACAATTGAGACTTAATTGCAACTGGATTTTTATGGGGGGGGGGTGACAATCACATAACTATTATGAACATTTTTTAAAGCAAAGTATATTACTATGTCTTCATCTAAAAAAGTTTTCTAATAGTGAGAATGAAAGCACTTATCTTTTAATTGATCATTAAACTGTTTTTTAACTGGTCAGTCATGCTTTTTTGTAAAAGTTTGTCTATACTCTGTTCTTGGACATTTCTTTTTGAGCCCAGATGATATAGGGCTCGAATCCAGGTGTATATAATACTTTTAAATAATTAGTTATATTACAATGAAATCATACTTTACACTACCTTCACCATGTGTTTCTGTGTGTTGATGCAGTGCAGCATGTTTAAGCAGCATTGGGTGGAGGAAATTGCACCAAGAAGAGCCGTTCACCATCGGCTGGCATTGGTGCTTGATGCCAAACTGCACAAACATAGAGGCCAAAAAGTGAAGGGCTCCATTGTTTTTTGGTATTTATTTGTGTTGTGTGTGTGTGTGTGTGTGTGTGTGTGTGTGTGTGTGTGTGTGTGTGTGTGTGTGTGTGTGTGTGTGTGTGTGTGTGCATGTGTGGGTGCATGTGTGTGTGTGTGTGTGTGTGTGTGTGTGTGTGTGTGTGTGTGATTCTATTTTTTGACCAGATTATAGGTGTTAAAATAGGGTAGATAGAAAAGTAGTGAAATTGGGGCAAGCAGGAGGAAGAACAAAGGAAAGCAATATAGGAATGTGCAGGAGGGAGGTAGGAAAGAACTATTGCTATCAATTTCTTCAACAGTATAAATGATAATATGTGCAGAATATTAACTGAATTTGGACTGTCACCTCCACAAAGAGGGGTGACAACAACACAATCATATTGTATAGTCAATTGAACCAAATCAAGTGTATCAAGAAGACACTTGTGAAACGTAGAACTATGTATTGGATGACATTTTTTGTGGGACAGATGCCCATTTTTGTTTTTCTACTTCAGTAAGAGAGGAATGCTGGTTAAGGGACAGGTATGTTGGGTAGATGAGGAAGTAAATGCTAACAAATAGGACAAACAAGGCGAGATACAGGGATGGTGAGGAACACAAAAGGTTGGGGGACACCATGATTGTGGTGAGGGAGGGGACAATGCAAGCTCATGCCAATCAAACATGGGGACAGTGAGAAGCTATTTCTCACCCATAGGACTGTCATCACTGTCCACTTACTCCGCTGGCTGCTGGAGTGCTTAACATTTTCTTCTCCTAAGGACCATGAGGGAGAGCAGCTTCTCTATCCAGCATAGGTATACACCAATACTGCAATGTACAATCGTATGCACCAACCCTGGCATCTCCTGGCAGGTGATAAAATCTCACCTCTGCCAGTATTTCTAGAGGATACCTCAACATCAGCTGCTGAGGTAGTGCTACCTGAGGGTGCAGGTAGTACAGGGGCAGCAGAGGCAGTACTGCCAGGGTGGGTTCCAGGTGTGCCCAGCTTTGGTGCTGGAGCCAGTGGAGTGGGGGCAGGCTGATCCACTGGGCTTGCCTACCTCATTGTGATTTGTTACAGATGTATGACATGGAGACATTTTGATGACACATAATAGAAAAAAAAAAGAGAGTTAAGGGTTGGGGTGAGAAACAAAAGAGATACAATTAGTACTATCATATGTGACATGCAGTGCATTATCACAATTACACAACTATCTTATCTGAAGTATTACATTTAAGTATATGTCCTGACAACTACAAACTATAATTATAGATTAATCAAAGTAATCCTTGCAATGTGCGTATATTGCATACATGATTTGTCCAGTTATACAGATTACAGTTCACTGCAGGACATTTATGACACTTGACAGATTTTAATTTATGTAATATTATTAAGGAAGTGCAGTATTGTATAGTTGTTACTTGTGGTATCTGAGCACACAAACTCTGACTATAGTCTTACACTTTACTCCTAAAGTTGGTTTGTGTTACAGACTTATGCATGCATACTTGCTTTTACAGTTACAGTATGCATGCTTACTTTGCTACTAATGTATAGGAAACAAAAACATCTATCTTTAACTTTTAAAGCTGCAATAATACTTCTCTTGTGCTGTATACATACCACTTGCTTCCCTCACTCTCTCCAGATGATCAGTATATGAGCCTGCCTATTCAACTCAATTTCAGGATTAGCTGGCAAAAGACAAGAAAAGAACAGAAGAGCATTATGCATGCCAGTCCTGCCTATATTTAGCTTTCTATGTATTATAAATTCTCTTTATTAACATACTTACACAACTGTTGGATGTCACTAGTTTGAAACTCATCCAACCATTATTAGAGTGTATCCCTCTTGTGCCTTTTTAGCTTTCACTTGGCAATAAAGCTCTGAAGGGCTTCACTCCAAAATGAGCGGACAATTGTTTGGACACATGGAAGGCACCCTTAAGCTGTGGAAGATGGTCAACTGTTATTGCATATGCTGGCTATAACCCCATATAACTAAGGCTACTGCACCAATGATCATTTGAACATCTACTGTTATGGTAAGTTTATTTACACAACTATATTGTATTTGCAGAAAAATAGGGTTAGTCTAAGAACTGTACATAATGTTGTGTTCACTTAAATTGTTGTCCAGTTTCAGCAAATGATATTTTCAGTCTCATAAATAAAACTATCACAACTACTGAAATGGTCAGATCTGGCTTACTTTACATTATTAGTGTAAGAAGTATGTTAATAAAGAGGAGAAGCTAGAGATTAATACTGTTTACGCATGTTTTAGGGTTTAATATTTTTTAATTATATTTTTACTTGATGTCTTTTGTCTGCATTCATTTTTAGGACTGGTGTTTTTTGTATCATATATCTAGGCTGCTCAGTATCCACTGACACAGATATGTGGCACACTTCACAGCTCTTTCTTTTTTTTGTAAATCTTTTTATTCATTTCCAAAAACAAGAAAACATGAATGCAGATTATTTATGACAGTGAAGTATTTACAAATTATTTAAAAAGGTAGGCTAAAACTTCTAAACAGATATCAAACATTAAAACCAAAATAAAGTATTTACAAGGGTGTCTATTGTTGGCATATAATTGACTTTCTATACAATTGTTTCCTGATTATAATCTGCTACAGTCATTACTCTCCAGTATTTCAGTTACTTTTTGCCATGCTATATATAATGATGTAGTTCTTTCAGTGCTTCCTTTAATAGTGTTAATTTCCAATTGCGATACTGCTGACACCATATTCATGAATTGCTTAAAAGTTGGAGAAGCTTTGAATTTCCAGTTTGATGTAATGTTCTTCCTTGCAATGGCTAGGAGATTCCACAAAATTACATATTTTGTTCTTGGTACACAGTCAGGTACAGGTGCATTAAACAAAATAATAGATTTGGAAATCTGGAATTTGTCATTGAATACCATTTGCAGAAAATAATTTATTTTATCCCAATATGGTTTAATCAAATGGCATTCATAGAACATATGTTGCCAGTCTGCTTTTATTGATAAATCATATCTCCAGCAGCCAATATTTTTCTTAAACATAAGTTCCATTTTATGAGGGGTTACATAAGATCTGTGTATGAATTGCCATGTAAAGACTCTCCAATGTAATGAAAGTGATGTCTGCTTTGGAGAGAGAATAATTATTTTTTTGTCTCTGTCATTTGGCACATGTCCATTAATTGATCTATAATAATTCCGTATTTTGTCATTATTATAAGTTTTTATGTTTTTGTTTGTTTTATAAATAGATGATAAGTATCCATTTCCAGTAATGGGTTGATTCATTAGTAATATTATATGTTCTATAAGATTAGAAACATTCTGTCTTATTGATGATTGCATTGTTTCTTGTTTGCTTAATATATATACTGTCTTAATTCTTGTACATGTAGCTATGAACTGTTTTCCATATTTAATTTCTGTTTAATTTGGTCTATTGTCAGAAGTTTTCCAGAGTTTACCAACTGATGCCAATATATTAATCCCTTGTCTTTAAGCATGTTGACTACTTCTATATCAAATGTTATTATATTACCTTTTGTGTACCCTACTTGATATAATAAAAATGACCATGCTTTAATTTCAGGATTGCTATTAATAAGATTTTGGAAAATTTTGAATGTATAAGTAATATATTTGGAACTTATATTTTTATCCTTATGTATCATCATATATGCCTTCATCAGCCAGAGAAAATTGTATGGTATGAAATCTGTATACTTACTTGCTACTACAAATCCTAATTTTAACCAGATTCTCTCATGAACTAGCTTCCATTTTGATGTATATTTTGTATTTAGCCATAATGATATTGTTTTAATAACAGATGAATGCAAATATACTTCTATGTCTGGTAAACTTATGCCACCCATATCCCAATCATCTAGATGATATTTAATAGCTATCCTTGTTTTTTTTGGATACCATAGGAATCTTACCATTAAATCATTTAATTGTTTTAGGTGTGATTTAGCTGGTGGCAAAGAACAAGCTTGTATAACATAAAGAATTTTTGGAAATATGATCATTTTAATTATATAGAGCCTTTCTTCCATTGAAAACAAGAACTTATTCCATCTTTGTATTAGATTTTTAATATTATTTAAGGTCTCCTTATAATTTGTTTCAATTGTAGTATCTAGGTTGTTAGTTATTATAATTCCCAAGTATTTAATTGTATTATCGGTGGGGATATATTTATGGTATTTTTTATTTAGATTTTTTTTATTAGTATTTATAAGCAATACATTTGTTTTGTTCTCATTAAATTTAAGACTCGAAAAGTTTTGAAAGTTTTGAATTGAGTCCCATAATGCTTTTAAACAGCTATTATTATTCTTTAAGGTAATTAAAATATAATCAGCAAAAAGTTGAATTTTAAGCTCTAGGCTGTTGTCTAATTGTATTCTTTCCATATTTTTATCCATACGTATATTATTTGCTAAGGGTTCAATGACTTGCACAGACAATAACGGAGAAAGAAGGCAGCCTTGTTTTGTGTCCTTTGTTATTTTAATAGATTTAGACAGACAAGATCCCAGTTTTATATAAGCCAGTGCTTTTTCATGTAATGATTTTATTAACAAGGTGAAGTTGTTTGAGAAGCCATATTCCTCTAAAACTAACCATAAATAATCCCAGTTCATTGAATCAAATGCGTTATTTATGTCTAAACTAATAACATTCATTTTGTTTTTTGTAACATTTATATAATCAATTAAGGGTTATTGATTATATAAATGTCACAAAAAACAAAATGAATGTTATTATTTTGGACATAAATAGTGCATTTGATTCAGTGAACTGGGATTATTTATGGCTAGTTTTAGAAGAATATGGCTTCTCAAACAATTAAGGAGAGTCTGTGGTGGTGGTGCTGCGGTAGCATTGTCGCCTCACAGTAAGACACTGTCTGGTTCGATTCTCAGCTAGAGCGTCTTCTGCGTGGAGACATGCGTGAATGGGCGTACCTTTGTTGAAGGTTGTGTGGCAGAGCTGGCAACTTGGTACGTAAAAATCAACTGCCAATCATTAGCGGACCGGAGTTCCGCTGTGGCGACCCTTAACCGGGAAAAGCTGAAAGACACAACATATAATCAATTAAGGAAATAATTCTTTTGATGTTATCATAAGTGTTCCTATCTTTTATAAAACCTGTTTGATCCTCCTTTATCAAAAATGGTAGTAATTGTTTTATTCAAGCAGCATGTATAAGAAGTGAAATGGGTCTGTATGATGAACATTCACTGGGATCTTTACTTTGTTTCAGAATTGGTGATATTAATGTGTACTTCCAAGAAGGAGGGATGTCTTTACCATTTTTAACTGATGTAAAGACATTCAATAACAACAGCAAAGCCTCATTAGATAGTCATTTAAACATTTATGTGGTGATATTATCTATACCTGGAGCTTTGTTTAACTTTAGCTTATTTACTTCAGCTTTAAATTCTGTCATTGTTATTTGCTTATCTATTAGTTGCACCTGCTCCTCTAATAACCTAACTTTAACATTGTTTTTAAGAAAAGCTTTTAATACTGAATGTGCTTCTGTTTTCTCATTTTGATTATTAAGTTTATGAAAGAATAGCCTAAAAGCTTCTATTATTCCTTCTAAATAAGACACTTTCTTTTGGTTTCTATATTATGTATTTCCGTGATTTGATTTCTTTTAATCATCTTTTTAGTCCTATTTGCTATTCTTTGTTGGTTTTTAGGGTTCATTGAATAGTAACATAGTTTAATTTTTTCTAAGTTGATCATTGTTTTGTGGTGTAGCGTCTCTGAGTATTTTTTATTAGTATCTTCCAGTTCTTTTATTAAGTTGGTGTTTCCATTTTGAATATCAAGCTTTAAATTATCCACTTTTTACTGTAATTCCATTAATTCCTTATTCCACTGTTTTTGTTTATTTTTATACCATCCCACCACTCTTCCATATAGGTATGTTTTCAGTGCATCCCATATATATATTTCAGATATGTCTTTCGTAAGATTCATATCTAAGAATGCTTGTGTATCTTTAATATAAAATTCCTTAAAATCTGAGAGATTTGTTATGTAAGATAGTATTCTTGTTACTGATATCATTCTCTTGAAACATAAGTCTATCTCAAACGTTATGGTGTTATGGTCCGAAAATGGACATAAAATTGTCTTGACTTTATTTAATTTAGTGGTTAAATCTTTTGTTATGTACACTCTGGGCCGGATTCACGATGGCTTGCACGGAGTCTAAGAGTAGAGTAAGACTCCATGCAGCCATCATGTCCGACGAGCAATCCAGGAACAGCCTGCAGGGGCATGCAAGAGAGCTCCTAAAACGGCTCTTACACAGACAGGGTCGGGTCATGCAAATTACCTCAATTGCAGCCGAAAGGCATGCAAATGAGGTAGATTTGCGATTCAGGAAACCCAAACTTGTCCGAGTAAGAACAGTGTTATTTGCAGAAATGTACTCAGTTGACAACTGAGTACCATTCTGCAAATAGCAAAACGGAGCCATGACAGCTCCAAATAAAGGTTGCATCCAGTAGAGGAAGCATGCCAATGGCCAAATATATGGCCATTGGCAATGTTTCCCGATGCAATATGAAAATAAAAACAATTTTTTTTCTCCGATTTCCGATGTTTAAGTGTAGTGCAGTGCCGCACAAATGGGCTGCACTCTAAAAACCAGAAAAATAAAATTCAGAACCCACAAATGTGGATTTTATTTAAATTATTAATTTAAAATGCAAGGGAATGGCAGGCTGAAGACAACATGGCCACCGAGTAGAGGTTGCTAAGAGAGGAAGCACAGTCTAAGAGATGTAACCAAGCATTAGTAGGTAATCCTATGCAAAGGAGGGTTAGGATAGTGAATTGCAGGTTTACATAGCAAATGAGCACAGTCAGTGGAGTGTAGGAGTAGGATAAGGGGAGTAACAGAGTAGAAAATAGGTGACATCACGAGTGGGGTATGTATGAAAGAAGGGAAGCTCATTGGAGCAGAGTGGCATGTGTCAGCTGTCATTTACACATCATTGAAAGAGGTGTGTCAACAGGTAGGCTAGGTAAAGGCAAGAAATGGAAGGTGTATGCCATGAATAACACTAAAGTTTCTTGCTGAGCGTGTATGCCCGCGTGTGCGCACCTGTAAACCCGAGTAAGACAGTGTGTGCACGTGTAAGCATGAGTGCATGCGTTTAAGCAGGAGTAAGCATGTATAAGGCAGTTTAAAGTGTTGTAAGTGTGTTTGCGCTGGTGTGCGTGCGTTTTAACCTGAGTAAGCAAGTTATAGTCCGTGTAAGAATGTGTGCACGTGTGTGAGCTGCTGTGAGTGTGTTTGCACTTGTGTGCGCGGTGCTGCCCCCCCCGTAGAAACAGAAAGGAAACAGGAAGCACAACAAATAGTAGGAAGCTACCAGGGAGTACTAGCAGAGCTAGCAGGTGAAAACAATCAGAATCAGGCAATTACACAGGCAGTACACTAGCCCAGCCCAGCCTAGCACTTAAAACTCTGCAAACAACAGTCCATTATGTTTCTCACAAGAGACACTGCAGTAAGCTAATAGAAGTGAAAACTGAAAAAGCTTTACTGAGACAAAGAAATGTTAGGGGCTGCCATTACTGTTATAAGGCGACATATGCAACATGCTGAGGGTGGTGACAATGGAAATGCTGCTGGACAACCCACAGTGAGGAGACGGAGAAGAGTGTACAGGCCCAGGGTAACCTACCAGGGACTACATGAGCTGGATAAGGTATGTGTTGGCCTAAGAATATTAGCAACAGGTACCTTCCAGAGACCAACTGGTGATATGATGGGGATATCACAGGCATCAGCATCCAGGGTACTGCACCAGTTACTGGATGCCATGTCAGCACATGTCGGTGATCATGTATATTTCCCCAATTCCCATGAGGTATTGGCCAGCAATATGCGCCTCTTCCAGCAAATAGCAGAATACCCTGAGGTAGTGGGTGCAATAGACTGCATGCACACATGGATCAAAGCACCAGCTGGCAAGTGGGGTAGGGTCTACTTCAACCGCAAGGGCTTCCCCTCCATCAACTGCCAGGTCGTGTGTGATGCCCAGGGCATAATACTGAATGTATGTGCTGGCCGCCCTGGAAGCTACCATGATTCCCATATCTGGCATCTGATGCAGCTCTACCAGACATTTGCCAGTGGGGACTTCCTGCATAGTCACCTAGTGGGGGATGCTGGCTATGCACTGGAGCTGTGGCTGATGACACCCATCAGAAACGCACACACACCTGAACAGGAACGCCACAATGAGGCACACTCACAAACATGAAATGTAATTGAGCATGTGCTTGGGTTGCTCAAGTCACGGTTCTGGTGCCTGGACACATCTGGTGGAGCCTTGCAGTACTCACCAACTACATGTACCCAAATTGTCATGGTATGTGCTATGCTACATAATATGATCCTGCGAAAACAGCTGCAGCAGGACCAGCATAGGCCTGGGCCAAACAGCCCCCCACCATTGCCAAGATCATCACAGGCAGAGCGTGACTCAGAGGAGGAACAACCTGAGCCTGCTCCAGTAGGCAGAAGGAGGCATGCTCAGTATGCTTTGGCCTTGGCAAAGAGGCAACGCATAGCACATACACTGGCTCAGTAGGAACTCCGGAAATGATACCTCTCTCTGACTCGCACATATAGTAAAAGGGATGCCTAAGTTGACACTACCTGCTTTCAAACATGTACAGGGAGTGTAGTATGTGCATCCGACATAGGCAGCCCTGCAGCACCACCTGAGGCATGATTGCCATGTGTTAAGTGATTTAAGGCAGTGCTAAACAGCATTTACCACCATGTAGTATATGCAAACAGAATCGCACACACCAAGTAGTACAACTGTGGTCAATGTCGAGTAATATTGGGCAATGTCCAGCAAAGTTGGTGAATATACAGCAATGTCAGACAAGCCTGGTCTAAGTAGGGCATAGCTGAACAAAAGCCAACATGCTCATATTTGCTTAACTGGCACTTAAGCAGTCTGGTCTGCTCAGTATGAAAATATAAAGCAGTGATGGGCCTCGAACCCAGGATACTGTGCACTATAGTTAAAGTACTGAACCATGACAGTATTGCAGTGGTCAGCCACTATGAAGGAATGTTGATAAGTCTATGCAAAGTATCTCATGGAAACCCTGCAGGCACAGCATAATCCCTGTTGAGTTATGACACAAAGGTGAGTCCTGCAGTAAGAACAGAACTTGACTTCCAACACACACAGTATAAATGTTAATATTGGTCATGTTCACACACATCCACAAATGTAGTTTCTTTCAGTATACATGAGCCAATTACTATATTGCCTCAGGATGACCATGTCTACCAAGGTGGCCAGATAGATAGCAGGTTTATAGGTTTAAAGATTAGTACTAGGCTAACTGCCTTTGGGGGCCATTTAAGCTTAGCCAATTACCCCACATGAGAATCAAACCCTGAACCTTATGTCTGTAAGGTAATCACCTTAACCATTATGCCTATATAGTGCCTATCCATGGTTTCTGTTTTTTAATATGGGTTTAACCAGGGAGAAGAGTGGGTAGATTTAACTGGACTGGGATGACAGCACACAGATGAAGAATGGGTGCTATACTCAGTGTGAGCTGCAGCTATCTAACAAGTCGATACTGCACTGTGTGCAACTCAGATGTTCCTAGAGCAGCAGGGGGACTGGGAAAGGTTGCAGAGATAGTTATTCTAAGGAAAATTTTAACTTGATAGCAGTGCCCTGTATAGATGCAAATGCTAACTGTTGCTGCATGCAGTGCAGCCTAGCGCAAACACTGGGCTTATATAGAATCAGAAAAACAGCAAGATCTATAGACCAATCAGAAAAACACATAATTGTTTTTTAGCCAGCAGTCCCCAACTCAGATTGGTTTGCTACAGCACACTTCAGCCACAAGAATCAGAAAACCCTCAAGGTAAAAATGCTGATTGTAGAGCTCAAGTGCAGGGAACCACACAATCTAGAAGATAGCTCCTGTAAAACTAGCAGACAAAACATAATTAAGTGCTACAGCAGCTGTGAAAACAGTTCAGCTTTGAAACTCTACAAAAGCATGAGAAATGCAACAATTAACACTGGATTCTTATGAACTACAGTAAAAATATTCAGCACACATTGTTATTTCATATTCCTGCATTATATCTGTGAAGCACATACTGATATTGAAGGGTAGACTTCATTGTGGATACAGAGGTTTGGATCTGGCACTACCACTCTTATTAGGTCTGCGTTGTAATGCTATTTGGATTGATTTGCATTTTTATCTGTGTGATTCCTACCAATAAATTCTTTCTAGGTATTAATGTTCGTTCTGCTGCCATATGCTGCATTCTCATACTCCATTCCTGAATGTATGATGTTCTATGGTTACATTTAAATATTCACTATGCTGCTTTGTTGAAATGTAGCTGATTAATTTAACTATATTAAAGTGTATCTGCAATTGAATGTGGTTTAACCTGAACGATTGGATACAGTTATGTGTGCAAGTGTGTGTGTTTGTGTATGTAAAATATGCGCAAATGCATGTCTGTATGTTCGTGTATGTATGGGTACTCATCAGTGTTGAAACAAACGAGCCAGCCACACCAAGGATATGACAGACCAGTTTAGTTATTTAAATTCTAATACATCATCTGGAATGATGTATTAGAATTTAAAGAATTGAAGTGGCAAATTAAGCTCAATGCATGTGTGTTTCATGGGCTTAAGGAAAACATTTCTATTTTAAGTATTTTAAAGCTGCGATCTTTTTATATTTAATGACTATGTGATTTTTATTGGTTGGTTTGGTCATGTGACTCTTGGGAGGGATATTTAAATGTTGCAAAGGATTGTGTCATTTAGTTCTGAAGAAGTCTTTTGGATCTACTTTGACAAAAGCGCTTAACTGTGTGCATTAAACTGGTCTATTTTTTCCTTGGTGTGGCTGGCTCGTTTGTTCCTGTGTTGCTTCTTGATTTGTGGCAATGTCTACAGTTACTCTTCAGTGTTCCTGTACATGCATGCAACTTTCAGCACATATCGGAGTGTATGCATGCATGTACATGTGTGTTTGTGTGTGTGTGTGTGTGTGTGCGTGTGTGTGTGTGTGTGTGTGTGTGTGTGTGTGTGCGTGTGCGTGTGCGTGTGTGTGTGTGTGTGTGTGTGTGTGTGTGTGTGTGTGTGTGTGTGTGTGTGTGTGTGTGTGTGTCTGTGTGTGTCCTCAAATTATCTGTGGTATGATCCCAGTTATTCTTATTTGGGGTAATATATAATTATCAACCATGGGAAGGGTAAGGCCAATTTCTAACAAAATTGGATCAGTTATTTTGAACACGAAAAGGGAAACTGACTATGTTTAAAATTTCCTGCAAGGGCAGCTAGCCTGGTACTTACCTATGAACCTATAAAAAAATGAAAGTTTGTCACTAGTTTTCATCTGCATCTACTGACATTTTACAGCTCAAACTTTGTATAATCTTACACACACACACACACACACACACACACACACACACACGCACACACACACACACACACACACACACACACACACACGTAGACACACAGGGTTCAGGATTAACTACATTCATTTGCAAATGCACTTTATCAGATGTATTTAAATGAATTGGATACATTCTGGTGAAGTAACATTTTAAATATCAACAATTTATATTTTATTTGTTTTCCAAAATAGAGCCCTGATCTCCAAGGACCTTTTTCAGACTCAAGTCGGGAGAGGTGGCTTGTTAAGTGACTTGCCCAAAGTTACATAGTTATGGAGGGGAGACTGAGGGAATCAAACCTTGTACCACTGGACCACTGGTAACTACTCCATAATCCTTTAAGCCAACCGCCACACTATACACAATAGATCATCAGAAACCCATGCCGAATACAGCACAGGAACACAGAGATATGCATATAAATGCTTCTGTTCTTCAAAACACTTCTTTTTTACTGAAGAGTATTAAATCTTTTACTAGGTTTCAAGATTTAATTTTTAAATCGGGTCTTGTGGTGTATAAATCAGAGATGGTTCCTAAGAGTCATTATTACCTTGATTTGTGGGATTATGTACTACAGTTAATGGTGACACATATGTTTTTAGTTGTGCTATCACAACTCTAACAGACTCCCATCCACATAAAACAAAGTTTATCATTGTCCATATTCAAATGCAAACTTAGATCTATGGATGGGAAACAGAAAAATTACCCCAGGATTGCCTCTGTACTAATGGATAGAGGCAGCTCATAAATGCTTTATCCCATGCATGGGTCCCCACATATTATCTATGATATGATCTCAGTCATTCTCATTAGGAGTAATATCTAATTGTCAACTATGGGATGAGAAAGGCAAATCTATAGCCAAATGGGATAGGTTATTTTGAACACAAGAAGGGAAATTGACTAGGCTTAAAATATCCCACAAGGACAGCTAGCCAAGTACTTACCTATGAACCAATGAACAAAAATTAACAGAACTAAAAGAGATGATTGTATTAACCAAAGTGTATTGAGACTGTGAAATGTTCTTCTCCTAAGGATTAGTGAGTCATACACCTTGAACAGTTTTAAAATTTGACTTTACAATTGTATTAGAGAGAATAAGTACTTATATAATACACAGGAAATTGGCAAAAAGGGATTAACTCTGTAACTAGATGTAGATGTAATCTGGCAATGAGCTTTCATTTTTATTGTTATTACTAATGTTATTAAAAATTAGACTGTCACCATTAACTGCAATACCTGATTCCTTAATTAAAAGTCATGTGCTGAATTCATGAATGACTACACAATGGGCTACTGTCGCTGCTATTTTGTATTCATTAAACATCTCTACACTTCATGTAGAGCTGGAAAACACGAGCAGAATATGCTAATTGAAGCATAACTGCCTACAGTAGATGTTAATTAAACAATCAAAGATGATGGAGCCATTCAGGAAGCTATAAAGTAATCATGTTCATAGGTTCATAGGTTCATAGGCTGGTACTAGGCTATCGGCTCTGGGGCCTATACAAGCCTAGCCATAACAATTCCCTGGATATATCTTCTCACAATATTTACTTCCCTAGACCCCTGTCTAGCAGGGTGACTGACATGATCCCCGAGGTGAATTTCCTATCTCCCATCCAATCATCAAGGTTCTTTTGGAGAGGGCCAAGAAGGCGCTCTGCTTGACATGTATGGGAAGTCTATTCAATAGTATGGGAGTGTCTGGGTCAGGAACCTATCCCTCCAGCATGTTTTGTTTATTGTGATGACAAGGTTTAGATCCCTTGAGCGGTTGGCTCTGAGGGATTGGGATTTCTTTAAGTGTAGCATGTCCATCAGCTCAGGGTTTGACATGGTCTTGTATGTTAAGCAGAGATCACCTTTGAGTAGATGATATGCCACAGAGTATAGCTGGAGTTTTTTTAGATGGTCAGCATATGGCATCTGTTTTAGGCCTGTGATTCTTTTAGTGAGGTATTTCTGTGGCCTTTCTAGCTGTTGCAGATGTCTTGTGAGGTACATACCAAATGGGGCATTATACTCTATAATGGGTCTAATGAGGGATGAGTACAGTGGGACAATGACCTCCTTTTTTCTGGATGAAAAGCCCTTAGTGATGAGGTGTGCCACATAGAAGACACCTGTGTCCCTAAGTCTCTCATCACACTTTCGATGTTTGGTGTACTGCCACCTATATGGTAATTCATGGGTACATGTATTTTTCCAAAGGGGATAACTAGACATTTCTTGGCATTAAGGTTGAGCCCATGGCTCTGGCACCAGACATCTGTTTCTGTAAGGCCCTTTTGTAGAATATCCACATCATTTGGGGATTCAATAATGGCTCCCAGTTTGCTGTCATGTGCAAACTTTGTTAACCAGAGTCCCTTAGTGTTTAATAGTGCATAATAGTGCATAATAATAGTGTTTACCAGTGCATAATATTTCTGGTTCTATATGTTACCAGATTGATGAGTGTGCAATGTGGTATATTTGGGAGCTGTGTTCCTATACTTTAAGAAACAGCTTTACAAACTATATGCAAACAGTTGTCCACATTAATATGAATATTGACAAATCTGAATGTGTATTGCATTCTAAAGATGTGCATGGTATATAACACATTTGTTATTAATGTATGTGTAGTTGATAGATTTGTGAAGATGTACTGAGAGGATGGAGTTGCAGTGCATGGGAGGACATAAAAGATGGCTGCATTGGAAATATGTGACATTTTCTTAGCTAGGAACTTCATTGTTTCTGTTTCCATATGTAGTTTCAAGTCCTGAACAAAAAACGGACAGTAAACAAAAGTAATGCATGCCATTGTCCATTTTTCATAGTGCACCACTGAGAAGTGGGTTTGTGTGATGGTTGGCAAAGTGTTTGTGCAAGTGAGATACCCATTTCAACTGCTTTACCTATTTGCATGTAGTTAAGCAGTGTGCAAATGCAAGGATCTCTGCTAAAATTATGAGAGTTAGTAGTTAAGTGGATGAAACACACCTGCTGCTTTGCTGACTCTGTGGAATGGAGGTTGAGGGAATGAGTATATGAGCACCATTATGACATAAAATAAGGAAAGAAAAGAAACTAATGCACTTTTTAAACATTGTCATAGTAATACCTCACATAGTTTTAAAATTGTAGTGATAGAGAAACAGAACATTAAAATCAACTGGGGGGGGGGCATGGTCCTTAGTAGTGGAAAAATGAGAACTGTATTGGCAGCTCTGACGTGGTGCAAATCACTGGTCGGGCATTCATGACATGCTTTCTATTGCATGCATACCCAAACTGAAGGCACAACAAAGATGAAACTTGAAAAACATCTTTAAAAACGCTAATATTTTGAAAACAAAGGTAATTCTTTTCAGAGGTGGAAGAACAATTGAGACTTAATTGCAACTGGATTTTTATGGGGGGGGGTGACAATCACATAACTATTATGAACATTTTTTAAAGCAAAGTATATTACTATGTCTTCATCTAAAAAAGTTTTCTAATAGTGAGAATGAAAGCACTTATCTTTTAATTGATCATTAAACTGTTTTTTAACTGGTCAGTCATGCTTTTTTGTAAAAGTTTGTCTATACTCTGTTCTTGGACATTTCTTTTTGAGCCCAGATGATATAGGGCTCGAATCCAGGTGTATATAATACTTTTAAATAATTAGTTATATTACAATGAAATCATACTTTACACTACCTTCACCATGTGTTTCTGTGTGTTGATGCAGTGCAGCATGTTTAAGCAGCATTGGGTGGAGGAAATTGCACCAAGAAGAGCCGTTCACCATCGGCTGGCATTGGTGCTTGATGCCAAACTGCACAAACATAGAGGCCAAAAAGTGAAGGGCTCCATTGTTTTTTGGTATTTATTTGTGTTGTGTGTGTGTTTGTGTGTGAGTGTGTGTGTGTGTGTGTGTGTGTGTGTGTGTGTGTGTGTGTGTGTGTGTGTGTGTGTGTGTGTGTGTGTGTGTGTGCATGTGTGGGTGCATGTGTGTGTGTCTGTGTGTGTGTGTGTGTGTGTGTGTGTGTGTGTGTGATTCTATTTTTTGACCAGATTATAGGTGTTAAAATAGGGTAGATAGAAAAGTAGTGAAATTGGGGGCAAGCAGGAGGAAGAACAAAGGGAAAGCAATATAGGAATGTGCAGGAGGGAGGTAGGAAAGAACTATTGCTATCAATTTCTTCAACAGTATAAATGATAATATGTGCAGAATATTAACTGAATTTGGACTGTCACCTCCACAAAGAGGGGTGACAACAACACAATCATATTGTATAGTCAATTGAACCAAATCAAGTGTATCAAGAAGACACTTGTGAAACGTAGAACTATGTATTGGATGACATTTTTTGTGGGACAGATGCCCATTTTTGTTTTTCTACTTCAGTAAGAGAGGAATGCTGGTTAAGGGACAGGTATGTTGGGTAGATGAGGAAGTAAATGCTAACAAATAGGACAAACAAGGCGAGATACAGGGATGGTGAGGAACACAAAAGGTTGGGGGACACCATGATTGTGGTGAGGGAGGGGACAATGCAAGCTCATGCCAATCAAACATGGGGACAGTGAGAAGCTATTTCTCACCCATAGGACTGTCATCACTGTCCACTTACTCCGCTGGCTGCTGGAGTGCTTAACATTTTCTTCTCCTAAGGACCATGAGGGAGAGCAGCTTCTCTATCCAGCATAGGTATACACCAATACTGCAATGTACAATCGTATGCACCAACCCTGGCATCTCCTGGCAGGTGATAAAATCTCACCTCTGCCAGTATTTCTAGAGGATACCTCAACATCAGCTGCTGAGGTAGTGCTACCTGAGGGTGCAGGTAGTACAGGGGCAGCAGAGGCAGTACTGCCAGGGTGGGTTCCAGGTGTGCCCAGCTTTGGTGCTGGAGCCAGTGGAGTGGGGGCAGGCTGATCCACTGGGCTTGCCTACCTCATTGTGATTTGTTACAGATGTATGACATGGAGACATTTTGATGACACATAATAGAAAAAAAAAGAGAGTTAAGGGTTGGGGTGAGAAACAAAAGAGATACAATTAGTACTATCATATGTGACATGCAGTGCATTATCACAATTACACAACTATCTTATCTGAAGTATTACATTTAAGTATATGTCCTGACAACTACAAACTATAATTATAGATTAATCAAAGTAATCCTTGCAATGTGCGTATATTGCATACATGATTTGTCCAGTTATACAGATTACAGTTCACTGCAGGACATTTATGACACTTGACAGATTTTAATTTATGTAATATTATTAAGGAAGTGCAGTATTGTATAGTTGTTACTTGTGGTATCTGAGCACACAAACTCTGACTATAGTCTTACACTTTACTCCTAAAGTTGGTTTGTGTTACAGACTTATGCATGCATACTTGCTTTTACAGTTACAGTATGCATGCTTACTTTGCTACTAATGTATAGGAAACAAAAACATCTATCTTTAACTTTTAAAGCTGCAATAATACTTCTCTTGTGCTGTATACATACCACTTGCTTCCCTCACTCTCTCCAGATGATCAGTATATGAGCCTGCCTATTCAACTCAATTTCAGGATTAGCTGGCAAAAGACAAGAAAAGAACAGAAGAGCATTATGCATGCCAGTCCTGCCTATATTTAGCTTTCTATGTATTATAAATTCTCTTTATTAACATACTTACACAACTGTTGGATGTCACTAGTTTGAAACTCATCCAACCATTATTAGAGTGTATCCCTCTTGTGCCTTTTTAGCTTTCACTTGGCAATAAAGCTCTGAAGGGCTTCACTCCAAAATGAGCGGACAATTGTTTGGACACATGGAAGGCACCCTTAAGCTGTGGAAGATGGTCAACTGTTATTGCATATGCTGGCTATAACCCCATATAACTAAGGCTACTGCACCAATGATCATTTGAACATCTACTGTTATGGTAAGTTTATTTACACAACTATATTGTATTTGCAGAAAAATAGGGTTAGTCTAAGAACTGTACATAATGTTGTGTTCACTTAAATTGTTGTCCAGTTTCAGCAAATGATATTTTCAGTCTCATAAATAAAACTATCACAACTACTGAAATGGTCAGATCTGGCTTACTTTACATTATTAGTGTAAGAAGTATGTTAATAAAGAGGAGAAGCTAGAGATTAATACTGTTTACATGTTTTAGAGTTTAATATTTTTAATTATATCTTTGCTTCATGTCTTTTGTCTGCATTCATTTTAGGACTGGTGTTTTTTGTATCATATATCTAGGCTGCTCAGTATCCACTGACACAGATATGTGGCACACTTCACAGCTCTTTCTTTTTTTTGTAAATCTTTTTATTCATTTCCAAAAACAAGAAAACATGAATGCAGATTATTTATGACAGTGAAGTATTTACAAATTATTTAAAAGGTAGGCTAAAACTTCTAAACAGATATCAAACATTAAAACCAAAATAAAGTATTTACAAGGGTGTCTATTGTTGGCATATAATTGACTTTCTATACAATTGTTTCCTGATTATAATCTGCTACAGTCATTACTCTCCAGTATTTCAGTTACTTTTTGCCATGCTATATATAATGATGTAGTTCTTTCAGTGCTTCCTTTAATAGTGTTAATTTCCAATTGCGATACTGCTGACACCATATTCATGAATTGCTTAAAAGTTGGAGAAGCTTTGAATTTCCAGTTTGATGTAATGTTCTTCCTTGCAATGGCTAGGAGATTCCACAAAATTACATATTTTGTTCTTGGTACACAGTCAGGTACAGGTGCATTAAACAAAATAATAGATTTGGAAATCTGGAATTTGTCATTGAATACCATTTGCAGAAAATAATTTATTTTATCCCAATATGGTTTAATCAAATGGCATTCATAGAACATATGTTGCCAGTCTGCTTTTATTGATAAATCATATCTCCAGCAGCCAATATTTTTCTTAAACATAAGTTCCATTTTATGAGGGGTTACATAAGATCTGTGTATGAATTGCCATGTAAAGACTCTCCAATGTAATGAAAGTGATGTCTGCTTTGGAGAGAGAATAATTATTTTTTTGTCTCTGTCATTTGGCACATGTCCATTAATTGATCTATAATAATTCCGTATTTTGTCATTATTATAAGTTTTTATGTTTTTGTTTGTTTTATAAATAGATGATAAGTATCCATTTCCAGTAATGGGTTGATTCATTAGTAATATTATATGTTCTATAAGATTAGAAACATTCTGTCTTATTGATGATTGCATTGTTTCTTGTTTGCTTAATATATATACTGTCTTAATTCTTGTACATGTAGCTATGAACTGTTTTCCATATTTAATTTCTGTTTAATTTGGTCTATTGTCAGAAGTTTTCCAGAGTTTACCAACTGATGCCAATATATTAATCCCTTGTCTTTAAGCATGTTGACTACTTCTATATCAAATGTTATTATATTACCTTGTGTGTACCCTACTTGATATAATAAAAATGACCATGCTTTAATTTCAGGATTGCTATTAATAAGATTTTGGAAAATTTTGAATGTATAAGTAATATATTTGGAACTTATATTTTTATCCTTATGTATCATCATATATGCCTTCATCAGCCAGAGAAAATTGTATGGTATGAAATCTGTATACTTACTTGCTACTACAAATCCTAATTTTAACCAGATTCTCTCATGAACTAGCTTCCATTTTGATGTATATTTTGTATTTAGCCATAATGATATTGTTTTAATAACAGATGAATGCAAATATACTTCTATGTCTGGTAAACTTATGCCACCCATATCCCAATCATCTAGATGATATTTAATAGCTATCCTTGTTTTTTTTGGATACCATAGGAATCTTACCATTAAATCATTTAATTGTTTTAGGTGTGATTTAGCTGGTGGCAAAGAACAAGCTTGTATAACATAAAGAATTTTTGGAAATATGATCATTTTAATTATATAGAGCCTTTCTTCCATTGAAAACAAGAACTTATTCCATCTTTGTATTAGATTTTAATATTATTTAAGGTCTCCTTATAATTTGTTTCAATTGTAGTATCTAGGTTGTTAGTTATTATAATTCCCAAGTATTTAATTGTATTATCGGTGGGGATATATTTATGGTATTTTTATTTAGATTTTTTTTATTAGTATTTATAAGCAATACATTTGTTTTGTTCTCATTAAATTTAAGACTCGAAAAGTTTTGAAAGTTTTGAATTGAGTCCCATAATGCTTTTAAACAGCTATTATTATTCTTTAAGGTAATTAAAATATAATCAGCAAAAAGTTGAATTTTAAGCTCTAGGCTGTTGTCTAATTGTATTCTTTCCATATTTTTATCCATACGTATATTATTTGCTAAGGGTTCAATGACTTGCACAGACAATAACGGAGAAAGAAGGCAGCCTTGTTTTGTGTCCTTTGTTATTTTAATAGATTTAGACAGACAAGATCCCAGTTTTATATAAGCCAGTGCTTTTTCATGTAATGATTTTATTAACAAGGTGAAGTTGTTTGAGAAGCCATATTCCTCTAAAACTAACCATAAATAATCCCAGTTCATTGAATCAAATGCGTTATTTATGTCTAAACTAATAACATTCATTTTGTTTTTTGTAACATTTATATAATCAATTAAGGGTTATTGATTATATAAATGTCACAAAAAACAAAATGAATGTTATTATTTTGGACATAAATAGTGCATTTGATTCAGTGAACTGGGATTATTTATGGCTAGTTTTAGAAGAATATGGCTTCAAACAATTAAGGAGTCTGTGGTGGTGGTGCTGCGGTAGCATTGTCGCCTCACAGTAAGACACTGTCTGGTTCGATTCTCAGCTAGAGCGTCTTCTGCGTGGAGACATGCGTGAATGGGCGTACCTTTGTTGAAGGTTGTGTGGCAGAGCTGGCAACTTGGTACGTAAAAATCAACTGCCAATCATTAGCGGACCGGAGTTCCGCTGTGGCGACCCTTAACCGGGAAAAGCTGAAAGACACAACATATAATCAATTAAGGAAATAATTCTTTTGATGTTATCATAAGTGTTCCTATCTTTTATAAAACCTGTTTGATCCTCCTTTATCAAAAATGGTAGTAATTGTTTTATTCAAGCAGCATGTATAAGAAGTGAAATGGGTCTGTATGATGAACATTCACTGGGATCTTTACTTTGTTTCAGAATTGGTGATATTAATGTGTACTTCCAAGAAGGAGGGATGTCTTTACCATTTTTAACTGATGTAAAGACATTCAATAACAACAGCAAAGCCTCATTAGATAGTCATTTAAACATTTATGTGGTGATATTATCTATACCTGGAGCTTTGTTTAACTTTAGCTTATTTACTTCAGCTTTAAATTCTGTCATTGTTATTTGCTTATCTATTAGTTGCACCTGCTCCTCTAATAACCTAACTTTAACATTGTTTTTAAGAAAAGCTTTTAATACTGAATGTGCTTCTGTTTTCTCATTTTGATTATTAAGTTTATGAAAGAATAGCCTAAAAGCTTCTATTATTCCTTCTAAATAAGACACTTTCTTTTTGGTTTCTATATTATGTATTTCCGTGATTTGATTTCTTTTAATCATCTTTTTAGTCCTATTTGCTATTCTTTGTTGGTTTTTAGGGTTCATTGAATAGTAACATAGTTTAATTTTTTCTAAGTTGATCATTGTTTTGTGGTGTAGCGTCTCTGAGTATTTTTTATTAGTATCTTCCAGTTCTTTTATTAAGTTGGTGTTTCCATTTTGAATATCAAGCTTTAAATTATCCACTTTTTACTGTAATTCCATTAATTCCTTATTCCACTGTTTTTGTTTATTTTTATACCATCCCACCACTCTTCCATATAGGTATGTTTTCAGTGCATCCCATATATATATTTCAGATATGTCTTTCGTAAGATTCATATCTAAGAATGCTTGTGTATCTTTAATATAAAATTCCTTAAAATCTGAGAGATTTGTTATGTAAGATAGTATTCTTGTTACTGATATCATTCTCTTGAAACATAAGTCTATCTCAAACGTTATGGTGTTATGGTCCGAAAATGGACATAAAATTGTCTTGACTTTATTTAATTTAGTGGTTAAATCTTTTGTTATGTACACTCTGGGCCGGATTCACGATGGCTTGCACGGAGTCTAAGAGTAGAGTAAGACTCCATGCAGCCATCATGTCCGACGAGCAATCCAGGAACAGCCTGCAGGGGCATGCAAGAGAGCTCCTAAAACGGCTCTTACACAGACAGGGTCGGGTCATGCAAATTACCTCAATTGCAGCGAAAGGCATGCAAATGAGGTAGATTTGATTCAGAAACCAAACTTGTCCGGTAAGAACAGTGTTATTTGCAGAAATGTACTCAGTTGACAACTGAGTACCATTCTGCAAATAGCAAAACGGAGCCATGACAGCTCCAAATAAAGGTTGCATCCAGTAGAGGAAGCATGCCAATGGCCAAATATACATCCAATGGCAATGTTTCCTGATGCAATATGAAAAAAAAAAAAAATTTTTCTCCGATTTCCGATATTTAAGCGTAGCGCAGTGCCGCACAAATGGGCTGCACTCTAAAAACCAGAAAAATAAAAATCAGAACCCACAAATGTGGATTTTATTTAAATTATTAATTTAAAATGCAAGGGAATGGCAGGCTGAAGACAACATGGCCACCGAGTAGAGGTTGCTAAGAGAGGAAGCACAGTCTAAGAGATGTAACCAAGCATTAGTAGGTAATCCTATGCAAAGGAGGGTTAGGATAGTGAATTGCAGGTTTACATAGCAAATGAGCACAGTCAGTGGAGTGTAGGAGTAGGATAAGGGGAGTAACAGAGTAGAAAATAGGTGACATCACGAGTGGGGTATGTATGAAAGAAGGGAAGCTCATTGGAGCAGAGTGGCATGTGTCAGCTGTCATTTACACATCATTGAAAGAGGTGTGTCAACAGGTAGGCTAGGTAAAGGCAAGAAATGGAAGGTGTATGCCATGAATAACACTAAAGTTTCTTGCTGAGCGTGTATGCCCGCGTGCGCACCTGTAAACCCGAGTAAGACAGTGTGTGCGTGTAAGCATGAGTGCACGCGTTTAAGCAGGAGTAAGCATGTATAAGGCAGTTTAAAGTGTTGTAAGTGTGTTTGCGCTGGTGTGCGTGCGTTTTAACCTGAGTAAGCAAGTTATAGTCCGTGTAAGAATGTGTGCACGTGTGAGCTGCTGTGAGTGTGTTTGCACTTGTGTGCGCGGTGCTGCCCCCCCCGTAGAAACAGAAAGGAAACAGGAAGCACAACAAATAGTAGGAAGCTACCAGGGAGTACTAGCAGAGCTAGCAGGTGAAAACAATCAGAATCAGGCAATTACACAGGCAGTACACTAGCCCAGCCCAGCCTAGCACTTAAAACTCTGCAAACAACAGTCCATTATGTTTCTCACAAGAGACACTGCAGTAAGCTAATAGAAGTGAAAACTGAAAAAGCTTTACTGAGACAAAGAAATGTTAGGGGCTGCCATTACTGTTATAAGGCGACATATGCAACATGCTGAGGGTGGTGACAATGGAAATGCTGCTGGACAACCCACAGTGAGGAGACGGAGAAGAGTGTACAGGCCCAGGGTAACCTACCAGGGACTACATGAGCTGGATAAGGTATGTGTTGGCCTAAGAATATTAGCAACAGGTACCTTCCAGAGACCAACTGGTGATATGATGGGGATATCACAGGCATCAGCATCCAGGGTACTGCACCAGTTACTGGATGCCATGTCAGCACATGTCGGTGATCATGTATATTTCCCCAATTCCCATGAGGTATTGGCCAGCAATATGCGCCTCTTCCAGCAAATAGCAGAATACCCTGAGGTAGTGGGTGCAATAGACTGCATGCACACATGGATCAAAGCACCAGCTGGCAAGTGGGGTAGGGTCTACTTCAACCGCAAGGGCTTCCCCTCCATCAACTGCCAGGTCGTGTGTGATGCCCAGGGCATAATACTGAATGTATGTGCTGGCCGCCCTGGAAGCTACCATGATTCCCATATCTGGCATCTGATGCAGCTCTACCAGACATTTGCCAGTGGGGACTTCCTGCATAGTCACCTAGTGGGGGATGCTGGCTATGCACTGGAGCTGTGGCTGATGACACCCATCAGAAACGCACACACACCTGAACAGGAACGCCACAATGAGGCACACTCACAAACATGAAATGTAATTGAGCATGTGCTTGGGTTGCTCAAGTCACGGTTCTGGTGCCTGGACACATCTGGTGGAGCCTTGCAGTACTCACCAACTACATGTACCCAAATTGTCATGGTATGTGCTATGCTACATAATATGATCCTGCGAAAACAGCTGCAGCAGGACCAGCATAGGCCTGGGCCAAACAGCCCCCCACCATTGCCAAGGTCATCACAGGCAGAGCGTGACTCAGAGGAGGAACAACCTGAGCCTGCTCCAGTAGGCAGAAGGAGGCATGCTCAGTATGCTTTGGCCTTGGCAAAGAGGCAACGCATAGCACATACACTGGCTCAGTAGGAACTCCGGAAATGATACCTCTCTCTGACTCGCACATATAGTAAAAGGGATGCCTAAGTTGACACTACCTGCTTTCAAACATGTACAGGGAGTGTAGTATGTGCATCCGACATAGGCAGCCCTGCAGCACCACCTGAGGCATGATTGCCATGTGTTAAGTGATTTAAGGCAGTGCTAAACAGCATTTACCACCATGTAGTATATGCAAACAGAATCGCACACACCAAGTAGTACAACTGTGGTCAATGTCGAGTAATATTGGGCAATGTCCAGCAAAGTTGGTGAATATACAGCAATGTCAGACAAGCCTGGTCTAAGTAGGGCATAGCTGAACAAAAGCCAACATGCTCATATTTGCTTAACTGGCACTTAAGCAGTCTGGTCTGCTCAGTATGAAAATATAAAGCAGTGATGGGCCTCGAACCCAGGATACTGTGCACTATAGTTAAAGTACTGAACCATGACAGTATTGCAGTGGTCAGCCACTATGAAGGAATGTTGATAAGTCTATGCAAAGTATCTCATGGAAACCCTGCAGGCACAGCATAATCCCTGTTGAGTTATGA